>NC_036626.1:2084843-2411647 GCF_900079805.1 Fusarium fujikuroi IMI 58289 | reverse complement strand
CCGTTGCTTAATTTTGGGGGGAGGGAATGGGAGGGAATGGGAGGGGAGGGGAGGGGGGTGGTGTGATGGTCCAGGGACCAGATTCAACCAATTCGAGCTCTGTCCTTGTCCGTCCAGGGGTTAAATGGCACCCTAGGGACACAGAGTTCCAGGAAAAAACCATGATAAGCTAATTCTGGTCTGGCTAGTTTGTCTGAGGCACAGCCGAAGCCTGTGTGCCTTTTCTCCTTTCTATGTACCTCGCAGCCTCTTTTTAGGTAGCTTGTCTTACTGGCCATATGACATGGTGATGCCGAAACCCGCCAGTGGCCGCGATACCGGGACAGACCCTGATTCAAGTTACGGTGGCAACTCAAAAATCATTTCATGGATCCAAGTTCGACTGGTAACGTCCCCCACCCAAAGACCGGCCACCCCCACAGACTGGCCACCTCATTCTCAACCCAGCCACCCAATTTATATATACTTTAAACAGTCATAACTCTATTAATTTAATTCTAATTAATTTTAAACTAATGCCAATTAATTTAAAATGCCTTCTTTTACTAAAAAAGATATAAGCGCCATACTTTAGATAGTTATAGACAGTATATCAGTAAATAAAGCAGCTAAAGCTTATAGTATTAACCGTTCTATACTCTAAAGTCAGATTAAAGGAAGTATAACACTAAAAGAAGCCTAAAAACCTTACTAAAAGCTCTTTAATACTTAAGAAAAGAGTCTTTAAGACTAGATTATTATTTAAGCTAATCTAGGATGCCCTATATTATATTAGTAAGTTAGAGAGTTTGCCAGTAAGATTGCTATCTATAACGGCTTCCTAAAAGGTGTTAGAAAGAACTAGTTATAGGGCTTTTTAGAATAAAATCTTAATATTAGGATATTAAAAGGCAAGAAAATTAACTCTAACTAATATTATAGAGCTTCTTCTAAACTAATAAAGGCATTCTTTATGCTTCTTATAATGCTAGTAATATACTTAATTAAGCAGGGAAATAGATATAATATTAATAAAGTTAAAATAATAGAAGGAATAGAAATAAACAGTCTATTTCTTAATTATTAGTTAAAGAAGTTAATACTTATTTATTAGCCTGGTTTTTATGCCTAGATTATAATTCTTAAGTGTATTTTAATAACTAAAAAGGTCTTAAGACTTATAGTTATTTTTAAGGGGAAAACAGTCTAATAATAATATTTCCCTAAGAATTTAGACTTTCTAGAAGACTAGAAATTTATATATAGTAATAAAGGCTAGATAAGCAATAAATTGGCATTAGTTTAATTAAGAAAAGTCTTTATTTTATTAATATAGCCTAAAAAAAAGAATAAACCCTAACTTTTTATTCTTAACAGCCATAAAAGTCATATTACAGAAGATTTCCTCTAAGAATATTATAATAATAATATATATCTATTATTTCTTCCTGCTTATATTTCCTATATCTTTTAGCTACTAGATATTACAGTTTTTAGTCCTCTAAAAAGGGCATATCATTATCTTCTTTTAGATCTTACTTCTATCTTTAATAACAGTTATATCAGCAAGATTACATTTCTATATACTTATAATAAGGCTTAAAGAGAAGCTATTATAAAGTCTAACGCAATTACCGGCTTTAAAGCCACTAAACTATAGCCTATAAACCTAATAAAGGTCCTAATAAACCTAATAGTTATAAAGACACCTTCTTCTGCTATTACAGCAAATTCGCCAGCAAAAGAGCAGGATTTAAGTCTCCTAAAAACTTCCCATTTATCTATATAGCTTTAGTAAGCTCTAGGCCAAGTCCTAGCTTCTATAATACAAAATCCAACTATCAGGCTGCTTTTTAGGAAGATTAGCAGTTAATTAGACCGTTATAACTTCAATATTAAGCAATAAAATAGAGAAATAAATATTTTACAGCAAGAAAATAAAGAAAATTAACTAAAACGGCATAAAAAAGTTATTTATAACCTAAATGCAGAGTTTATAAAGATTCTAGCAATAAAGAAAGCTTATAAATAGATATAAAAAACTTTACAACTAGAAAGAATAGTAAATAAGATTAAGAAATTAAAACTTAAGGATCTTTATACTAATTTCTATATAAATATTTACTGACTGAAGTTTTATTTAATATAAAAAATATAGTATTATAATAATTCATTAATTAATTATAATATCGGGTTTTTGGTGTTTTGGCCGAGGTAGCCAGTCTGTGGGGGTGGCCGGTCTTTGGGTGGGGGACGTTATTATGTAGGAATTAGGCGTGGGGCCTCTTTGCTGATCATATGGTCCATCAAACGCAACACCAAAACCAACTCCAAAAGATTCGTGCAGCGTACCGGCCCGGCATATTCAGTGGTATGTATAGTATCTAGCCAGCTAGTCTATCATCGTATGACGGGAAGAAGTGAAAACCCTTCCCCAGACGATTGTGATGTCGTGTCGTGCAGTGTGTCATGTGGGGGCAAATCATGCCTAGATTGAGCCCTGACAGGCACCCTTTCCAGATGCTCCAAGCTTCGCGAACACACGAGAAGTCTGTCTTCTCTTGGAGGGTAGCCCTGAACATGATGCAGATAGAAGGGGTGACAACTAATCTTGCAGCAACGCACTTTAACTATACAACGCGGTAGCAACAAGTGGCCCCGACTCTTCCAACTCTCTCTGTTCAGTGTCTGCCTTTTGATCATCAAGCATACTCTCTATCAGACCCACGGCGTTTATGGGAGCGCTAATAACGTCATTATGGGGATTGACCCCGGCCATGACCCCTCAACTCGAGGCACGGGGCCGGAGAACCCCGCTGGGAGCGGACCGGGACTGATCTTAAGTCAGGGTCGTGCAAGGTCTTGACAAAAGTCTCGATGCTGCCTTTTGTTCTGGCGAAGAGATCAATCAGTCACAGAGTGTCGAAACCGGGTCTAGAAGCGGAACTTTTGACTCTTGAAAGAAAAATCACTCTGTCGGTTGGCGAAGATGAACCTGGTGTCTTCTCATCAAGGCTTTATGGTCATTTTTGGAAACTTATACTAAAGCAATCATCTTGATAGTCGGGCTCTCCGATTTCCACCTCCTCTTACCTATTCATGGTGGTGCATGTACATTTCTTTGACTGCCTCAGAGCCTCATGCAAGTCGCTTCGCCTCGTGCATCATTCTTCACTGGCTCTATTTTCTCTCCTCTTCGTATGCGCTGCGGCTCTCTCGAATTCATCCGTTTTTCGACTCTAATGCAGTTAGGAATCAAGGCACAAGACTCTCACAAGACTTTCACATGAAGTTGTAGACATTCATGCACTCGGTAGGTGTGTACTGCCACCAACTCCATATACCAGTTGACTATACATTCGTATGATATCGGCTTCCCCCTGTGCACAATGAAGCCATACGATGTCAACCATACCTGTGGTTGCTCTCAAGCCGGCTCCCTGAGTTCGAAATCGGAGCTCCCCTCCTCACACGACTATGCAGTGATTATGCAGCAAGCACTGCTCTTTGTGTATTCCGAAGATGCAGGTATGGATCGTTGGTGTCCCAACTTGGGTTACATTTATGCATGTATTAACCGGAATGGCGCGAACGAACCACAGCCAAGAGCGCCGCCATTGTGTCCGTTCTCGATTTGTGCATGCTATAACCCGAGGTCTCCCCTACACGGATCATGATGTTGCTTAGTGGTGAGATTATCTGATGCTAGCTGATAGGGGGGCCACATATGCAAGATCTCCTGATTCTGATAATTGGAGTCGTGCTAATCAGGGTATTTGACGATAGTGGGCGTACAGTTTTTGAAACTAGATAGAATCACACACTGCCTTAGATGACGCCTAATACTTGCTTGGAAGGAAGGCCATTAGGCTCAAGCTTGAGAGCTACTTTCACAAAGGTCAGGAACCAGCAAACAAGGTGCTATCATATTGGGAATCGTTGAAATGGCCAAATGTCGCTCGTTGACTCGGTCCTGTTAGACTTCAGTCAATCTAATGAAGGGTACATTTGGAGCAAGCTGGAATTTTCGTCCAACCCTAGCTGTTTACTCCCAAAGTAAGACGGGACTGCAAGCCACATCGACATCGCAGCGTGGTGCCTGGATGGGTAGAGAAAATTGGTGGTGTTGGCAGCACTGCAATATAAATACCCTCCATACCACCCATACTATCCATAGCTGAATACTTTGATCCGAGCATTGCATTAGACTCGGAATCCCATTGACCCCTACGTCAGGTTTCAGTTCGTACCGTCTTGTTTGTATTCTTTGTGTTTTAGATTATTTCCAAATCCCATGAAACGTCCGCTGTGTAGCATCTCTATATAGTTCACTGTGAATGCATCGCCTACACACTTTCGTAATGCGAGTGACCCTGAAGAATTAGCTGTGATCTTGTGATCACTCGCTTCTGGACAAATAAGAACAGTTGCCATGAAAGATGTTTGGTCAGAATAAACCAGACTGAAGGTAACGCGAGGTTTCTGGACGTAGATCGTGCTGACTTGATACTCGTCTAGCTGGTACGCAAATATGATTGACATAAAGTCTGCCAACTGTATGCTGGCATAGTCGCAGAATAACATCTCTTGAATACACCTGACAATGTGTTGAATAAAGCAACATAATGAGAACAGGGCAACAGCGATCTGTTTGCAAGATGACAAAGTCCCCTTGACTTGTGAGGCTCATCATGCTTTTTGGGGGTACAACCGTGGTGAATGAGAGGAGTTGACCAAGCATTGTTTGATAGGCTACGACACCAAGCAGCAAACCTCCAATCACCCGAGAATTGCCTCGGGAGTATTGTCCGTGATAACCATAATTGAGCTGAAATTTGTAACTTGACTACGATCTTCCGGACAATAGAAGAGTATTTACTGCGATGCTTGATGAGAAAACTGTTAACGAGCAGACACAAAGAAGTACAAAAGACCATTGATCATCAAGAGGTGTGTGAAGACACTGTCTTTTAGTTAGATAATGCCAACTTCAGGTCGGCAAAGCGTACAGTCCCAAGAAAAGAAGAAACTCGGCTGATCCCAGTCCTCTGGTATTGGAGAATATTACCAACTCCAGCGTATTTCATATCCGAGGTCTGCATGGATACTAATATCGTCGGCGGATAGCTTGACCGGAAGCCTCATCATACCCTTCGTATTCCTAATGTCACGCTTTCCAAGTCCCTCAACGCCATAGCTGAATTAGGGTGCCATCCACGTCCGCAGAGAGCAGACTTGGGGCCAGAACAAGACGAAAACACCTGACCGTCCGTCGCCCGCTTGGGAGTTCAGATGGCGACCCAGATGAGCATAACAACTACATCGAGACCCTTGCCCTCACCGCCATCATACTTGAAGGTCCACATGCCGTCCTTCTTCTGGTCCCAGTAGGCGCCTGTGGCACTGTGCATTCCTCGTCGACCGACATGGGGCTTTCCGTCAGTGGCAGTCGCTTCGGAGCTCGTAGAAATGTGAGGCTCTTCAGCCTTGATCTCGGTGCCACCACGGGGTTTGTTCAGGGCGGACGTAGGGACGAGATGCTGCACGATGGTACTGTTGCATGCGAACTTGAACGAGGGAGCAGAAGCACCCTCGGGAGTTGATTCAGAGATGACGGCTTTCAAAACGGAACTCTTCAATCATGGTCAGTTTTCCAGCTACAACGGCTGTGTAGAGTTGTGTCTTCAACCTACAATAATTGTTGAATTCCATTGCTCGGTCTTTTCATGATCGTAGAATTCTGCGCTTCCAATCGCGCTGTTGCAGGCCTGCAATTGTTGTGATTAGTACACGCGTCGAAAGAAGCGACCGTCTTGTGGTTGGCGGTAAGCAGAGGTGAATGGGCGACGTACATCAGTAGCGATCTGCTTGAGGCGGTTGGGGGGAATCGGCTAGATGAAGATTAACTCTTGCACGGATAGGGGATCCTTTCAGCGTTTATGCACATACAGGAGTAGCCATTGTCGAGGTTGGTGTCGTGTTAGGGTTGAGAGGATGGTTTGGAGCTGAGTTAATGTTTGATGGATGGCGTCGTGGATCGGATTGGACAGGTGGAAAACGGTCGGTAAACAAAAACAAGCCTCGTTATCAGAGGAACCGGGTTATGCATTCATGCACAAACCAATGGCTACCACCTTCAGTAACAACAACCTTACTTTTTTCCTATATCATGCTTCGCTGAGCAATTCTCATGGTCAACACAACTAAATCTAGTTTTTTACTATCCATATCCATAATTGGGACCATTTTATTATCATCTAGCTCAGCTTGTGTCAGAATGTCTTTCTATCGCGGCTACAATGTACCACCCACCTAGACAAGGGAGCCAGACCAGGGCACGTGATCAACAAAGCTGGGTGCAATCGATTGCTGACAGTCTCTACCTACGATTAGGAAACTAAACAACTCGAAACGATAGTGTTGATCTAAAATGCATGATCTTATTCTGAAATTTGATATAGTTTGGTCTTCATCTCTTAGTTGGGTATTGTAGTCTTGTGTCTATGTCTGTTTATTAGTACTTCCTGTCTTCGCTTCATTTTTAGCGATGTCAATGCTTGGTTGTTGTGTTTTGGTATAGCGAGAGCCCATGATAAACTTTCGTGAAACAGTTTCTTCTTATTGGATATGAAGTTACGCACTGATCCAATATGTCTCATTGGTATCTGTAAGCATTGCTAGAAACAACAAAATTATCGTTGCCTTCGAAATGACTCGTCATTCCAAGCGAGGTCTATGAGATTACGAGAATTATTACAAGTTGGAAAGAATACCTATGTGGTCTATCATCGGCGTACGGGCAGGTCGGTGATTCCATATGTACCTAGGGCGTCAAGACAGATCCGGCGGTACCTGTATCCGTACCTGCTTCTGAATGCTAAGTTTTCTGCAGTTGATAGGGCGGTCGCGTGCTGCTACTATGTCCAACCAATGAGCCACGTGCTCTTCGAAGCAGGATCCAAGCTGCTTCCTACTTACTGGAACACACACCGAGAAGTGGGTCCAGCATCTCGTCCTCGTTTCGGCAGTCCAGTCCATGTCGTACATAAACAGACGACTTGGACCTTTTCTTTATCACAACCATTTTTTGATCAAGTGAAGTCATTCGCCAATCGCTCGCACTAGGATTACCGATTGAGCGTCATCTCATACCTTCTTACTTGTAAGAACGGCCAGTTTTACTTTTACTTAACAGCGCTCCTCTTCCTCGCTGCCAACGGGGACACAACACTCGCTACTAGAGCTGTCAACAATAAAACCTCGCCGATTTCGAGCAATTCCGACATGTCTTCCCAGCCTCTCCTTCAGACTACTCCCGGTACGTGCGCCCCAAGTACTCATTGAATCTTGCAATTGACATTTGGTTATCTTGCTCTGTCTAACATGTCTTCCAGGTAAGCGCATTGCTTTGCCAACCCGCGTCGAACCCAAGGTCTTCTTCGCGAACGAACGAACTTTCCTGTCATGGCTCAACTTCACCGTCATTCTCGGCGCCCTCGCCATCGGCATGCTGAACTTCGGTGATAGAGTCGCCTTCATCTCTGCATTCCTCTTCACTGGTGTCGCTATGTTGACCATGATATATGCATTGGTGACGTACCATTGGCGAGCCAAGTCTATAAGAATGAAGGGTCAGGCTGGCTTTGATGACCGTTTTGGTCCCACTGTTCTGGCTATCATTCTTCTACTGGCCGTTATTGTCAACTTTGTCCTCCGAATCACCGACAAGTCCAAGAACAATGGTAACTAAAGACTCATTGGACATCACCACAGCGGTTGCAGTCAACCAACGGGATCTAAAGCCGCTCATGTGGGAAGAGGCGGGAATGGCTCAGCGGGGAATGGAGTCTTGTGGTGTATTGGGTCATTGACGTTGGAGCCGGGATATGACAAATTTTCTTTACACAGTATTGCACGATTGTAGCGGCACAAATAAAAGCAGAATGTTCTATTTACTTGCGCTGGGTATCTTGTGATTTGCTAGACGACTTACTCAACCATGAACCATCTCTGGAATGGTTCAGTCAAGTATATTAAAAACATAAAAGGCAGACGAAGCGGCCTGAGCAGAGTAGAAGTATCGGGATTGTATCAAGCTTGCTTGGCTGTACCAGACTGGACCGTAACACCCTTCTTTATTTTCAATTCCTGTATGGGCACAGTCGAAATGAAAACCCTCAACGATTTCACAGATCGTGGCGAGGGCTGAGGTAGCACTGCACCTTCAAATCGGCTGTGCATAACCTCGAAATCGTCGTTGTCAGAATCATTGTCTTCTTGAATGTTCTTTTCGAGGATTGTCTCTTCAATAATATCCTTGCTTTTAGACTTTTCTGGTTGGTCAAATAGCTGGTTGTACTGATAATATGCTTTCCCTTCCTCAGTAACAATCCGCTTGCATTTTTCCACCACTGTGATGAGCTTGCAAACATCGGCGGTTCGCGCATACAGCAGTGCTACTGGAGATCGATCGCCTTGGGTCATTATGTGATTTGCGACCTGCATGATGCGCTTCTTGATTTTCGTTGACGAGATAACTGAAGCAGGTAGGATGTCATATTTGGAGTTGAGTTCAGCGATGATGGTTTCGTGGGGAGCTAGCAGAGCTGGTGTTGGAGTCTTAGGTTCGTTGTTTCGGGGTCTCTTCGTCAAATGGGTTTCGTTGGAGACATTTGTATCTGGCTTCCTTTTGCCAGAGACATGGTTGGATGTTGCAATGGGCATTTTTGTGAGTGATGATGTTTAAAGAACGAGATGGCTCTAGCGGATAAAACAGTTGCGGTCCAGGATTTGGGCTTTGCGGGGCGGACACATGCAAGTCCGAGCTTTTGGAGCACAGTGACATTATTCATTGGATCAAATGCTTGGCACTTTATCGCTTGCTTAACACATACAATGTATTCGAAGAACCTTCCATGGGACAATTTGCCAGAATCCATTGCCTAAGGTGCCTAGATAGGTAGTCTACTTGAGCACCTTCAGAGAATTCCAGGCATTGGTAAGGCATCACGAGCTTCCTTTTTTGCCCGTACTCTTCCTTTACAAGGTGATTTCCTGAACTCAATAGGTACCTAGGCTGTCCCTGGGATTGAACCTAACCTTAGAAGCGCGTGGCTGCAGACAAGGAGAGACAGCTTACTAAGGCAATTCATTGTGGGTGATGCCAAAATTTGAGAACCTTACGGAACATGGTAAAAAGTGGCTGGCGAGGCTTACGCCACAACTCCAAAGTTGTGTTGAAATCTTGAATGCATAAGCACAGCTCGCTAGGTTTATCTAAGTCTAATTCTTAGGTCCCTCAGGCGAGATGCTATCAACATTACTAAATATCGTTCGCCAATTTACTCATCTCAGAACCATCACCTGCGAACAGAGACGAGAAGTGAGCACTTTACGAGCAGCACTCCCTTCTGAAGATGTCATGGATGACGAATTGGACCAGAGTCGCTAGTGGGGCTGAGAGTAGCTCCCCAGGAACTCAAGAGAATCACCTCATCGTGCTTCAAAATGCCCCATCACCGAGCTTTAAATTGGCAGCATTTGCATGGCATAGAAGAAGTTCTCCCATAACGCTCACTGGATGACAGTAACTACATATAGGAATTTCAGTTTCTGCTGATGCTCTCAACTCAAGATATCAAGGAGCTTGGACCAGATTTGTACACAATAACCAACCAGAGTGAGGCTTCTAACAAGAAGGCACTCATCCATGCTAAGGTACAGACACAGGACACTAGCACAGTCTAAACAATTACAGCTTGGCTTCCAAGCCAAGTGGAAAATAAGCGAGCTGGTTGGAAGTGGCTGCAGCAACTTACGGAAAGATAGCCCATAACCTATGGAGTACACACCATCCTGTTTCGTTCTAACCAAATGTGTCTCATTGATGGTTGCATTGTCAGACGTCCAAGACTCGTCCCGAAATCAAGCGTAGGACTGATTGCCCAGGTTCAAAACCAGTGGCATGTGATGGGAATAAAGAGACGGGTGGTTCAGACAGGCGATGAAAGACTCCAAGGCCCCCCGAGAACTTAATGAGCAAGACGATCCTGTCATATCTAATCAAGCGAGGTGGTTTTCGGGCAACCTGCCTAGTAGCTAGTGTAGCTGCCAAGCGCGAGATAAGATGGTTTGGATTTAGAACATACTTTACTACGAGTTGTTGGGGTTGCAACCAAATCCTCTGATTCGAAGTATCTACAGTGGGGTTTTGTACCTGAAAAGGTGTCATGGAGGGCATCCCCAGGCAGCGCCAGGCTCTTCCGGGCTGTTTGTCGAATCATGATTAGGAGTCACTACCTGAGGAGCATACAAGGAAGTATTTGAAACTGCATACGCTGAAGCAGTGTCTCTATGTGCGGCAACCTGCACTAGCTCGGGCTAGCCTATCGACTGGATCTGACGGTTCTCTTCCTGTCCAGTCCTGAGTTCATTGGGCACTCGTTTGTTATCACTGCTAACAAGCCGGGAAGTGACTGGGATCATAGCAGGAGACAAACGGCGAAACTGATCTGAAGCAGCAAACAACTGACTTGACCACCACAAAACCATATGAATCTTTCATTGCCTTATGACAAGCTATCTGCCAATCTTGGTAGGGATCACAAGGTACTAGATAAGTTAGAATTCCGTTATGCTGACAGGGTTCCAGCTTGCATCGAATCTATTAGTGGATGGTGGTTCTAACTTCTGAGTTTCTGGGCGTCGTCGTACCGCAATCACAATCCCCTGGCTCCTTCCATGCTTGGCTGGCTAGCTGGCTGATGGTCCACTCCCTTGACTCCCCAAAGGGACACAGAAAACCCCAATTTCGCCCCTGGTGCCCACCAACAGCCTGCCAACACTTGGCTCCCTTGACTCCTAGACTTGTTTTAGCCTGCTCGACGGCTTCGCCTCAGGTCTGCTTTTTGTGGGCACTCAATCGGCCGTTCAATCAAAACAAGTCTCTGGCCGATCGCTCATTCAATCAGGGAGGAAGCCCAGTGCACAAGCAGCACCAAAACAAGAGACCGAGACCCAAGCGTCACTCTCGGGTACTGACTGTGAGGTTGAGGTGCTCCCATCACGCACACTGCAGTCACTGCACCACCCACTTTCTCCTTCTTCCAGTTTGACTTTATCCCCATTTCCCTCGAGTCGTGTCAGACTCCCGCAACAGAAAGCTTCAATTCCACTTGCGCCTACACTTGTACTTCTGTACTTTCACTTCCCCCTCGACGCACATTCCCTCTCATGTGTTATCGATTTTCCTCTTCGCACCTTCATTTGCGCATGCACCCCCGTTTTCCCACTCTTCTCTTTGCTGCTGCTGCTTCACTACCACAACCCACCTAATCTTCGCTCTTACACGCTCTCCCATCTTGTCTCGTCTCCCTCCTCTTCATTCACAACACACTCTCCCTCTCAAAGAAAACACTTTCTTTGTTTGCTATCTCTCAGAGGCCACAGAGTCGAGGCTTTCGCTAGCGCTCGATCACTTCTTTCTTCCCTCTCTTCCGGCACATTGTCGCTCTGAGTACTTGTCATTACTGTCGCTGGTTGACCCAAACTCCTCTTTGGTTCTGGCCTGTTCTGAGGGCCACATCATCAAACCCCTTTGCGCCCGACTCCGATTCTCCGATCCGCAAACCTACTTTCCAATTACGTCAGCTTCACCTGCGCCACAGCTCTCACAAATTTGGCACCCACTCCCATAATTTTCACCCGTCTTCAAATCCACACACAGCTGCTGCCTGCTGCATTGATACAAAAGCTCGCTACGGCCCTTCTGTCGTGACATTTTTCGTCTTCTCCTTGACTTCTTGTCGAGGTATCCTCATGTTTCGATTCTGGACATCTGAATCACGGGGAAGCGACAAGACGCTGCCGGCAACACCACCAATAGCAGACCTACTGAAGCCATTTCAGTCACCTCTGTTACCAAAAACGAAGATATCAGGGTCGCCCGAGGCGCAGCCTCCCAAACGGAGACGGTCAAGCGTATATGGCTCTGATGAAACGTCCGATATGAACGTGCCTATAAAGCGCGCCAAGATAGACCTAGATATAATAGGCGACAGTTTCTCAGCATCCGGCCCAAAACCACAAGAAAGTCCTACGGCCCCTAGTTTGGACGATGCCCGGGATGAGATTCGCCATCAGTTTGGTCTTGAAATTTTGCTAAAACATGATGAACTTCGGCTCATTAACCAGGAACTCGCGAAATGCCAGGTTGCTCTGGAGCAGCTCAGACGTTGTCATCTCATCCCATACCCTGTGAATTGCCCAACTCCTGAACAGATGCTGAATGTCAGTGCCGGAAAGGGACCTGCTATTCAGACGCGTTCCGGGGAAGCTGTACCAAGGTGGGCACCCCCATTTGGTGTCGTTGATGGTCCATATGCCAGACACTATGCCAAGTGGCTCATTCCTGATCCTTCGTTTGATGGTATACAGCCCGAGTGGCATTTTACTCCAGAAGCCTCACGTGCGAGAGCTTCGTTTGCTGAAGGGCGGACGACAAGAAATAGCTTCACCGAATCTGGAACTTCGCTTAAGGCTCGTTCAGGCCGTGGAGCTGGGAGCCAGAAGTTACAATCTTTGTCAAGTGGCTATCCTCAGCCAAAAGACAAGGCTGGCCCATGTATCTTGAAGCGCTCCGATGGGAAGACAGTAAAGTTGGTATGTCTTGATTGCAACCGGGAGAACTTTTCAAGTACTCAGGGATTTATCAACCACTGCCGCATTGCTCATAAGAGGGACTTCAAGAGCCACGAGGAAGCAGCTGTGCAGAGCGGCCATCCAATCGAAGTAACAGAAGGGGGGGCTGTTGGAGAGGAAAAGGCGCCTGCACCGACCGTGCTAACTCTGACTTCCACTTCTGTGCATCCTTTTGCCCAACCTGATATGACCGAACAGCAAGCATACATTGCTCTCAGATCACGAATTGCCGATTCGCTTAGGCTTTATCACCAAGGCAAGCTGCCTGGTGTCACCCATATCCCTTCGCTTCATGGCAAACATCGTGGGCTTGACGTGCAATTGACTGCCTCTGTCGCAGGCGCTTCGGATGTGCCCTTTCTCTCCCATTTCTTGCAAAGTCGGAAGTTCGACGGTAACCTGCGTGAACTGGTTGCAGATGCAAAGACAAAGATCGCACTGGACGATATGACTTCCGGTGAAGAATCGGAGCCTGCTGAGACATCACTTGACGAGATAGAAATGGGAGATCCGTCTGCTGTGCGGAAACCAGTCGTTATGCGCGTGCCCGCAAAGGCTACTCATTCTCCAACTGTCATGGCCGCATCAGTCCATTCAGCCAGTAGCAAAGGCCGTGCTCCCCCAATCGCTCTCAAGAGGTCTGCAAACTGTGGATCGCATAATGCGAACCCTGTGCTCTCAGACGAAGATTTGGACATGGAAGATGTTGACATGAGCCCCAATACCATGGTCAGCAACAATGCGCCTTCCCTTGTTAGTGATGATGGAGAGTACGATGATACGGATGATGGCTCATCTGTTTCTGGCACAAGTGATCATCTCGAAACCGAGTCAGTGTCGGATGTGGAAGAGATCACGTTGGATGACGACCAGGATTCGCGCTCACTGCGTCGGGGATCCAGCGGCGCGTCAGGCGCTGTAAGGCTTCGTAAGGACGACCCCAAGCATGTTACTCTGATGACGCCGGTCAAGAGTAATGCCAGGGAACGAAAGTCGCGTAAACTTTGAACTATTGAAACATAGCATCTACACGTTGTGTGCCGATCTTCCCATTCATCATTGTCAACGCCGTACAGTCACAAACCATTGGATTCGCCTTTCTTCTTGAACCACCGATTTTCAACCATATATTTTTTTAGTCAATATCTTACGAACAACCACTGGGAACAGGTCACGATTGAGAAACGACAACTGCTTGTTTTCAGTCTGTCACAAATAAAAATTGAGGCTATTGGGGGCGCTTTGTGGGATTACAGTACGGGAACATTCGATCTTGTTTGAATTAGAGAATTACGTATATTCACTGAGGCGCTACGGAACGGGACTTCTTACTGGAATGCAGTTTGGTTGTTGCACCTCTGTTTTGTTTTCGTTGTTAGGATGTTGAGCAATTATCCCTAGACAAGAAGGGACATGTACGATCGGAATAGCTATATCAAGATTTTAGTCCCAAGCAGTTTCGCCTGTTTGTAGCATGATTTCTCAGTGGGAACAAGCTGGTAATGTGAGGGCATGATGAATAAGACCAAAGGCTGGCGTAGCAATTCTTTCCCGACGACTACGAAGGCTCACAAATTGGTCATTTGGCCAAGAAATGGTCACCTCTTCCCCCTGATGGCTTTTTTCAGCTCACATGAGGTTTGGGCATGCTGAGTATATCCCTGCGAAAACTTGATGACCCGTCCAATCGGATTAAGCAATGCCATCTCTAATTAAGGTTAGAGGCAAAGTGTACTAGTTAGTAGTGCAGATCTGGGAATTATTTTCAGGAAAGCACATAGAATATCCGTACATGCAATTCAAATCATCAACTGACTAAGAGCATTTACCTAACCAAATATATATTAATGAATTAAGTTATTACTTAAGATAGTTCATTAACGGCACGCTTTTCAGCCGTAAGCTCAGACCAAATCAAACTCCTCCATGTTACTCATAAACCATTTCCAACATGCAATTACAGAATGGCGGCGACTACACCGGCGACGGCTAGAAGAACACCAGCAGTGTTGCGTGCCTTGTCAGCAGCATTGTTGGTGTTCTCGGCGCTGGCAGCAGACTCAGTAGCAGAGCTGGTCGCATCAGGAGCATCGGAACCAGTGGCGGTGGCATCCGATGCGTCAGCTGTCGCTGTGGAAGAGCTGGTCTTGGTGGCCTTGGTCGCAGTGCCATAGAGAGAGGCCTGCTGGCAGTTGACCTGGACCTGGCTCTGGGCGGAGCTGGCGCGAGAGTCGTCTGGGCAGTTGTTGAAGCAGCTGGAGATGGATGTCAGATGACAAGTTCAGCTCCAGAGGTACAGGCATGCTTCACTTACGTAGCAACAGCCTCATATGAGGCACAGAGGCAGTCCCAATCGTTAGCCTTGCAGGCCTCGACCTTTGCGTTCTCGGTTTCGAGACATCTCTTGACAATGTACTCAGCCTCGCATTCGCTAGAGGCAGAGGGAGCAGCGCCAGAGTCAGTCGAGGACTGGGCGGAAGCCGCAGCAGCGAAGAGAGCGAGGGACCAGAGGAACTTCATGATGGCAGCTACGTGAGGTTGACGTTTTGAGGATGGAGTAGGAAGAATTGGAGAATGCAGAGTAGGTTAAGGAGAAAAGACGGGTCGTGGCACAGGGAGATCAAGAACAATATATAAACTGAGGAGTCCGAGGCGTTTTCATTAATCACACAGGCCAGTACGGGGGATATTAGCAACAGGGTCTTGTTTAGCATCGTGCCGTATGGGTATGGGTATGGGCATGGGTAAGGATGCTCTGCCGTCCCACCCCCAGGCGAGACCAATGCGCCCCATAACAAGTAGAATGAACTGTACTCCGTACATGGCATGGGCTACCGTAGCTGACAGGGGTTGCTCGGGTTTCGTTCAAGAATTTGGGTTGGAGATAGAGTGTTGAGGGGACAAAAGGCTGAATGCATGTTGCCGTTTGGTGTCTTTTGTATTATTAGTGGCTTGAGCTTGGACAAGTTCTGGTTTTGCCTACCTACCTAGGTACCTTAGCTAGGGAGGTATACCTTAGCCATCTGTTGTTGCTGATGCTTATTTCACCGACATATTCCAACCGGTGCTCAGTCACACATGATAAAAATTTCTTTGAAGTCGTGGCGGTCAACAGGATTCACACGATTCAGTACAAACTCATTGATTTCTACGATTTCGGCAGGGTTGCTGACCAGCGTTGGCTGGGAGTAACGACAGTGCATTGCATTAACTGTTGGTCGAAGTGGGGATTTGAGCACAACCGTGGCCACCGTCGAATAATGTTACCCTTGTGCCTGTGTCGTTCGGTCTGTTTTCCTCCAACGGGAGACTTTGAAGCTGCTGTTATCCCTAGCTTTTGCTCCGGGAGATGTCCCTGCATGGAGACGGGGAGATGGCTAGCGTGCTTTCAGGGGGGGGGGGGGGGCAAAGAGGCTGAACCAGTGCGATGTTGTGCGGCGTTATGCTGTGTTATGCAGTTCATGAGTGGTTGGAATCCATGAATTAGTTGGCTATTTTTGTCTGCACAACTGCAACATCGTATGTCCTTTTCTCATGGTGTGAGTTCGGTTGCCCAGTCAAACACAGCCGTGTGTATCTTGACGCGCGCCACCATACAGTTCAGATTCCTTGAGTGTGAGGTCAGATGGCTATTTGTTTGGCGTGGAATAGTAATACTCAAATAGAGAAATGGAGACTAGAGCCCAGTGGTGATGCCACGATATAAACAGGCGCAGCCTTCAATGAGAGGTGTCGTGCATATGAATGCCTCACTCGGCTCGTATTTCTTTAGTACAACTTGCACAAGTATTATATCGGGCGATAAGATGGGGGGCCCAGAACATGCCACTCATATTAAGAACGTGATGGATCACACAAGCATAGGTAATCATAAAGTAGCCAGCATCGTATCCAAATAAAGTACATGCTCTTTCTGGCAAGGACACTGGAGTAATGCAACCTTGAGCTTCCATATTATAGCTTGCACTTGTGAGGTGATGGCGCTTTTTACACCGACCGTTTGACGTCTAGGCCATTAAGTGCTGCTGCAAAACTAATTCAGTTGAATACCTAGACATGATCTTGATACTTGTTGCCTAGAGACTTGGAGCAGAGGAGACACCGCTTCTGTCGTCACGGCCCTATTTGTATATAGCTTCTCATTATTGCCTGGAGTAGGCAGACGTCAAGCAGTGTGAAACTGGTCGAACCCATCTAGTTACCAGCTTGATAAATATTCACTTCTTGGATCCACGAGGTTATTGAGAAAGTCGTGGCCCTACGTCAAGATACAATATCTAAAAGTTTGATGCCAGAATCATAAAATCGATTTCTTCGTAACTACTTGTTCGCTACTAGACCCATTCATTCATTCTGAACACCTACCAGTAGGCTAGTAGGTGAGGTGCCCCACACTAGCTTGTTGACGTACGTAGAAATGCCCCTCCAAACAAGAAACGTTTCCCCCACGTTTACAATAACTTCGCATCAGAAGCTGAAGGCAATTTTCGACTCACAAGGCTTTGAATGGGTGCATCTTCTCATCTGTCTCGCATACCTGTTGGCTCTATCTTTGAGGAGCACAATCATACCCCATAACCGCTGCTGCCTCTGTCATGGCTTCTCCATCCATCACTCTCGACCGCATCCTTGCGGCAGTCCCAGTCACAAACCGTGGTCAGCCAACTCAGATCTCGGCCGACTCCAAGGGTCAACGGATAGCTTATCCTGTATGATCTTCCCTCTGCCAGAAGACTACATTCTGTAGATGATGTCTCTGACCCATGTAGTGCGGAAAATCCATATTTGTTCGCTCCATCGACAACCCTTCGGACGCAAAGGAATACACCGGCCACACCGCCCCTACAACCGTTGCTCGATTTGCTCCTAATGGCTTCAAGGTCGCCAGTGGCGACTCAAGCGGAATGCTGAAGGTGTGGGAGCCCGAGTCTATCGAGAGTACCAGGGGCGAGTACGGAATCATCTCTGGTCGTCTGAACGATATTGCCTGGGACGGCGAGTCGCAACGTGTTATTGCTGTTGGCGATGGTCGCGAGCAATTCGGTCGCTGCATTACAGCTGATAGCGGCAACTCGGTTGGTGAGATCATCGGTCACTCCAAGTCCGTCAATGCCGTCGCAATGAAACCTCAACGCCCATTCCGTGCGGCTACGGTTGGCGACGATGGCAACATGGTCTTCTACCATGGAGCCCCATACAAGTTCAACAACAAGAGCGCTCAACATACCGGTTTTGTTCTGGGCGCTGCTTATTCTCTTGATGGGAGCTCTTTGGTTACAGTTGGTGCCGACAAGAGGATACAGCTCTACGATGGGAAGACGGGTGAGCCCACCAAAGAGATTGGGCAGGGTGAGCACTCGGGAAGTATTTTTGCCGTATCATGGTCGCCAGATGGCAAGAAGTTCGTCACCGCTAGTGCTGATCAAAGTGTAAAGCTTTGGGATGTCGATGCAGGCAGCGTCATCCAAACTTGGAAGTTTGGAGAGGATGTCAGCGTGGGTGACCAGCAAGTTGGTGTTGTATTTGTTCCCGGCCGCAGCGACGGCCTCATCATTAGCCTCAGCCTTGCCGGCAACCTCGCGTACTTGACTGAGGGCAAGCCGGAACCTGTCCGCGTTGTATATGGTCACGGAAAGAGCATAACCGCTTTGTCAACTGGATCTGACGGCAAGGGTGCCGACCTCTGGTCTGGCAGCTTTGACGGCCGGGTATGTCACTGGGACGTTAATTCGGGGATTGCTACGGTCGTCGATGGCCAAGCACATACAAACCAGGTTGCTCAGTTTGCCACTGCCGATGGCAAGGTACTCAGTGCTGGATGGGATGATACTCTCAGAATTGTTGACGAGCCGGCCAAGACCTTCTTGGGTACTTCCATCAAGCTACAAGCACAACCCAAAGGTGTAAGTGCGGCGAACGGACTTGTCTATGTCGCGACTTATTCCGGTGTCTCCGTGTACTCTGGCGAAAAGCTGGTCAGCGAGCAGTCTTTTGACTTTACCCCTGGTGCTATTGCCGCATCCGGGTCGTTCGTTGCCATCGGAGCCAACGACAACTCCGTCCGCATTTACAACGCCAGTTCAAATGGTAAGCTCGAAGAAGTCAAGTCGCTGAGTAACCCAACTGGCACTATCTCTGCTCTTGCTTTTTCGAAGGGAGGCTCGCATCTAGCCGCTGGAAATAGTGTCGGAAAGATCTATGTTTACAGCGCTGGGAGCTGGGAATTGGTCGCAGACCGATGGTCTGCTCACACTGCTCGAGTAACAGCTATTGCCTGGGACGACACGGGCGCCTACGCTGCTAGTGGTAGCCTTGATACAAACGTCTTTATCTGGTGTCTTGAAAAGAGGAACCAGGGTAAGCGAATCAAGGCTGCTAACGCTCACAAGGACGGCGTCAATGGGGTTGCCTGGGTCGAAGGTGGCAGAGTTGCTAGTGCTGGAGGGGATGCCAATGTGAAGATCTGGAAGGTTCAGAATTTGCCTTGAATAAGATACATTCTGCACCTGGCGAGTGTTTTCCCACCCGGGCGGCACGGGAAACAGAATTAACATTAGAGAGATGCACCTTTTGACAAGTTGTGCTAGAATAGATACGCCTAAACACCAAACATATGCCTTCCTTCCAAATCGCAACGTAGATACATCTCCTCTCATTGCCAAGTGATCCGTTGTCCGATCAGAGGCCCACCGCGCGCTTGAGGATGTCAAATCCCTAATCATGCACCATCGTGGCGTTCTGTTCTTTGGCGACCTCTTCAGGGGCGAGATCCCATAAGCGAAGCCTCTTGGGCTGTTGGGAGGGGATAATGTGTGGAGGCCAACGAGTCTTGTTCTCCTCCCAGAGAAGTCCCACCTTATGGACAGCTTCTTCAAGATCCTCGGCACTGTCCAATATGAGAAGGAGCCTCGGATGAAGGTCTAGGTTTACATACCTTCCAGAGCTCATGATTGCATACCCCTCCTTAGAGAGATGTTTGGCCATCTCGGTCTGATGATCGTTCAAGAGCTGTATATTTGGTACCACGATAAGAGGCAACCCCATTTTCCACGCATCAAGAATTGTTCCAGTACCTGGGATATGTAAGTTCAAGTCACGAGATATACGTTCGACTTACCAGCGTGGGATATGACGAGGCCAAGTTGTCTTTTGCCATCAGCGTCCTTGCATAGAGACATTTCCTCCTTCATGAGATTTTTCTTGGAAGAAAACAAATCGATAAATAGACCCGAGGGAATGTCATCTTTGCGATCGGCAAGTTGTTTGCTCGCCCAGCCAAGGTCGGGGCCGCACTGTACGCGTAGTTGGGTAAAGCTTTGTGAGTGCATGTATTGCCAGAAACTTGGCTGAAGCACCGATTCAATGAGTTTTTCAAAACCCGTGGTCGCACCGACCGTGACAAGACACACGCGGTCAACATGAGGACCCTCCATATCCGCAAGAAAATCAGTAGAGGAGAAAGAACGTGGGATAAGTTGTTGATTCTAAGTCTTGAAACTATACCATGCTTCCACGATAGGGGATAGGGTAGGCAGATCGGTTCGTGTAAGAGGAGGAAGACATGGCGGTTAATTATCGGAACCTGGTCAACCACAGTTGAGCTTGGTGGTGCAGCCAAATTTTTGAAAGCCTGCCAACCCACCTTTTGAGACGGACGACAATTCGACGCTTTGCCTTCTTGGACGAATCGCAATGGCTTCAGTATCAATAGCCGCAAGGCTGTGCGCCGTGGCCTGCCGTCGGGCCCCTCGAATACAACATATTCCCCGGCCTCAGCAGCTTATCCGCCCAAAGCCGCATGCTCAACGGGCATTTACCACCTCAACGATACGATGGGCGCGCGAGGAGGATCAACGCCAAGACGACGCTGAGGAGGATGATTTCGGTCCTATAGAGCTGAAGAAGCTGGAGGCCGCGTTGGCTGAGGCTTCTACACCGGAGGGGCTGAAACAATTGGATCAGCTGGCCAAAGAGAATGGCTATAATTCCATTGACCACTACTTGCAAAATGAGCTGGAATGGCACCCTGGCTGGGCGTCGGAGGACAGGTCAGTGCTGGAAGATATCACAAGAGACGACAAGGGTGAAAGGCCCAATAAACAGTCATTCTGGTTCGACGAGGAGGACCCCGAAACCAATACCGAAGAACTTGAGGAATTCGACGAGGACGACATTACATCTATGGCTCATGGCAAGCTTGACGAAATTCGAGATATGCGACAATACGCACGACTGGCAGTATGGGAGTTACCTCTTCTCTCAAGTGAGTGTAACTGAAATTGACAAAACATGTCTATACTGATACTATAGCAGAGTATGCCAAGCCCTTCGTCCCTCCTAGCGACAACCAGGTTCTGCGATGGCGGTACACTTCCTATATGGGCGAATTCCACCCTGCGGAGAAAAAGGTGGTGGTGCAGTTCGCTCCCGATGACCTGGAGCTCACACCAGTTCAAACCGAGAAGCTGAAAAAGCTTGCTGGCCCTCGCTACAACCCTGAGACAGAAATCATCAAAATGAGCAGCGACAGCTTTGAGCACCAAGCACAGAACAAGCGCTACCTCTCCAATTTAGTTGACGACCTCATTGCTGCGGCCAAAGACCCCAAGGACACATTTGAGGATATCCCTCTTGATACCCGACATCATAAGATTCAACCCAAGCCGCAATTCCCTAAGGAGTGGCGCATGTCTCCTGAGCGCCGTGAGCAGCTTGATGCCCACCGCCAACGTTTAGCGATAGAGGATGCTAAAATCGCCGAGAGCGGTCGGCTGATCGATGGGACACAGGCCATTGACGAGTACCTGATCAAGAGGGCCGCCGAGGACCAGAAGAAGGCTAAGATTGCGGAGCTTGTGCCTGCGACACCCGGCAAGAGTGCTGGCGGTAGCCGTGCGAGGAGATGAGAAATAAATAGACAAACCCTCAGATGTTTAACGTGGGATGATATGTATTATAAGTTCGCTGAAATAGGCGGAGCATGTACAACTGCAGGTGTATATAAGCGGATAGTAACAAAAGGCACACGGATGTTAAGCCGTCGCAGGCGATTTTGAGTCAGCTCCAACCCTATTGAAGCAATAGACTCATGGCCATTTATGATGCAAGTTGAGACTGCTGACTAAGAGCATCATGACTGCCAAGCAATTATGAGGAAACATATGATGGACTCTCATCTAAATCACCTCGTTTTTTGTCATTGAAAAAAGCAACATTCATCACTCGCTTTCCCCGAGAAAACGACACAGGATAAAGGGTGACCTACTACACGATGCAGACGGAACACCTGGTCAACATTATTATTCTTGGAGCTCCGGCCTCTGGGAAGAAGAGCTTCATACGGAGAGTGAGTTAACTCAGTGCAAGACGACGAACAGATAGTGCTGCGTTGATGTTCGTTCGTTCTTATGAGAGAGTATTTGCTAAGTAGTGTGCCAGTATTGTCAAGATGTCTTCACAGATTTGTATGATCCCATTACCGAAACATCCGGGGACCGGCGTCTGGCGAACATCTCTGGCATCCCGACCATCATCAACCTTGAGCGCATCCCATCAACATTTATTCAATCTGCTCCCGAATCCCGCCGCATAGCAACGGAAGCGGACGCTCTAATTCTGCTATACGACGGCTCCTCCATCGAGAGCCTGGAAGAGCTTCTGCGCATACGGCTCCAAGTACTGGCTCCGCACCTAGGAGAAGCGGCGCCACCCACGGCCGTGGTTGCTGGCAAGGCCGACGGCGCGGAGGCCGCGGGGAGCGTATGGGAGCGGGGGTTAGGAGAGGGGAGGAAACTGTCGGTGTTGCTAGGGGCTAAGTTTGGGGTTGTGTCGGCACTTTGGGGAGATGGGGTCAAGGACGTAGTGGAGGAGCTGGCGGCGAGGGTCTTGGAAAGGAAGGGACTCGAAAAAGACATGTTGATGGGAGCAGGATCATAGGCGAAGTTATCACCGTTGTCACGAGGAGCTTAAAGTGAAGTTATCACCACCTTAAAAGGTGGGCCCGGGTTGCGGGCTGCTTCTTGCTACAGACCAACAAAGTTATGAAGATCATGCTAGTTTGGAAAATACTGGTGTAATAGATGGGCAACGCCCAAAAAGCACCCTAGGGGAGGAAAGAAAACTCAGGACCTTGACCCTAAGCGATAAAAATGCTTAAGTAAATCTAGCCGAAGCTCAGGGGACTCTTTACTAAGTTTATTTTGACACCGTCTATTAAGGTCCGGTGTTTTCTTGCCCCCTGAGGGCGCCCTATGCCGGTTTCAGACCTACCATGCGAGATGTGCGTATAGGTGGCATTGCGATACACTAACTAAAAGTTTGGAGTACGGAGTAACAAACACAGTAGCAATAACGTCAAGTGTCAACTTGAATCGAGCCGTGCTTATCGAGGAAAGCAGTAATAGAAGAGACAGTGAAGCCCAATAATTACACTGATATCTCCTGTCTTGACTATAGGTCAGGAGTAAAGAGCTGGTCTAAGATCCAGTCCAATTCATAAGAGATTCGGCCGCGGGGCTAGCACCAGTTAAACAGGCGGGCGTTCCTGAGGTAGGGCTGGTGGCTCTTAGAGCGTGCAGGGCCCAAATGCGCGCGGGCACCGACTGGTAAGGTACTGTAAATGATCGTCATTGTCATACATTGTACCAGTTCAACCCATACTACGACTTCGAGCTCTCGACGAGACTGTGCCTCGGCATGATCCAGCACGTGGATGTGGATGGGCTGCCGAGGGAGGCGATCCGGGGTTCGATACAACGAGCCCCTCATTTGCATCCCCTGGAATTGATTGTCCTGGCTCCTTTATATACTTTATTACGTCTCGCGATCGTATGTACCTACCTAGGTAGTCTTTCGCATCAGCAACTGGTTCGGTCTTGCTTAGAGTCTATGACCGTTATATTGAGGCTGCGCAAAAATATTGGTTAAACACTCCTCCTAGAGCTGACGAATCTGCCCAATCTCGACTTCTGTCTGGGCAAGGTAGCCTGATTAATTAGGAGAAGGCTTCTTATCAACGCATTCTCAGACTCATCACTGCAATCCGACCCAAAAATTCCCAACTCATCTTAGACAAGGTGTTGTCTTTTACGCATCATACAAGCCACATCTAGGATCTCATATATCGTCCCCAACGCGCGACACCAACCAAAGCACAGGCAGTGGCGTCAGCACTTAATCTATCCCGCCAACCAACCACGTTTCTACATCACTCACTCATCAACATGGCTGCCAACAATCTATCCTATACCATTGCTCCTTTAGAGCATACGCCTCTCGATGAGATCGCCGCCAAGGTCGATCTCGTAAGGAAGACCTTCAGATCGGGCCGTACCAAAGACATGGAGTTTCGCATGAAGCAGATTCGCAAGCTGTACTGGGCCATCGTCGACAACACTGAACTGATGCAAGATGCTCTCATCAAAGATCTTCGCAAGTGCAAGTACGAGGCCGTTCTGGCCGAGATTGATTGGTGCAAGCAAGAATGTATCGACATGGTCAACAATATGGAAAAATGGCTTCGCGATGAGCCTGTCCCCAATGTTCCCTTGCAGTTCCGTGCCATGAAGCACCGCACTCGCTTCGAACCACTCGGTGTTGTCCTCAACATCGGATCCTTCAACTTCCCTTTTCAGCTCAACCTCCCTGTTGTCATTGGCGCGATCGCTTGCGGTAACTGTGTCGTTCTCAAGGCCTCTGAATCATCTCCCAACTGTGCCATGGTGCTCAAGAAGATCTTTGACGAGTCCCTGGACCCTGAATGTTTCACATATGTTAATGGTGCTTTGCCCGAGACTCAACTTCTGCTCGAGCAGAAGTTCGACAAAATTTGCTTCACTGGTGGCAAGGCAGTCGGCAAGATTATTGCCCAGAAGGCTGCCGAGACCCTGACTCCTGTGCTTCTCGAGCTCGGTGGTTTGAATCCGGCCTTTGTCACCAAGCATGCCAACCTCAAATTGGCCGCCAGACGACTTCTGTGGCAGAAATCTCTCAATGCAGGCCAGGTTTGCATGTCTCACAACTACATCCTCGTCGAGCGAAGTGTTCTTTCTCAATTCTTGGGGGAGCTCAACAACCAGATGCGCACCTTCTTCCCCCAAGGCGCCAAAAACAGCCCTGACCTTTGCCGCATCGTCAATGCTGGCCACTTCAACCGCCTCAAGAAGATGCTTGATGGCACCAACGGCAAGATCGTCCTCGGTGGCTCCATGGACGAGTCGACCCTCTTCATGGAGCCAACGGCGGTGCTTGTTGACGACATCAACGACAGTATGATGACCCAAGAGGCGTTTGGCCCCATTTTCGCAATGATGGCGGTAGATTCCCTCGACCAGGCCATCGACATTGCTAATACAGTTGACCCGACACCACTGTCTCTTAGCGCCTTTGGAAGCAAGGCCGAGAACAATAAGAGTACGTTGATCTTTCCAATCCTTTTGACATTATACCTAACACGTTACAGTTCTGGATAATGTTACCTCTGGCGGCGCCACATGTAACGATGCCTTCTTCCACTCTCAGATTCCACAGTCGCCCTTGGGAGGTGTTGGCCAGTCTGGAATGGGCAACTATCATGGCATCTACTCTATCAGAACTTTTAGCCATCAGCGTACTATCGCCGAAGTCCCTTACTGGGCTGACTTCCTGTTTCGCGTGCGATACATGCCATACCAGTGGCCCGTCATGAACCGAATGAAGGCGGTTGCCGACTCAAAGCCTAACTTTGACCGAAACGGTAACAAAACCAAGGGAATCACATACTTCCTTGCCCTGGTCCTCGGTCTCGGATCAAAGAAGTCCAAGGGCGCTCTTCTCAGGTGGGCCGTCCTTGTGGTTGCAGCCGCCATACTGGAAGCAAAGAAAGGTGTTCTGAGCCAATTGCTCACACGATAATCATATAGTTGATGCCTACCTCTCACTAGCCAGTCATATAACATGAGAAGATCTTGCTACAACAAGGGGGCTCCCGAGATTCGGTGGTCTAACACCGTTTGCTGAGAAAAGGAAAGCAGTTATAGTGGTAATTGGAGTGGAGGATACCCTCGTATGTACGGTTACTTGTAAAATGATCAATAGTTCTATCTTAGTTTCTGTAAGCATCATGGCGACATCTATGCTCTCTAAAGTTCATCCTAATGCACCTGATTAAGGTGTTAATGATTCAAACAACTGAAACTTGAGGTTGTGGTATCTTGTATTATATTGCCAATAGGCACGAGGACTTTTGAATATGTACATAAGCATTAACGGCCAGTCAAAACAGCGGCTAGGTGCTGTCCCTTGTTGCCTCCTAGGTACAGGTCGTCATCAGTGGTATCACGAACCATATCCACAGCCTCACTGTATCCTCTGGTCACTGTATCTTCATCCACCTTAAGCCCGTTCTCAACAAGGGCCAGGATGACGCTGCGGATTCGCGCAATCTCGCGCATGGTCGACACTTCCATGGGATCATTCTGACTCGAGTAGACCTTGCTGCTCAGATTCTCTTCCATACGGTTGATGCCCGCTGCCTCAGCGGCCGGGTCGCTTTCTATATGTTTGCTGATCCAAATGTATCCATTTACACCAAGAAGGACATCGACCTTGCCGCCGGCGTTGGCCACATTCATTGTCCAGACCTGTCTCTTGGATCGAACGACACCACCGCCACCACCGGTGCCAGTGACAGCGACGAAGACACCGTTGCGAAGCTTACCATACTTCAAACTGCGGGTGTGAAGACTCGCGGCGCCGTCTTGGTGTAGCTGCTGGACCTCTGCGACAACAAGATCTCCTTCGGCAAAGAAACTGCGGATTTGAAGCTCATCAGTCTCGGTACGCTTGCGGAGAATACCACCAGGTAAGTTGATGGCTGAGATTTGGAGAATGGCAAGCTGAGACGCGGCTACATCGACACGCCACCGCTTTGCTTGAACTTCGACGATCCGACCAACAACCAAGTCACCAATCTCCGGAGTGTAACGGGCTCGGAGAGGCCGCACAGAAAGCAGCTTGTTTGTCTTTGTGAGGGTACCAGCAAGAGAAGATTTGATAGATGATGATCCAGACGGCACGTAA
This sequence comes from Fusarium fujikuroi IMI 58289, assembly GCF_900079805.1. NCBI lineage: Eukaryota > Fungi > Ascomycota > Sordariomycetes > Hypocreales > Nectriaceae > Fusarium > Fusarium fujikuroi. Next base: position 2,384,911 of record NC_036626.1, on the reverse strand, counting down.
GTACCATGTCCACTAGAGAAGAAGTTAGTGACATAAATGGTTGTGAGGTTTGACGTGCTGAAAGCTTACCGCATCCATTGGGCATTTGAAGTTATCTCAGCACCTGGAGTGAGAATGTCGTCAGCCGCAACGCCAGCGCCGCCTTCTGAGTCGGAGTCGGAGTCGGAGTCAGAGCTTGTAGCTGCAACAGCCTGTGGTCTCCGAGGCGTGGGAGGCTGAGGGCTGAGGATTGTGATAGGCATGGTGAGATGATGGTGAGATGGCAAAGCAAGATATGAGCTGGCTGTTGCGGTCAGATGACCGTATAAAGGCTTTTAATAGGTCCTTCAATATGTTGTATTCGGATACAACGAGAGGTATTCTGTAGGTTCTGGCTGGTGAGCCTCTCAGTCTCTGTCGTCGCTTTTGGGGGTTGATGAATGAATATGGTTAAAGATTCGATGTGGGGCTTTGAAGTTGAGATTTTAGTGTTTTACAAGTTACAACACAGCGCAGCAGCTTACACGGAGCTCTAGCGACATAATGTCAACCCATAAATAACACAGCCGTAATTTGGTAAACTGTCACTAGGATTCTATTCGATTACTTGGAATTCTAATTTTCCTAACCAATTCTGTGGTCTTAGTGACTCGACATCAAACGATTAAAACTACGACTTTCTCAGTATGTGCTGTAAGATACTGTAGTTTGTTAAACACCATTGATTCTTCCTTCATGTATCTCCCCTCCCTTTCTTGCTCCATACGGTATAATTACTGATGTGCGAAGATGAGAAGATGCATAGTATGCTTTCAGTATCGCAGGCTAAGCGACAAAATAAGCAGCCAACCACTTGTACAACATAGGATTAACACATGATTTTCTGAAGTAGAAGATAGTTCGGAAGCTAGAACTGGCTATAGGGAGTCGCACCGGGAGCTGTTATACAAGGGGATGCGCATTAGAAATGAGATGAGTTCGCTGCATGATTCGTATTGTATATCCTTGGTTACTTGAAAGCTCGCCAGAGTCCCATCCACACCAGAGCAAGCGAAATGGATGTGATTCCAAACTTGCGACTTCTCATACCGAATGGTGACTTGCTCCGTAGGATCAAATCCTTTTGCTTATCAAGCTGTGACATTCCGGAAAAGTAGCTGTAAGCTCCAAGTCCAAAGAATGCGCCGCTTCCTATCGCCATGTTAGGTTATTCTGAGTCGTAAGAGATCGCAATAGCCAAATTCTGAAAACTAACCAACGACTTTGCAAGGCAAGCAATCATCTCCTCTGTCCTGGCGCAGGATATTTTCAAGCTTCTCTGGCTTTTCAAGAGCCTGGACTGTCGGTATTTTGTCGGACATTTTGGGCGTTTTTCGTACAAACTGGCGCTTGAATTAATCACAACTACAGAGGTTGAGGCCGGCTGCGTGATACCAAACTTTGATTGGGCAGATTGGCAGATGAACTTCGGGCTGTTTGCTGAGTCATCCTTGTCTAGGGTCTTGAGTTTTAGTGAGTTTCGTCATTGCTTGGACTATCGTTGGCGCAAAGCGAAGCTACCTACTTGCCTAACGCACTGAGAGGGAGGTCATCACCATGAACGGAGTTATTGAGGCACTTCACATTTACGATGACAACCGGTACGTCTCGTAGAAGCGTTTGAACGATAAGGCACCTTAATCATCTAACATTTTGCCGCAGAAACCCTATTCTATCACATACCTACGCAGGGAGGCCGTTGTCGGCAACTCATCTCCTGCCCCTCTACCTAGAACACCCTCTGCCGCGACCGAACCTGATCTACCTCCCCAATACGAGTCCCCCGACGCTCGTCTTCAGTCTGACGCACGCGAACCTCCTATTCCTTGCTACATCGTCGACCGAAATCGAACCGTTGCTAGTCTTTGAGTTCCTACACCGTATAATAGATGCATTCGAGGACTTTCTTGGCGCGCCACTTCTGGCCGTCAAGATCGAGAATAATTACGACATAGTTGCACAGCTCTTAATAGAGATGTGTGACGCAGGTACGATAAGCACAACAGAACCGAACGCCCTACGTGAAGTAGTAGAGCAAGAAGGCTGGGTTGGAAAACTACTGGGAAGTATCAATCTTCCAGGGTTAGTGAGCCGTTGAGCCCTCTAGAAAATTGATATCTGAGCTAACCTGTGGCCAGAAAAGCTCCTCTGGGCGCCAATTTTTCGAATTCAAGCACACCGTCCATCCTACCCTCGAACTCAACCGCTTTACCGTGGAGGCGAGCCAACGTACGGCACACGTCCAATGAGATGTACGCAGATATCGTCGAAACTTTGTCAGTAACGCTTGCTCCATCAGGAAGACCTCTCGCTGCTTTTGCCAATGGGACGATCGCATTCACCTCAAAGGTATCAGGCGTTCCTGATATTACGCTTAACATCACTAGCCCATCAGGAAAACACAACCTCGGGGGCATCATGGAACTACCAGTGTTCCACCCGTGCGTGCGGCTCAACCGGTGGAAAGAGAGACCAGGTGAACTCAGCTTCATTCCACCTGATGGACGATTTATCCTGGCTGGATATGAAGTTGATTTACTACCCTTTTCAAGTGGGAAGAGCGGAAGTCTTAGCTCCAACAACCTCAAGTTACCGATTAATATGGAAGTGAAAACAGGTTTAGGTGCAACAGGGTCTGATTTCGAAGTCCGATTGCAGGTCAACAAGATTCTTGGAGCACCTTCGCCAGCATCATCAGGACTGGGAAGAGGCGGCAGTGGAGGCCGTTTAGGCGGACCTCATCCTGGGTCGCCAGGAGCGCCTTTGATGGACGACCTCTTTGTGACAATCCCACTCCCGGCAGATGTCAGGAACCTATCTGAGATCCGGCCTAGCAAGGGCGACGCCAGCTTTAATCCAGGAGAGAAGGTCTTGGAATGGTACATTCCCGCAAAGGAGCTCTCAGTCGGAACAAGCTACTTTGGACTCAGGGTTACTGTGGTGGGACCGCTGGCAGAGGAGGGCGATGGGGGTTTCGATCCTAACGGATTTGGATTTGGAACTGACTACACATTCGACGGGCCGTATCAGAGCGTCCCTGTTGCCAAGGCGGCGCAGAACCCGGAGAGCACAGGCGACGACAAGGACGCCAAGAAGATCGCACAGAACAAAATCCTGATGCCCACATCGGCCTCAGTAAGCTTCTCGGTCAAGGGATGGTTGGCCAGTGGTCTGAAGGTCGAGAGTATTCAGCTCGACACACGCAAGAGTAAGGGCCTGGGAGATAGTGTCAAGCCATACAAGGGTGTCAAATACTTGACAATCAGCAAGGGAGGTGTGGAGATACGATGTTAATTAAGGAGACAAGACGAGATGGGGGAACACAAACATAAACATAGACTCGAGATGCTGTGCTGAGCCAGGTGTCTTGTTAGCCGTACTCGCGGGCCAATAGGAGAAGATGTAGAAGTCATGACAAAAGCAAAAAGAACGTACCTGTCCTGTCGTACTTCTGCATGTAATGGCTCGTTGCCGCGGGAGTGAAGGGAAATTTAGGAAGTATCACCTCGGAGAGCCTCCCAAGGAGCGACGGAGCTCCGAAGCCGCATGAGGTCGGGGCATCGGCTCTAAAGGTGGGGGCAGTCCGGAACCCCAAATCACGCAACGGATAATGCGATCGCGATATGATTGGATGGACGAAGGGGAAACCCGTCCCGATGGTTTTCATGACAATTCAAGAACTCCCCCAATTCCGAGGAATCAGTACGTACCCTGTTCCACTAGCATTACCCCGACGTCACGCAAACTCCCGAACCCCAGACCTAGACCGAATAGACTAGGAGAGCCCAAGGCCTGGGGCCCCCAAAGGGTGATCAGTCTCGTGGGTTTGGCCTGGGACCTGGGACTGATTTCTTACTTCGTTGACTGCAAGTAGGGATGCTCTTTCTCCTCCTGTAACCCTTTTGCGTGCCGCTTGCCTACGCATTTCTCCTCAGAATGAGATCTTCACTTTGTCCATCCTGACCTCTATCTTCTGCCCCGCCGCTCAGACGGTAATGGACAAGCTCGCGATGTCCACGATGCGGTGCTGTCGCACTTACACAATAGCTAATCATATTCGCTCTCCTGTTTCCTCACAAAGCTCAAGTCGACCGTCATTGCAGGCTTTGCAGCAGCAGCAACAACCAAAGCGTCAACCGTCACAACAAAGATGGCGTTCTACACATCGCGGCGGCACCAGAACAGCCCTATTCTTCCCCGGCCAGGGCGTTCAGCGGGTTGGCATGCTGAATCCATGGCTCGAGGCTTTCCCTTCGACGGCGTCGCAGCTACGAGACGAGATCGACGAACACATGGGTTACAAGCTCTCCGACATCATTCAGAACGGGCCATCAAAGCTTCTCACTGAGACACCCAATGCGCAACCGGCCATCATGGCTACGTCCATCTTCATCCTGCGTATCCTCGAACGCGAATTCAACTTCAGAGTCACCGACCACTTCGATGTGACACTGGGGCACTCACTAGGTGAGTTTGCTGCTGTCGTCGCGGGCGGCTATATCTCCTTCCAGGACAGTTTACACCTCGTTCGTAAACGGGCAGAGGCCATGTCGGACGCCACGAAACATGCAATTGAAAAGTATGGTGGCGAGTATGGCATGGTTGCAGTTATATCCCACCCAGAACACATGGACAGCCTGATTCAGGCCATTCGAGAGTTTGTCGGCATCTCAGCTGAAGACCAGGCCGACCTGCCACCGATTGAACAAGTCTTGATAGCCAACATAAACAGCAAGAATCAGATTGTACTGAGTGGAAATATTGAGCGTATAAAGACGCTTATCGCCCACGTCCGTCAATTCCTTGGCTACGATCCGCGCGCCGTCCGTCTCAAAGCCGACAGCCCCTTCCACAGTCCCATCATGCAACCAGCAGTCACCGTAATGCGCCAGCTCCTAGAAGAACCCAGCAGGGTAGAGGGCCGCGAAAAGGAGGACGTTGTGACATTCCCAGGCAAATTGCCCATCGTGAGCAACGTGTCTGCGCGGCCAGTCTGCTGTAAGAAGGAGCTCAAGGATTTGCTGGCCCGCGGCTGTCTGGATACAGTTCGCTGGTGGGACAGCATCAAATACCTAGATCAAGAGGCGCGCATACGACGATGGGTCGGCGTCGGACCTGGAAAGGTCGGCCGCAATCTTGTGGGAAAAGAGGTTGGCATGCGCGGTAAGGACCTTGTGAAGGGAGGGGGCGTATGGGCTATTACAGATCCATCTGAGGTTGAGGAGGTTCTGAGAGGGCTTGAAGATACGGCGAATCTCATGGAAGATGATGAGTATTCAGAGTAAAAGCACGAGCTTGGCTGTACCAGGGATATATACAAGCCTTGAGTGAATCGTCACATGGTTCTTTATTGGGAACTATTCACCACCTATCATGAATTCGGGGTGTATGTTAATAGGGTGGGATATGCTGCATCAAGCAAGCGATTATGAAATTTCACGATTATTGAATTGTTTTGACAGCATAAACATATGGATACCAAGCAGTTCTGTATACATACTTGAAGACTTTGTGCAGCTTACCCATGCCGTGAATAATGTATATGTAGAGATAATGGTTTCTCAGTTGATGGCCGGTTTCAGACAATCGAACTAAAGCGAGACATTCCAGCCTCCAGCCGCCTCATCATGCTTCCAGCTTGGGACTATAACTATGATAGACATTTCCAGTATTGCGATCAGAAATGGATCTCATATTTACTACAATCTGAATGTTCATTTCCCTTGCAGACTGTTCATTATGTTGACTTTGGAGACTGGTGGGGATTACAAGTTAAGGCTGCCCGCCGGCACCAAGCGAGCATGGAGGCTCCCACTAAGCCGAGCTTCCTCTTTCAACCTTCATCTTCGCCAACAAGCTGTAATAACCATGTCCACCGCAATACCTTCAATCGCCTGTCTAGGCGTTATCGGCCGAAATGTCAGTATAAAACACCAAACTGCTATGATTCTCACTGAACATCCGCTGACGCGCCATGGCTACACACAGAACAATCCCCTCCATATCTCCATCTTCCCCTCGCTCGATCCAGTAACAAATACGTTCGCTCCGATTCGCACACCTCTCCAGTTCTCCCTCCTGCTCTCTTCCACCATCGATGTCTTTGATCTGCGCGCAAAGACCAACGCAGTCTCAGGGGTTGGCCTCTCGGGAGACTTTGGGCTTCTCCACGCTGTGGATGACCGCCTTGCCGCCTACGGCTTCGAGACCAACACAGGCGTTCGAATGGTCTGTCTTGTCGATATGCGCGGTCGGCGTGTCGATGGTAATGCCCCGGTAGCTGCAAGTCGGGGCGCTGCTGCAGGCCTACGCGATGCTGAGCTTAAGCCCGTGTTTCGCGCCATGCAGCATGCATATGTCAAGTTGTTACAGAATCCATTTTATGACCCGGATGAGCATGCTCCCTTGGGCGGGAGAGGGGGCAAGAAGATCACCAGTCGCAAGTTTGCTGATGACATAAAGAGGATAGGGGAGGCCTGGACCCCAGGCGTGACAAACCTCTAAGCTGAGCTCGGGTTGGGTAGTGTATGAGTAGACCAAGCAAGATACAGGTGCATGGCGTTTTGGAGTCTGGCATAACGGTATAGCCGGTCATAGACTACCTAGATATTGCTCTCGTATGAGCAACTGATTTTCACGGAATGGGTTATGTCTGCTTGTTTTCAAGTAACTGTATGCACTATACGCTTGCTTCTCTGTTATTCAGCTGGGTGGTGGTGCTCTACGCTCTCCTGTCGGAGTTCCTGAGATCCTCGACCCTCCATTTTGATAACCCAGCCATCTCATCAACCTCCAAACTTTGGCCCATGCCTTCATTCTCGCTCAGTCGCTTAGCGCCGATCTTATGTTCAAAGCGCTGTGAGACTTCACCTCCCTCCCAGTGCCGAGCCTCGATAGGCAGCGGTTGCCACCAATCTCCTGTCCTGGCATGCCACTGTGCACTGCACAGTTCCCATAGCCGAGAGGTTGCTCGCTTATACGCGAAACGCTCATCCTCTCCGGTAAAAGCACTGGTGTTTGCAAAATCAACCGCCTTTTTTTGTAATCCAAAATCAGAGTCTTGGTCGGGATCATATGAGGAGGTGCTCGACTTTGTGTCATAATAGGCAACATTCGGTCGAAATGGAGACATTTGATCTTGATAGACTTCGGCAATTGTTTCGGATATGAGGTTGTCTGGCTCATTTGCGCTGTTTGTCTTCTCAATCGCGGGGGTTTTCATCTTTGGGAAGAAGAGAGTATCTGGTGGGTTTCCAGCTCGGATTATCAGTTTGCAGCGAGCTTCGTATAGGGCATCTAAGAGCGTGATGAAACGCCTAGCTTCATTCTTCTTTGCGTGCGTGAGAATGGGAACATTATCAATGATGAAGGTATGGTAAGTAGAGGCCATTGTAATGTAATCAGCTGGGCCGAATGTCTCCACAAGGCTTTCAAAGTCCCATAATACGTAGCCGTTGTAATGTCGAGGTGTGTGTACCTGTCGACCATATACCACTATGATCGATGGCTCCCATGGCAAAGGTTGAGGCCCCGTCCACGCCACAGCCGTCTCGACTCGTTCTCGCCATTTGTCCTGCTCATCTTTGGATAGATAATAGTTGACTGGCTTCTTGCCGCCAGACCCAGATTTGTCCTGAGTATGCACTTCCTGCATGCCGGCTTCACCTTCGACAGCATCTCCGGTCACAGCTGGCGGGCTGATCGTTTCCTCCTTTCTTCGCCAATCTCTAGCTCCTTCTATTTGCCAAAAGTCGCATCTAGCCTTTAAAACTTCAAGGAAGTTTGCGAAGTCGCTGGTAGATCCATATAGCTCCCCTCGGGCCCGAACTGCACTGCCAAAGAACTTGCGAATCAGCCCCCTTGTCGGTGCGGGCGTGTAATCAACTCCAATGGCATTTTGAAGCTCCTCCGGCATACGATTAGAAGATGCGATAAGAACGCCGCCAAGCTGAAAGAATGAGATGAAAAGATGACTGAGAATCTTGCTGGCTGCTTTATCAGGCAATTGAAATTCATCAAGAAAAAGGATTGGGGATTCGTCGACCAGCTTTTTGGCCATCCATAATATGGAGTAGTCTGTTTCGCCTTCACTGGCTCTGGAAGTTGTCTTTCGGTGCTGCTCGAGTTGTGAAATAGTGTACAGCATAAATGTATTGAAGTGCCACCTCCTCTTCCGCTCAGTTGGTAGGCCCTCAGCGAGTAAGTCAATGAGCATTGACTTTCCAGTGCCAACTTCTCCTGACAAGAATAATCCTCGAGGTGAATCTATCTCGATGGCAGATTCATGGTTTGTGAGTGTCCGTGTCAAAGCGAGACTCTCTTTTCCTTCGGGTGTTGAGAGGAGGTGCCTGAATAATGGGTTCCGCCATATTGAGTGATTCCGTAACGCAAGGATATTTTGACTATCGTCTTTTGCTTCTTCCTTGGGCTTTGCCTCTGTAAGGCGGGCTACTTGACTCAGGCGCTGGCGATACTCTGCCTGGGGGGAGTAGTCTTTAATTCGGGTATATACCTTGTGCAAGTGCCGTGCGAGCCTATGCTGAGATGGGTCAGGGGCGTAGAGACCAGCAGCAACATGAGCCTGATACTTGACGAGTGGATCAGTTATGACTACCGCCGTGGAAAACCGTCTCATTTTCAGGTTCTTATCAGCCCGTCACCATGAACGTTGAATGATGAGCTAATAAGTAGATGGATCTAGCGGGTTCGGCACAGAGTAGGCATTTAACAGGATCTTTGCTGGCCACGTGGTTTCGCTGGAGATCAAGGCTTCAAGATGGTTGATGCGGACGTTGGTAGTAGTATAATCTTTAGGATTATATCTAGCAACTGTACGTTGGAGTGAAGACGAAACCGTTGGACGTCATGCCATGTGGCGATTGTTGAATTTCACCATCATCTCTTCGACTTGGCCATTATCAGATCGGAAAAGCCATGTGCATCATCGACTTAAATTTAAGTGCCTTACCCTAGAGGTATGGAGGACTGTATATCACTTACAATTCCACAAAGCTCCAAGTATACCTTACACCAGTAACATGAGACCCTAACGGTATACTACAATATTCCATCAAAGAATCCCACCACAAACAACTTCATAAAGGAGAAAATCATTGCGAACCCTACCTATGACCTGCCTGACACCCGACATACCTGCCCTTAGGGGATGCGAGAAAACTGGGAAGATTGATTTTAATGGCAGAAAGACGGAGCTAATCTACCTACCTATATATTATAAACTTCAGGAAACTCCTTAGTAAGTCCATTTTTGGCATTCCCTGCCAAGGTCTCAAGTTTTCTTGGTCCCTAACTGCTTTTGCAACAATGTGCCCAGCATATTGCAACCAGGTTCCTTCGCGGGTAGTAAGAGGATAAGATATTCGCATATTTGCAAGGAAATCACCAGTAAAAAATAAAATAAAATAAAAACCTTTCGGTGAAATGATCAGATGCATTTGTGACACGAACAGAAAGAACCAATTGATAATGGTGGTTTGCACCCGTCCGAGGTCGAGTTCGACGGAACCGAATGGATGTATCGAGAGGCCAAGAATACCTGAGCGCAAGGCTTTGTCTCGACCTCAGCTCTGAATAAGGTAAGGTACCACAAGCCAAAAGGTACCTTAAACAGAGGCTCTGCAACATGGAAACCTTCTGCATGCGATCTCCAGTGGGGTACATAAGACTAGCGGCTGAACATGAAGGTTCTGATTGGTATTTGTGCGACTGACCAACTGAAGCTTTCAAGGGGCTTCAAGGCAATGCCAGCTCATAGTAGCAGCTCTAGCACACCTCGAGAAAGGCACCGTCCAGTTTTAAGCCAATCATAGCGCGCCAGACTCCGTAGCTAGGTTAACCAGCCAGCTTTTTTGTTGTTCGATTGGCTCCCGGTACACGCTTCGTCACTGCTCTTTACAGGCTTCGACCAGCACATCCCAAGGCAGGCCACGCCAGTTTTCTCTCCATCCATCACAAAGTCCACCGCTCACACTCTTCCGTTCACGTCGACGATCCATCACGATCACCCGTCACGTTGACGCCGCAAGATGCCTCTATGACCACGCGGCTGATTCCATCGCCATTTTGACACTACACGTTTTATTTCGCGACCTCTTTCTTTGTTACAACCATCGATATCGATCCCTTCCGTGTCCAGTTTGCGATCCACCCAAAATGTTTTCTCCATCTGTCGCTCAGGGTGGCCCTGCGACGGCAACTCGTTCACGCCGCCGCCAACGTCCCTTGAGCTCCGAACATGTCGCCCAGCAGCCAAAAGCCAAGAGACAGAGAGTTCCCTTGACAGAGCAGACTTTTGTCAACCCCGATGCCCAGCAGGACATGATCGAGGTAAAGACCGATGGCAAAGTCGCAACTCTACCTGCCAAAAACAAAAACAAAAACATCGAGCCTCCCGAGAGCCCCAGCCCAGTGCTGCGCAAGGAACTGAATGTCCGCGCGAAGAAGGCAAAGCATGGTGACCGCGCCGCTAACAAAGGCGACGGAAGTCTTGTTTTGGTAAGAATTGATTTTTTCTTTGTTGCGATGATGCTGCATATTAACAGTGAGATTGTCCAGACAAGCACAAACGCATACTGCGTCAGTAAGCTTCCAGCCCTACCTGATAGGATTCGTACAGATTGGTCCGGTAAGTCTAGATACCACAACTTTAGTTCTCGAAAACGTACTCATCCGTATCATCACAGCCTACCAAACTGCCGACATCTTCCCCACAGGCTATGCTCTTTCTCTCACCCAAACACACGCCCTTGTCTGGCCCTACACGTCGACATCGCAATCACCCGAAACTTTTTCCTTCAACCTCCCATCAACGTCCAAACCCAATGAATCCCTTCCTGTAGGATGCCTCGTATCGCCGTCTGCGTCCTCAGCAGAGCCTGGACTGGTTGTGGTCATGGGAGGTAGTGGAAAAGTCGTCTATTGGGAGTCGATTGCGAGCGCGGCTACATTTGTCTTCATGAAGAAGGATCGGACTGGAGTCGAGTACACTATATCGGGAATGCAGACTGGGGAAAAGGTTGTGGCTATCACGAACGCCGAATCCGCCGGATTTATCCTCACCTTCAACTCTGGTCGCCTTGCCTACATGAATGTGCGTGACGGCCAAGGCCGCCCTGCCATTTCTGTACAATTTCTCCGCAACAGCCTGTCGCCCTCTACAGGTGGAATCTTTGGCAGCATTCGACATGCTTTTCAACACTTGTCTCTCAAAGGAGATGTTGCAGCTGTCCGCGCGGACCGATCCTCCCGAACAGGCGAGAGAAACATCGTGGCCCTCACCAGCAGAGGCCGACTGCATGCATGGAGAGTCCACCGCGGAGGGCATAACGAGGTGATTGGCGACGCAGACGTGCGTGAAACTATCATCGCCGCCCTCCAGGAGACCGATCCCGCATCTCAGGAATACCCTCATGATTCTTTCGAGGCAGTTGATTTCACTTACGTGCCAAAGGGCTTGGAATCCAAGTACCTTGAGTTGAGTAGGCTCAGCGAGGCCATGGCCACCGACGATTCCTCGGTGCAGCATCTTCTGATACTTGTCAGCCTGACTTTGCGAAGTACGGCTCGCTACGCTTTAGTTGAAGCAATCCTGACACCCCAAGGATGCCAAATAGGGATGATCCGTCCCATAACTTCATATAGTGCACCATCTTCACCCTCCGATACCGCACGACCACGTCTATATCTTCCTCGCCCTGCCCTGGTTGCTTTCGTCGTCTTCGATCGCGCCACTGTCATCGCATCAATTGCTGTACCACCTCAGTCTCCTGAGTCGCAGCTCCAAACCGACAGTCACATTTTACCTGCCGCTTTCGAAGATGTTGTTGATTTCCGCGAAGACGATGTACATGAAATCATCGGCTCGGGGTTTGAAGAAGTTTCGCCAGCCCTTAGCCACGAAGAGCATCGGCTTCATCGACCTAGGACAAAGAATCCCGCTGTGGTCCTCATGGTTCGAGGTGCCGGCGCAGTGCGAATCGTGACAACTGACGTGGATAAGTTTGCTAGCGATAAGCCCCCCAAGGTTTCTGCGAAGAGCAAGATCGAACAGGCCGTTTTCTACGGCGTCAAACAAGACAATCCTCTGGTTTTCGACGGACGACAAGAAATCAAATTTTCTAACGAAGAAGTTGCCCATGCCGCACTTGAAGTTAGCCACGAGATCTTGAGCTCAAATACTCCTTTTATCTCCACTCTCCCGGCTTCGCTAGAGGACAATCTCCGCGCTCGGTCGACTGCACTGGAGAGATTGATAGCTCAGCTCAAGATCATGGGGGCAGACCTCGATCGTAAGACACGTTGGAGTCTGCTATATGATGCCGAGAAGATGCATGTAGCTACATTGCTCTGGAAACGACACGAAGCCTTCACTGCATCACGACCAGCGAATGCTAAGAAGAGTCTTATTGGTTATATTGTCGAGTTCATTCATCAGGATGATAAACACAACCCTGTTGCTGAGGTTGGTGAGGTTGATCGAGTTCGATACTGGTTTACTCGGGATGTTTTCCGTCTCGAGATACTTGTAGCTTGGGCGTATCAAGTCATCAAGACGCTCTATAGGGAGCATTTGCTTGACGACGCCAAGCTAACTTCAATGCTCCACGAAGCTATCCAAATCAACACTTGCACGCATGTCGCAGCGCTCGATTTCCGAAAGAATAGCTTAAGCGCTTACGGTCTTGGTTTTGAAGAACTGCGCCTAGGTATTCTTCGCGACGGATACGACGACCTTCCCGAGCCATGGACTGGTTCTCATTTCGTTGCCAACAACATTAAACGTCTGGTCGATCTCGCAGATCAATGGTTGCTTAAGGATCAAGATTCAGGTGAACCGGCCAGGGCTTCAAATCAGCAGGACCATAAGGTGAAATCCAAGATTTTCGAAGAAATGCCAACACTCGTCGATGGAATGCTTACTTCAGTTCTGGAATATGCTCGTTGGTCAGCAACGCGCCCTGATCTAAAGACCATGTCGCAGGAATTTGCTAAGCTATACAAGACGAGTTCATTTGAGAAGCCCCTCGCCCTAGCGCGATCAGGCAGGTGGGAGGAGGGAGCCTCTATCGCTGAGAAGCACGAATGCCTCCGTGCTCTCCCTATGATTTTGCTAGATCATATCCAAATGCTCGAAGATCGCCTTGCTGAGCCAGACTTGTCACTTGTTGAAACGCAAACCTTTAAACGACTGAGGGACAACAAGAAAGCCAAATTGGAGAACAGCTTCTCCGTCTACGGCCAGTCGTTTGCATTCCCGGCATACGAGTTCCTGCTCCAAAAACACGGAGTTGAAGCTGTCCTGGAATTCGATCTTGACAAATTGGGTTATAAGACCCAGTTTCTGCGTAGCAAGCCTGAACTGGCGCGAATATCGTGGATCAACGATGTGCAGCAGGAGAAAGACGTCGGCCACAGCGCAGACACTCTCGTAACCCTTGCACTTACCAAGGAACAGCAAGTATGGAATAAGAAGATTGAGTTGAGTCTCGGAAAGCTTGCTCTTCTTGCCGAGCTCGAAGAGAAGAACACTGGTTCGGGTGGCCTCAAGGTGAACGCCGACGAGGCGCGTGCCGAGGAGAAACTCAAGAAGGTCGACCAAGAGTTAGTTGCCATCAGGATCCAAGATCAACTCTACAACCAGGTTCTCCCCAGCACATACGATGCTGTGGATGACGCAGCAGCGCTTAATTTCGCGATGGAAGTTCATAGCATGAACATACCGCGGCGTCAGAAGGCCCAGCATCAGATATTTGAGGATGGCATGAGGCGGCTTCTGAAGCACGAGGCTCTGGATGCAATGACACTCATTGACCTCCTGACCCTGATTTACCTGAAGCCTGAGTCCCGCGCTGAGATTCCCAATCCATTCTGGCTAGCTCTTTTGGTTGCCGAGAGTAGCTGCCACAGTGACGAGGTCAAAGAGGCTAAGCGGATGATTTGGAGGAGACTATTTATACGCGATGATTGGGCTAAGATCAACGACACACAGCTCAAGGATGATCGTCAGGTGGTTGAGAGATTGGCAGAGACTGAGCTCTATTCAATGCTAACCGACTGCATCAGCTTCCGTAAGTGAAATGTTCATCTAACTTCTGGGGAACATATTCTGATTTGAATACAGAAGATCCACATGAGCCTTTCCGACCTCTGTCTCCGCACGAGGCTCTTGGTGCTTTTACCGAGAACCTCGACCGCCGGTTCCGCGATTTTGAGGCATCTTTCCGGACAAAGCTGATCGATATCATGAAGCTGGAGGATAAGATTCTCCATCAGCATGTGGAGAAGCATCGTCTCGGTGAATGGGTCCGCTCTACCTTCGAAGCCGCTCGAGTAGAGTTAGACAGCACGCTGGATAACGTCACTCAGAATGCTGCTGGCCCCCAAGTTGCCGAGCACAATACTGTAATGAGTGGCTCAATATTTGATTATGGCAGCTAACTCGCCAATTCTCGTGGGCAGCTCTAGGTCAGCTGCTGGGGAGGCTGATGCTCGACTCGTCAATCTCTCATATCTTTCCTCACTTGTACAGTACAAGGCTCATTCGAGATATGCCCCAAGTGGCATTGAGACATGAATGGCTGCCAGTGTTATGATTACGGCATATATCAACGCAGATGACTTCTATACACATTACAATGCAACACGCATACATGCACAGCAAAAAAAGGGGATTTTATTGTTGGCCTAGGAGAATAACCTGGGCATTGTTTTTATGTACTTATTTTGCGTCTGGGGAAAATCATCTGTTGCTACAGAGCTTCTCCCTTATGTACAAGCTGTTTCTCACATCCTAGGTAGTGGTGTGAGTACTAGTTCCCAAATTTCCAGAGATAACAGCAAGGGGTGGATTCGTGGTTGGATTACCACACATCAAGGCGTGTGAAATACGCTGTTCTCCCATTAATAAGACCTTTCGGTATGTAATTTACTTGCATACTTATTGTGTACACATCTACCTCGCGTCTCTATAAAATCATGGCACTCAACATATTCAAATACGTATCTTTGCTGTCACTCATGCATAAGCGACTTGTGGTTTTGGCTACAGTCTTGATTCATTTCGGCATTGTGTACATAATCCATACGCCACATCATCAGCCCGGTACCCGTTGTACGGTCCAGCATCACTCCTTTTGACCCCAAATACCATAATTTGCGGAACAGACGGCCATTAGCAATGCCTAAAGCAAAATCCGAAAAATGCATCCGTCATCGAGACTATACAGCTGAAGAAAGAAGCCGCTCATTTGCAGCATAGACTCAACTGCATAGTTAGAACGGAACACTGCCAAGATACATGCCCTCCCCAAAACACCAAGCCAAGAACCTTGTTGGCAGTGGGCGGGGCAGTATCGGAAGGAAGAGAAGATCGTGGAGCAGCTCAGCCCTGCATCTTTCTTCGCTTGCCGACCTGGGCAGAGAAACCAGTCTTGATAGCGGTAACACTTCGTCGGGAGCCGCAGTTGTTGCAGGTGATGAAGTAAAGACGGTTCTCACCCTTGTTGAGTTCGGTATCGGGGGATTTGCAGGTCTTGCAGGTGACATACTCGACTGAAAGAGGGGATAATCAGCAAACAGAAACCCGCAGTCGCAAAATTGCAAAAACTTACTGATGTATTTTCGGACAACGTTCTCGATCTGCTTCTGCTGGAAACGACCCTTGATGACCAACCTTCGGCTTCCGTCAACGGAACCGCTGGTGCCCAACTCGGCAAAAAGATAGGCGGTAAGATGCTCCTCAGTTCTCTTCATACGCTTAGAAATATCGGCGATATTGGCAAAGACGGTTTTTCGGTTGCCTTCTCGCATGCACTGGGGAGGGGGAATCTTGTAGCTCTTGGTTCCTGGGGAAGTGTGGTCGGGGTTTCTCTCGGTGAGTTGGTGGAAGAAGCGAGAAAGGAGCATGCTGTAGCCAATGGTCTTGGTCTCATCGTGAGCCCAAATGCCAGTTCCCTCGTTCATGTCACCCTCCTGCTCTTGAGGAATCTCCTCGACTTCCTCGCCCTCCTTGAGCTCAAGTTTCTCGAGCTGCTTAGTGAAGTCATCATCGCCCTTGGGGGCCTTCTTCTTCTTCTTCTTCTTCAGAGTCAGGTCAAGGCCTCCATCCTCGGCAGGTGCAGCATCGTCAGCGGGGGCAGCGTCGGCGTCGGCGTCGGCGTCGGCATCGTCGACCTTCTTTGACTTCTTCTTCTTCTTCTTGAGCAGGGAAAGGTCGAGACCACCATCCTCAGCTGGGGGAAGGTCCTCAGCGGCTGTCGTTTGCGAATCAGTAAAGGACTCAAGGGCGGCAGAAAGCGGCGGCGTACGAGGCGTATGGGACTGAGCCGTATCCTTGGGTTCTTCGGTAGCGTTGACCATGGTCACTGAACCGTCAGCGTCGACAACAACTTGTTCGTCGGTGAAGGCAACGGATTTGCGTGATTTGCGTTCTGTTGGTACCTGCAAATAGAATAAAAAGAATAACGAGGTTAGTAGGAAATTCGATTGAGGGATGCGGTGTTGTTTTGTGGCTGTAGAGGATAGATGATGATGTGAAGGTGGCGGTTGGGAAAATGTGAGTCAAAGGCCTAAACAGTAAAATAAATCGATGTCGAATCGCCTGCTTCCCCCCAGAAAGTGGTGTACGACAAAACCAGAGGTACTTTCGCCGCACCAACAAGAGGTAGTGGGGTAAAGGGCGATAAGAAGAACCTGATAGGCTCGTTGATGAAGCACTCGAGGGTTTTGGAGGGGTAAAAGATTGGGCCTGTGTGGTTCAGAGGGTACAAGACACGCCATGAAAAGCATGGCACAAGCATTTGAACTTCAAAGCCAGGCCTGTATTGTAGTAGGTAGGCACAGTAGGTTGTATTTCGTGTCATGTCCCAGCAGCCTCTTCAATAAGGGTTGGTAGGAAGCATATGTGCAATTTGTTGCAGGCTTGTCACTCACCTCGCCCTCCATGGTTGCTATGTGGCTGTTTCTTGATTTTGCTGTTAATGGCCAGTTGCTGGTTTATTGGGGTTTTTTGCTGGATGTGGGTGTCGCAAATGGGCGGCTTCTTCGTATAAGGTACTGCGAAGATCTTTGGCTTGGGGCTTCTCGCGCAATGATATATCGTTTGTATTCTTGGATCGCAGAGTTTGCGCGCGCTGTTGATACGCTTCCTTTGATGGATTTAGTTGTGGGTTTAGGATGTAGAGGGAGACCAGTCCAACGTTCTGGGCCGGGTGAGCGATACCTTGAGTCAACCAGAGCCCAAACCAAAGCGCAGGCGGCCCCCAAGCTTCACGATGGAGAGTCACGAGGATGTCCACGTGATGATCTTGAAAGTGGTCCGCACCCAATCAATCGAGAAGCTCGTTAGAGCTTCCCCCAGTTCTTGTCGGAGCCTAGCTCCGGGCCCCGATGCGACTACAGCCTTTACAACTGTAACGACTATCAATCCTCGACCGACGGGAGGTTCTATTGCTGATTATCGCGTCGCAAATACATCTGGTGATACGGCAGTGATCTCCGTGTACTGCACTGTACTTGGAACACCTGGGACTCAGCAGTCTTTTAACAAAGAAGTTACTCTAAAATAGCTAACTACCTACCTCTCAACCTGACGCCCAAGACCAACTTCACGACCCTCAGAAGGCATCCCCGAAGTCCTGTGGTTGGCAGACATATCCCGAATTGCATTGGCTGAGCGAATCTGTACTGAGGTCACTCACATCAAGACTGCCAACATGGCCGCCGACTCCTCCCTTGTTGACCTCCATGATGCGTCCATGTCAGATGACAAGGACGATCTGGACTCTCTCCCATCTATATCTACCGACGACATATACTCCGATACCTCCGATACCGATGCTCAAGCGGAGTGGGAGCGTAGCCTCGAACAACTACAATTGATATTGACAATGATGATTGTGCCCTGGATGGGTAAATACTTTGGTCGCAAATTTGCCTACTGGAGTGAGTAACTCATTCACTTACTTATATCACCATTTATCCAAGATTGATGAGTTCTCTAACCAGCCGTTGTCTAGGTTGGTCTCGATACATGGAGTGGGCGCATAACGTCGACATTCGATTGACAAATAAGGCGACCTTCAAGGCGGCGGGTGTTGTGGAAACAGCAGCTACGTTATAGGCATACTTCAAACCAGACGATCCGATCTCGATATGAATGGATGACCTGAGTAATATGCATGGCTTTCATAAGGTGTTGGGATATAAATATGCATATGTTTTCTTTCTTTCAATAATATATGATTTCAAATATGCTTGTTTCGTTCCTCCTGTCATCCAAGAGACTCTCTTCTAGCACGAACCTAGTGTATGAACAACCGGATATGCAGTGAAATCTTGAAACCCAAAAGGGTCCTTATATTAGAGTTTCATTCACTGCATGATCATTATCCTTCATCCAACACCAGTCTGAATGAGCTACCCGTCCCAACTCCCCTTCCGAAAGACTAATACATCTAACAATCCTGGTATAATAATCCTTAATGCCAAACGCTCTCTATATCCTAATGCAACTTGATACCGGCACTCGAGAGTTGGTGGCGCCCTCGGCGGTTTTGGTGTAACGGAGCTGTAGGAAGCACATGAATCGTGTTCCATAGAGTTTGTGGTCATGACGCTTGCGCTGATGGTACCAGAGCAAAGAACCAACAAGATCATGACCGGACGCCCTTTACGCAGCTGAGCCGTTATATTATGGTTTTCTGATGTGTTTAGGGCTCATCAAACGCTTGAAGAGATCTGAGACATTGATGGCCGTGAAGCGGCACTGCGGAGCGAGCCGAACTGATTGCGTGCAGTTCTGATGGTCAAAAGGAGACTTCCAGACACGCAGGCGAACAGGAACCATATGAAGACAGTGCTTGCTTGTAGTCGACGGCACCGTCCCTCATCACTCGCTGAGCCCCAGGCGATCCAGTCTCCAGGCAGAGCTTTGGGGTTAATATCTCCGCAGTTAACGACACGTAGCTTTGCTGCAAGAACAATAGCACCGATAAAGGTGAAAAGAACAGCTATGCCATCCAATGGTAGCTGCATGAGTGGTTTGTCGAGAGCTGAAACAAAGAAAGCGAGAAGGCCGACGATGCAAACGATCCAGCAGACAATGGCGATAAACATGATAAAGTTGACGGCAGCCGTTGCAGAGCCTGCGGCGTCAATATTTGACGCCATGACGTTGCCGATGAGAGCCGTTAGGAGGAGCGTCATGAGCAGAGCGACGCTGCGCAGGATCATTTGGATGAGGTTGTATCGCATGGTGGGCAACGGATGCTGGATAGCAGTGCTTGGTAGAGTTGATACGAGGTGTAGAACAGTAGTAGCACAACAGCCGTGGCACTATTACAGATGCCGAAGCGACTGCACTATGGTTGTGCACCTTGTGCAAGGGGTTGATCCGAGTGTTGGAAGTGGTGATTTGCAGAGGCAGTCTGGCAGCGGCAGCGGCAGCGGCAGATGGACGGACCTATGATTGATCGACAGCAAAGCTGGAGCAATGCGGGGATGAAGATGTCTAGTTACCTCAGAAGGCTGCGATTTTTGGTGGAGGATACATGTGGAGTTGAATTGAGGCGATTTGATGCGGTGCTCGAGACGTCTGGTGATAGGGTCGTGGTGGGTTATATCGTTGCTGGCGCATTGCCCAAGCAACCGTTGACACAGTACCTAGGTAGCTGTTGCAGGGGACAAGGGGATCATCTACATATGTTAAAACTCTCACACACATACATATTTTGTTCTAACCGCTCAATTGATTGTCGATACGAATACGCCAATACACAAAACCAGATGCTCAGACGAGTCTCATACAGTTCGTTTGCAAACGTTTGATCAATTCAGAGTTTCCGTTGCATCATCACCAGCTGTAACCATATGACGTGAACCAATCAAATCCACGCATGTCCTCGAGATGAGAGTTGACATTCCATAACCGCTGGCATTGAGACACATATACCGTCTCACTTTGAATGGAAAATTATCATCGTCGATTGGATGATATGTTTCCTGCATTCTTCTCAAGTAGTTGTGTCATGAACTGTTCGTTCATCTTCACAGCAAAGCTCAACGCTCTGCATGTTGGTCCATCTTTGGCCAACAACACCATGTTGTGCTGTGCCCCAGAGTCGCATGACACCAATCATGGTGGCTCCGGTTGCCAGGTGAACCAGGCCGATGTACATATATGTAGATAGATGTAAAGCAAGGTTACGGAGTAGTTAGAAGGCTGAATTATAGGTGGACAAGAGCTAGACCACTTCTAGTCCGCCGAGGTGATTGATTGCGGGCGGCTAACACGTCCCGTGGCCGTGCTCGGGACTATGACAGGTGATCATGAGACAGAATCAGACATTAGATGATTACATGCGACAATTAGCTACTGTTCTCAAGGAATCCACAGCTAAGCTCTAAAGAAGTCAATCTGCTAAATCGCCAGTCTCGAACAAGAACAAGGGTAATTCCGTCCCTCCCGCTCCCAGTGATCCGTCCCAATCCTCCCCGTTATCCATTGGTCGAAATACTCGATGTCTGAGCGCATTTGCATACCTACCAAGCTATAGTACAGTGCCTGAGTAGGTAGGTAAGTAGCTAGCTAATAAGGTACTCAAACTTTTGATCATTCTCGAAACCACAACCCGCATTGCCCATTCGTAATCCATGCCTGTCTCAGGATAGGTGCATACCAATTTTGGCCTCCAGCTGGATACATGGCTTAGGCAAGCTTTTGACATCCTCCGCCTCTGGCTAGCCACCGTAAAGCCATGACGCTGGGCCACTGAATTGAATTTCTCTCTCTACTTACTGAAGAGGCCCTTCCCTGCTCTATCCAACTGCCGTCCGACGTAGGCTTATCCATCCTCTCGGGACCCATCGATCGATCTTTGCGCCATCAAGACCATCGTTGGCTGTCAAATTTCGGTGGCGTCTTCGCCTTTCCAACCAGCCGGCTCGAGAAAACGCCCATGGAATGAACACAGCATCACAAAACGAAGCAATTCGCTGCTGCGCATCCATCACGAAGAACCCTTCACCGCCCTCTCCCGGCTTGGCTGCTCCTCTAAACCATCTTCCAGAAATCAGGGCCTAGCATATTACGTAGCCCGAATTGTGTCTTTCACTGTTCCACTCAGTGTTACTCAGCTGGTTGAAACATCAACATATGTACATATCTTCTTGTGAACTCTCAACTCAGTAACTAGATTGCCCATGACGCTAGGACTTGATTCAGAAAGGGTATGCATACCCCAAGATGGAAAAGGAGTGCTACTCATTGTGTTTTAGATGGGCCGGATGGCGTTCCATAGATCTGCAAGACTGAACGAACCGATCTATCTAGTGGATCACGAATCCCGATAATTCACGGCAATCTGAAGAAAAGAAGCCCCAAGATGCATGTCATAACTAGGTCAGCTGCAAGACATCGTTCATTGGAAAAGGGCGGTCAGTGGCATGCATAGCGCCAAATTGAACTACCTACGGCTAGGTTAGCAGGTCAACATCACTGTACGCCAGCCATTACCATCCATCCAGCTGCTCGCTATTGGACAAGGTCACCCTTGCTGCAGCTGTCAGTCCCTTGCGCGGACCAGGATACCTGGGTAGATCCGCTGTCATGATTCACAGCAAAAAAGAGCCTCATCAACTTCATCAGTCAGTTGGACAAGTATCAAGGAAGCATATTGGAAATGTCATGTCTTGGTAGATAGATTCAGTAGCGCGGCGGCATTTCTGCTCACCGCTTCAATTCACTAAAAGGCGTTGCTCCCACGTACCGAGCCACTGGTTGACCGACCATGTCGGCGGCCACTTACCAGAAACCCAATAGCTGCCGCCCATGTTGTCCGCATACTATGTAGCAACTTCGCCCAACCTCTCGGGTCCTTACTTCCACAGATTCGGGATATTTCATGCCCATCTCCGCCATATCGGGCTTAGAATCGCGGCCAAGGACAAGAGAACCACCCACATTCGACATTACCCCTTTCTCTAGGCCTCTTAAGGTAGGTTAGCAGGTTGTTGGCGCTCTCCATCGGACTCGACGTACTGGATACATGGGCACTGGCTAGCAACGCCCTTTGATGAGAGGTGTGAAGCAACTAAGCCTTGCTTGGCGTCGAGTTGTTCCATTTTGCTCGGTCTCGCTCCCGCCGTCACGCTTTTCGCACTGCCCGACTTTCCCCTTTGAATCAACATGCATTGCCTCTTCCGGAAGTCTTCTGGAAACCCCATCTTCACCTTGATACACACACGTCATACTCCCCTTAGGCCTCCCCGAGCATTAGAGTTTCCAAACATCAACTTACCGACTTTCTGGACTCCCCAAAAGGTTCACCGCCAACGAAACTGGTACAGGGCCTGGCCTTGAGACACCCCCATCTTAGTAGGTGTTCTCTGAGCCGCGATTCTACGCTACGCTGCGCTACCCTACCCTTCAACAGGTGTTACGCGCACAACATCAGATAAAATACAAATACAATAGTGGAATCGTGACTATCGGTAGTGATATTTCAAGATCTCAACGTTCGAACTAAGTGCCTTTCCCAAGCCTCAAACCGGAACACCTGTCTTTTGGTGCCGGAGGCGACTGACAACAAACACAATGGTACCACTGGTGCAACTGCGGGATGCCAAAGTATATCGCTTCATAGAATACGGAATGGGGGCTTCAATTCTTGACCGAACGAGCTGCTTGACACTGTTTGGGAAAGCCAAGCATTTGATGCGCATCACCTCGACCTGAACGTTTATGCTTTTGCCCGCTGGTCCCCGGAGGTCAAGTCCGCAATTCTGGGCATCACGATGGTCAAGACTTGGGGTTAAGTTTGTTTGGCTCAGGCCTGCTAATGGTCTGAAGATATACTTTCCTGGTGCGAGCGCTGAAACGTCCTTTCTCCGACATCTTCAAGCAATCAGCCAAGCGGCCGCTGCTCATCATGTCCATAAAAGGATGCAAAGAGGATCATCGGTGGCTCAAAAAGTGAACTAGGTCTGTTCCTTATTCAGTCTCCCAGACTACCGGAGCTTCTGGTGCGCCCTCCGTCCTCTGACGGTAATATCACCAAGAGCGTCAACCCACTTTTGGATGCCTGGGCTCTGAAAAGGGCAATCTCGTGGCGCGACGTTATTGAAGCGGCGTTGTACAAACGCTCAGCTCCCCTTTTTGGACCCGAGCTTAAGGCCTCGCGACAGCCTCTGATGCTGATCCCTTATGATTTCGTACATTATGTCTCGAGCCGGAGTCTAGGAATCGGCCTACGCCTCGCCATTAGGGAACATGTATCCCAAGGCAGCACATAAGGGGATTTGCCGAACATGGCCATGGCCCGTTTGGGTACTGTTGAAGCGAAACGCCTCATAATAATACATTCCCGGGATGCATCTAGGCATCACAAACGCTTGCCTAGAGTGGCCTGGGAGACATCGCAAGATTCACCACACCTTTGCCCAAGATAGGTCCCCACTTGCAACAGTCCTCCAGATGCATGTACTTTATGAGCGAACTCATTATTCGGTGGCCTCTCGAGCACTTCTCAGTGGATCACGGTGTTCACAAGGTTTGATCATGGCCACGATTGTGGGAAACCCAACACCACGAAATGTGGCAGAGATGCATGATCGCGGGCGATATAACGGCGGGGCTACCGCTCCCGCTGCCGCCGTTGCCGCCGTCCGTTATCGATAGAGTCGGCCGTATCATGGACGGTTGAAACGGGACTTATTCTTTAACGATATTTCAGAGATCCATACGTGGGCTTTCAATGGCGTTGGAAGGACATGGCATGTTAACGACAGGCCCGGTTGGCATAATGTATTTTGGCACATCCGTACTGGTCTACAGACTGGCGAGTAGGTAAAGTCCTTGCCGGCCACGTATGTATATATGCTGTGTGCTGCACCGGGGTGCTAGTGACAAGCTATCGAGAGTTAGTGATGGAAGGGCAAACTCAAATACACAACAACCAACGCGATTAATTCTTAACGTTTATCATGCTGTCATGAGTCCTTTGATTGAGTTTGATGCTGCGTAATGTTCTTCCCTCTCATCAATCATATCCCTGTCCGAGTCTCCAACCATGATAAGCAAACTTTGAGGAATTTGATCATACGTCATGCGGAATAAGGTGCACTAACTGACCAACACGACTGCACGAGTTCAGCTTGGGTAAATTAAAGTTAACAACATGGTCCCCTGGAAGATAGCACGATCTCCTAAAATTGTTCTATGTGCACACAAATCCAAACACGAATAGCCAAGATGCGCTTACTGGTATATCTATAGTACAAAGAATTGTATGAGGCAACAAATGGCAGAAAAAGAGACATAAAAAAAAATATTAGATAAAAGATGACTACCACCGGTGACATGACCCAAGAGGTAATCGATCATACGGCACGACCAAAAATAAAGAATGGGAAAAAGTATGTGCAGCGACTTCGAACACACGGAAGACTGCCAGCAGCCAGAGAAGAGAAAGTTCGTTCGGCAGAGGCCAGAGGACCTAGGGGCGATGCCGAACAAGATATATACCGAAATATCAAGAAATTGAACAAGTGTCGGTTGTGCCAGCGAGTCAGGAACAGAGTTCGCAATGACGAAAGTGTGGACGCTAGAAGTATCCTTCATGGTTTGAGACGATGCAACGAGGGCTTGACCTTGACGAGTCAAGTTGGCTGAAAGGAGCTTGAAACAAACACAAGCCCGAGATTGAAAGCCGCGCCACTCCTCGCCACTGCACGACGATGTCCTGGTGTAGAATACAACACCAGCAATCAGAGAGAAACTCGGAGATTGAAGCCACAAGGAATAGAATAGCGGGGCGCCATGTGAACGACAAATGCTCCCAAGACCCACTCAGTTAACGGGCTCAGGAACCAGGGTTTGGAGCGTTAGGTTGTGGCGGATCATCCAGGGCTGCCAGTAAGTGGAGTCGATTTTTTTCTTTAGGTGATTCTTTGCCTGGTCTTCGCTATGTCCTTTCAGTATCTTCTCCGTTCAAGTTGGCATAACTTGACATTGCTGATGGCATCCTTGGCTTGCAGAGTTTGAATGCATCAACGAGTCATACTGATAGAGACCGTTGGAAACCAGCGTTCCTGGCGAAGAAGGGACAACTCCTTGCTCGTTTCCCTCATAGCTGATACGCCTCACTCTTCTGCAGTGGACTTGAGTCTTTGGTACGGGCCCTGAAGCTTGAGCTCTCGCTTCTTGTTAATATGCCCACTTCGCTGAGCAGGAAGTATTAACAGGCAGTAAGTCGGAAATTCGGATGTGTGAATCAGGTTTGGGCCAAGCCTGGTTGTCTCTGTGGATATTCAGAAGGGCCAGGGTATAGGCGTAACCCTGACTGTGTGGTGCCGTGTTTCGTTGGGTACAAAAGGGAAAGAAAAAACGTCTCATCATCGTTCAGCCGTGTTGCTGTATTAGGCCGCTCAATGCGCAAGAGAGGCCCTCCATATTGTAGAGGAGCAGAACAGAGGATGCGGAAGACAAAGGCGCCTTATGCAACGAGACCCGCTGGGCAATCAAGCATGAGTGTTGTCCCAATATCGCTTTCGAGCGTTCACTGCATGCTCGTTGTTGTCGAAGCGGTACTGAAAGAAGTTGAAGACAGCGAACTCATCTCGAGTCATGACATATGAGTTGGGGTGCATTTCCACCTTAGCCCAGATTCGTGTTAGAGCAGCCTCGAGTATTTTGCTAATAGTAGGGTCTGATGAGCCATCAGGGCTCTCACGAGCAATCTCGAGAGCCTGCGCGACACTGGCGTCGTCTTGTTGGGGGCGTCTGTGACTAGCAGTTGCGGTGGCCATGTTGTTGACGTTGAAAGAGTCAAGGGCGTATGTGTTGTTGATATTTTGGTAATGTAGGTATGGGACTTCTTGCTGAGACTGAGACTGTGGCCTTTGGGAAGAGATAGGGTGGATGGGGAAGATGTAATAAGGTGGAAGCTGAGAAGAATCATGGGAAGCGACGGACATCATGGTAGTACTTGTAGGTCTAATATAAGCAGGCGAAGTGGATGGGGTTGATGCAGGCGAGTCGTGCATGTATCAAAGAGAGACTTCCAGGCTAGGGAGCTGGAAATAGAGCTGCCCTTGTGGAAAGTAGGTTACTTAGACAAGTGGAGAAGTGTAATGGGGGAGGGAGGGGAGGGGGGGCGAGTGGCTCGTGTGGGTTGACAGGCTGAAGGTGATGAGATTAATGCCTGTCCCAGATCTGGAACAACGTCTCAAGTGGATCGAATTATGACAGGGGTCAACGTCGTCCTCAAGGTTTGCTCCAAAGAACTGTAATGCGCGGGATGTTCTCTTCTAGGATGGTAGTGGTACTGTCTGTCGCTTGTGCTGTAGGTGGTAGACCTGGCACGGGTTCGATCAGTCCAACTCGGGGATTTTGAGTTGGCGAATGTCTTACACCGGCATAGATAGTTGCTTTCACTCTATCCAAACAGAGACCGAGTAATGTCGGCCGTGGGAAGGCAAAGGGTCGGTCCTGGTCCTGGTCCTGGTCTTGGTCTTGGTCTTCGGGTTATGTATTGAGGCCCTTGTCACTTTGATCCTGGTTAATGACCCTGTCCTGGTTTGTCTTTTTCCTTTCTCGTCCTGTCTGTGTGACTGATGACCGGGGAGTAGCAGGAGTGGCTGATATGTGTATGGATGGAGCTTGTTGATGAAAGGTAATAGACGGACGGGCAGCAGCAAAACCGAGTTCTAAATAACAATACGACCTTACAAGCGTCGATCAAAGCTGAGCAACAAAAAGTAAGTCGATAAGGCGTGTTTTGTATGGGTGAATGTGGTTGAGTACTGAAGCAGGTTGGTCGAGGAAATCAACCCAGAAAACCGGAGTAAACGGCTTTCTCTTATAGATATCTCCAGATCACACAACCGCAATGGCTGACTGGAGAGAAGCAACTATGAATTATGGTTTCCCTCTTTTCGGCTTCATGAGCGACAAGCTCACCAAAACCGCCACCCTTGAGGTGTCGATAATATCTTGTTGTCGTTTGCCATTGACCACGCGTTACGTAGGTTGTCCTTTTTCGTGTGTATTCCACTTTTTCTTCTCCCCTTGGACGCCGACGCCATAGTCGCTGCCGTGATCGCCCCAGGGCACAGGGGCGTGTGTGTCTGAACAACCCAAGTCTGGATGACAATCGTCAGGAAAGAATAGCATAACTACTGGTAGCAACAAACGAGAAAGGGGGGAGAGTGGAGGGGGGGAGCAAGAAGAAAAAAGAAAAAAGTCAAAAAGCCGCCAAAGCAAAGTGTACGCCGTACTCACTACTTAGCCTAAGGGATCGGGGTGTACGGATATGGTTGACAATTTTGGGTTTGTGGTTTAAGGTTTGCTTCCCTTGGCTTGGGGTGTAGACAAGGGAGGGAGTGTTGTGATGCACCATGGGTCCAGAAAGGAAATCGACCCAGCCAGTTAAGGACAGAGAGTATAGGAGACAAAGCAAAAGCGAAGGCAAAAAGGAGGCTACACCGTAACAAGAACCTGGCTGCAAATATACCAGTAACCAGTGGACGGGCCCGAAGTCTAATCGCACCAGAGATCAACAGGCTCCAGACTTCAAACTTCAGGCTTTAGACCCTCGTGAGACCAGCTCCGGCGTGACTCGGCCTTGCAAGGAATTTGGGGACTACCTGAGTAGCAGTCGTGGCCCGGGAACCTGACCCTGGTCAATTTTGGTTGATTAATTGATTAGTAACTCAACTCGCAGCGCGCGATGTGCTGTAGATCTGCTTCAAGATCTGGGTACGTACATACATATTCCAGCAGTGGCGCGATGCAACGGGCTTTTGTGTCTTGGACCCGTTCTGTATCATGTCGATAATGCAACCACTAGTAGGTCATTTTCTACGAGACGCCAATTCAAAGCAGGGCTGACAAAGGATCAACAGCGCGGCGCTCAGAGCATGCCCTGGCCCTGGGACTGATGTTGACGTTGAGATTGACATGACTGACAGTTGTCAGTTGTGGCGGAGTGGGGTTTGGTCTGACCTATTGTCATGACCCGTCGTGTCCATCCTGTATGTGCATTTTTGAAGTTAACGTTTGGGAGTATTTGTGTACTGGTTTGCCGGTTAACTTTTGATTCTGGTTGTTCATGACGGAGATGGTACAGCGAAGGCCATGTTCTTGTTTCTTGTAGCATGATCCGTGGGCCCCGGCGTCTTAGTCAGTTCTATGTAATAAGGTCTCGCCGAGAAATGGATGTAGTACCGACTGATTCCCCGGTCCGTAAAAGTTTCATTGCTTGTTCTGAATCTTTGGCTTTTGCCTTTTTTCTTCTTCTTCTTCTTCTTCCTTCTCTTTCTTCCTCTCTACTGTGCCTTTACTAGGGTTCCATGATGTTAGTCCAGTCCCCGATTTGGGGATGCCTGAAAGAGAAAAGCCCCCGTGGGGTGCTCAATAGCGCTTACTCAATTGGTATAAAGGATCAGGAAGGTACACGTCTCTCGGTCTCAGCAGCGCGGCAAACATCAAGTACACGCATGCCACCTACCCATGACCTAAAAGGCGACGCTAGTGAAGCAGTAGTTGCCCTGTTGGGTTTGATAGACTTTGGTACAGGGACCTCGCTCGTGTGGAGTTGGAGCTTGTGAATCTTGAATGCGGGCCTGAATCTTATACTCCCGTGTTGATGATTTGTGTTGGCTAAGCTCCGTAAACTTCAGAATAGTGCGGTGATACGGATGCAATTCCGTTCTTTGTGTCATGATAAAAATGCGGTGAAGGTTAGTTATGGGATAGTAGAGTTTCAAACACCCATCAGAGGCGGAATTGGTACGCAAATACTAAAATGCCTGATCTCGTGAGAACATCGTACCAGCAGTACAGCCCATAACCTTGATCGAAACCCTTTTGTCTCGGTATCATAGATACCTACTCTGTATGTAAAACGAGTGCATTCATCGTTCCCGGGAGAGAGTGCCCTATGATACTATACGCAGCTCAATTCCAAACAGCCCTATGTGTCCTGCGCAGTTAGTAGTTGTTCCAAGCCCTTGGCGCTTGGTTAACGGCGCCATCCACCTGGCGTCAGAGGACGACCCTTATACCCACTATGCTTCTGGATTCTTTCTAGTACCAACACCAAGCTTCTCCTTTCCTCCCAGATTAAGCTATAGTCCATTGCTTTGGCTTTCGTCCCTGTCGATTCCATTCCTCAAATTTCCAAGAGTTCAGCCTCTGTGGGACCGGTAAGAAAAAAGTTTCCTCACAATATCAAATACGCCATTGATTCTAGCAGTTGTCCTCCTTGGTGTCGCGTCATCATCGTACTTCAGGGTTTGTTGTACAGGAACTTACTGTACCTAGCGTTATGACATCACGTCAATTTCCATTGACGGCCTGACTACGGTAGACGCACTGTTGACATCCATCCATCCAGATTCGGTGCAGTGCCAATTACGACACAGCATTTCGCAGCTCGACGGTGATGTGCCGGGAATGCAATGCAGCAGTCCCCACGCCATTGTTGTTTTTAAGACAGCGTCGACAGAATTGCATGCATGCATGTGCATGCAGGCAGCAGGAAGGCAGGAATCCCGGCAGGCAACAGGCCCTGTCACTCGGCCAGCCGTCTCATCTCTCAAGAGGGGTTTTTTTCTTCATCTCTTTTTCTAAATAGGGTTTCTGCGTCGTACTGATCAAACCGCTAATATAATGATTGAACGGCGGTTGGGCTGCAACATGCAGGTTGGCTGCTCCTAGCACACTAGCCCACCAGAAAGTTTTGCACTTTGTCATCTGTACCCGCTCAGTCTTTACGATGAAGAGAGCTCTTTTGTGCAAGGCAGATTCGAGATGTGAACTTGGTGCTTTGGGCTCCTTACTCCCGTCCGTACTCCGTACCTTACTTACATTTGCTTCCAGTGCCGAATCTCCGCTTTCCATACTCCACAGCCTCCGTCCTTCTCCACTCAACACGGGCATGGATTCGGAGACTCCCTTATCCAAGGGTTAGAACTTTGAGAACTTCGCCTAAAACTCTAAAACTCTCGACTCCGCCAGCCTCGGCATACTGTAGATATGTACAGTGGGGGGCAAAAAGTATGAAGACCCCTTGAGGTACCGAAAGGGGCGTCTAACCGGAACGGGAGATTATCGCGATGCCGCTTTAAGCTTGTATTTTCGACCTTTCAAAGTGACTGTAAACAGGCTCAATACTTCGTGTACCAACCCTCTGCGGCAATTATAGCTGTAACGCGGTTTGGCATTGTATCGCAAAGGTTCTTCAATACTGTATCTTGGAGACTATCCCAAGCTTCCATCGCAGCTAAGACTAGGGCATGTTGCGTAGCGACTGTATCCTCTGCGTGAGTCAGTTCCGGATGTAACCGATATATCTCTGCCTTCATCAGCGCCCACAGATTCTCTATAGGGTTCAAATCAGGCGAATACGGCGGCCAAGTCATCAGCTCGACCCGGAGCTCTTCCAGGAGGGCTTTGACGATCCGGGCGGTGTGTACAGACGCGTTATCATGCATGAAGATATCGCCGGCTTGGAGAAACCAAGGCAAGATGTAGGAATAAAGATGATGTATGCCAATGGCGTTGACGTTGCCAACAAGAGGCACTAACGGCGTACGAGAATCGTGACCGAAGGCAGCCCAGAACATCTGCCGAACGGCGCCTTGCCTCCTTGCCTCCCTCACATCTTGTACGCGAAGAGCTTCACGAGGCGATAAGAAGGTCCAAATAGGTCTTAAGCCCTGACCGCGGCGCACCATGCACTCGTCACTCCATTTCACACGCCTCCAATCGATGCCCTGATATGTTGTGGCCCATTGGAGCCTCTTGCGAGCCTGTAGCGGCGTCAGAGCGACTCGTTTTTTCTGCATCCATTTTCTCTTGTTCATCTCACGTAAAAGGTATCGAAGAGACCGTAATTTGACTGCGTTATTAACGGAATCAAGTAAATCTCGCATAGTTATGTGTGGATCGGTCGTGACGGCATTATAAATTTGATCTCGTTGCTCTTCTGTGAGCTTGCGCGGCGCGCCCGATCGAGGCAGAGAAAAATTTTCCTCTCCCCGTTGTGCCTCGCGGCGGCACGTCGTTTTGATCGTTCTAAGGGGAATATGGGGAAACTGCTTCTGAATTTGATGGTAGGAATAACCTTGTCTCTTTAATTTGCATATTCGAGACTGTAATGAAGGCGAAAGCTCTTTGCCGCGCGGCATTGCGATCTTTTTTTGGTGTTGTGATGTGTGTGAAAAAGCGGCGTTGAAAACGCGGTCTCAATCGGGCTAGTCAGGGAGGAGCTACTTAGGGGGTCTTCATACTTTTTGCCCCCCACTGTAGAGCATGTTTGCTCATCCTGTTGTCCTGTCTTGGTAGTTGACAACACATCGAGGTTGCATATGGTGATTTGTGTAAATGTCTCACCGACTGTTGCTAACTTTCTTGAGTATGCACTGCTTTGCATATCTGTCACGCGCTTGTCTCTGACGATGGGGGCGCTTGCTTATCTAGTCTGGTACTATCCGAACTATATTTGTCGTGGTAATTTGGTTATTCGAATTTTTATGCCTTGGCGGCCAAAAGATTGAGTCAGCCGTCCTTCGTCTCCTTATCACCCTAAACAGTCTAGCAGGCAATAAAGTGAGCGAGCCGCGTCCACTGGAAAAGACATCCATGCGACGATACTTTTCTTCAAAATATTTGGCTCCGCTCAGCCGGCGGCTGGCTGGCTTCGACGAACTGTCAGTCGTGAAGGAACGAGAATGAAAGACATCAAAAATGATCTGAGGTCCCACAGCAAAAAAACTCACCTTCTGCTCTCCTCTTCAAGCTCCGGCCAAACTGTACCATTTTGAGGATCCAAAAGTTTGACTTTATGACTCCATCTGCACACACATTTCGTGTATTAGTTGTTCCAGCATTTGGGGATAGCAAAGTTTATTCGTGTCTAGAGAGTTTTGTTGAATGCCACTATTCCATTGCTCTACCGCTATTATAATATGTACTCTGTGTTCGGGGTTATTGGGCGCGTGAAAAGAGTATCAAAGCTGAAGGGCTGTGTGCGTGGTTATTACATTCTCTCAGCAGGGCGCCTAATACGGATCATCATCGCCAAGACATCAAGCTAATGTAGTGATCAGTGACACCTCCACTAAGTGGCACTATTATTCCCAGTCTCATTTCCATTTCTCTCCGACGTTGCAACAGCCTGACTCAATATCGTCATAAGTGTGCCCTGTGACCCTTGAGACAACAACCAACACTTGCCATCTCTTTGCGTTAAGTCAACCTTTTGTTCTCTCTCACCGGTCTGACAACTATGTATTGGCGATGCAACAGCACCAAAGCGTCATTACAAGTCGCCGTTTGGTGCACAAACACAATTTGTCACTTGAGTTGAGTTGGATGCTGGACCGGGCCTCTTCCGCAGTGGTCCACAGGCTGTTCCGCTCCAGTCCCAACTCCAGATCTCTTGATCCCGAAAAACATGTGGGGGATCACGATCCATGTGATTGTCGATGCCAACCCTGACGCTCCGGAGTTATGGCTATCCACCTGACCAGGTCCTGGGTGCATGGTGAAGCACAAGAGAATTGGCGAGCTACGCGCCGGGCCAACTACATAAAATTCCCGTCCGTAGAGCGGCAAAGTCACGAATCAAAAGGCTAATGAAGAACACTTTAGCCTCTGGTCCCCTGCTTCAGTTTGGCTTCGCATCACATCTCACAACCGTCGATGTTACAGTGGCCGACTAGTACCTTGGCCTTGGCCGTGCTCCTTGCTATGTACTTACTAAATAGGAGCCACTTTTTCCCACATGGCATGGCGAATCGCCGCCTGATGGTTGAGCCAGACGCTTTTCTCAGTTTCTGCTAATGTTGTGATTGTATGTACATCAGCTGTCAGTTTTAAACAAACATTGATTATGTTGAGTTCCACTCGCCCTGCCATGTAATTTCCACGGACCGTCCACTACTGGGCTAGGCGTGTCCACCGCTGCTTCATCGCCAAACTCTATTGTCGAACACCAATTGTTCTCCCTGCTTTGTTGGATTGCTTGCCTCCCTGTTTGCTTGCTAAGCCTTTACTACGTAGTACGTGAACTGGATGCTCCACGTTTTGTTTGAGCCGTTGGGTTGATCATTGCAGGGATCCCTTGCACGGGCAATCGCAGGCAGAGTTGATTGCCATCTATCCGTACCTGGGCATCTTGATTTTTATTTGATTTTGGCTGTTCTCCAACGGTAGACAGCTTCTTTGTCTTAGTGACGGCGAATTGATTGCCGTTTTAGGCCGTCACAATAAGCAAACAGTGCACCTCAACGGCCCGAGTTTCAGGGCTTAGACTAAGAAAAAGAAAAGAAAAGAAAAGAGAGATAGAAGGGAAGAAAATGGTTAGGGGGGAAACACCAAAAACCCAAATCAAGGTTTGAATCACGAGAACGAGAACGGTGAATGACATCTCGCGTGCGTCTAAACATCCATTGCAAGGCCAACAGCGGATCACACTACATACTGTAGTATGTATGTGTGTATGTATTACTTCTCGGAGCCGCTGTTTGGCGCCGATTAGGTACCTGATACACATTGCACCTGCGTGCCTATCATGGAAGGTGATTTACTATGGGAAATTTAGGAACTTGAGGGAGTGAGCCTGTAAAAGGCAGGTTTTTGTCCAAGGTGGACAATGCTCAGTCATAAGTATCCTCCATGCATATCATCAAGCCCACCTTATCGAAAACCGCGGAATAGAGCCAACCCTAGTAAGTTCCCACCGTTAAGAGTCAGGCACTCGAAACAATCGCCAACTTGACTAGCCGTTATTCCCGCTCACTAAAGCCCGCCCCAATTCTTTGATTACTGCAGGGGGGGTCAACGTTACCTGAACCTTGATTTTCGAACCCTGACTTTCTTTGACCTGTCATGCATGGATTCAACGGAAACATAAGCGCCCGGGGCTAGCTCCAGTTCTGGATATTCAGAGACAATACAGAGGTCCCTGCCAAAAGTTTTATCTTAACCCCTAGCCACGCTAAACCGGGCTAAAAACAGCTAGTGCTATTAAAAGTAGGGTAGTACTTCTAAAAAGGTTAATTTTATATTAAATAATCCCTACCTTTCTTATACTTATTTCCTCCCTTTAGTTTAATGATTTTTTTTATATAATAAGGTATCTATTTAATTTAAGCTTAAATTAACTCTTATAGTATTATTAATTATACTATTTCTTACCTATAAATAGCTTTACTTTTACTTTAAGGAATGCCTTTTTTTATAGTTTCTCTCTTTAAATAAGGCTAGGCTGCTTTAATTGCATTTAAATCTAGGCTATTTTTATATTAAAGAAGTCACTATATGCCAGTAAGGTTAAAAACCTTTTACTATATATAATATAAATATATTAATACCTTATTTTCTTAAATAACTATATTAGGTCTCTCTTCTTTATATTTCTATATAAAAGGAAGTAATTTTAAAATTAAAATCTTCTATTAATATTACTATTAGTTAATACCTCTCTTTCCTTTCTTCCTTATAAGTTTCTTAGTCTTTTTATTTTATTTTTAAGCTAGCTTTTTACCTAATAGATTTCTTAAACTTACTTTTCTTATTGCTATTAAAAGCTCCTATTTTTCCTTCTTCTTTAGCTTAAGCTTATAGTTAAGCTCCTTAAGGATAAATATAGAATCTGCCTTTTCCTTTTTAATCTTTAAAACCTAGTAGTAATAAGGTCTTTTTTTATTATAAAAAAAATACTCCTAAAATATAAACTCTATTATACCTTTCTACTGCTTATAAATATAGCTATATAAAAACTACTTATTTAATCTCTACTATATATAATAACCTCCTTATTAATATAAGAGAATTATAGCAGTTTTATTTAATTAAATTACTAACTTTTAGTCCTTTAGGGTCTAATCTTAATAGGTAAAATATTAAGTAAGTCTTTTAACTTTTATTAATTTTATTAAGCCTAGCTTTCTTATTAGCTTTATTTTCTAAAATCCTAAAGAGACTAATATCTAATAGATAGCTAATATAGAGATTATTATTTCTACTTTATTAAACTTACTAATAATATTAATATAGGTTTTTTTTTATTTAAAGTAATTATATTATACTTTATTAATAATAAGCTCTTTATTTTCTTTTATTACCTTTATTAGCTGCTTTAATTATAGTTTATCTTAAAGATATTTATCTTTTAAAATTAATAGTCTAATATTAAGGTTAAACCTAAAGTTAATTATATAAGTATATATTTAGTTAATTATATAAATTAAAAGTCTTATAATTTTTAATACTTTAGGAGAAATCTTATTATAATAAAGTGCCTTAAGGGAAATAATAAAAGCTTAAATTATAATATCTATATTTAAGGCTATAATCTAAGGACCTATTAGATTGTTAGAAACTTCAGAAAATTAGTTAATAGCTTATAGAGGGGTTATAGAAGGTTTATAGGTTAGAAAGTCTTATACTACTATTTTTACTTTTTCTAACTTTACTAGGGTCTCTTGTTATATAAGCTAGGGGTTGAGATAAAACTTTTAGCAGGGACCTCTATAGGTAGGATCTTTTTACTTTCGCACTAACGATGATCTCCACTTCCTCCGAACGGGTTTCTTTCCAGTCTTTTACAGATCCCCGAAATCATGAGGATCCTTTCGCAACTCGCTCGGTCTTTGCTATGACATCGGCCAGGGCAAAGTCAATCAGCAAACTGACCCTTGAGCCTGAATCGTAACGCCGTGGGTCAAACGTGGTTGAGACAGGTTGCCAAATCCACAACCAACGGCCCTTCCAGAACTTCTAGTCGCCTTCTTCTCTTCCTCTTGTCCACAATTGACGCCCCGCCCGCTGCTTGGTGACCTTCTTGGCGTTTCGAGGCCCATTTTGGAGTTCTAGCCGCCATCTCGAGAGAATCTCAAACAAAGCCCCGTGGGAGCACATGGCGTTGTTCAAAACGTTGCGGTTGCAGATCCATCGGCGCACTATCCTCCTCTGGACGAGAGGCACGCCAAGTTTCTTACGACCATTATTGAAAGCCTGGGCTTCTTCACAGCTGTTTCCTATTGTGCCATTCAGGTCATTCCTATTCGACGCCTCCATGTTAGAGTTCAATGGCTTAGGCCATCCGGAGCCGGTTCCTGAATTCGCTTCCGACTACGGTAATCCTGTTGGCTGATCACTGGCTCGGTGCAGCCGATTTTGCTGGATCTGTCTGCGGCCCGGATGTTTCATCCCGTGTGATTCAGCCACAGGAAACAGATGCCCCGATGTGTGCTTCAGAGGTAAGAAGTTGTACTATACAATCAAGTCTATCTATCAATAATTCCAGCCAACACCGAGGACTGACTGCACTAATTTTACAAATACCGTGTAAGTGGCTTACACTCCAAGCCAAGCGTTTCAGAAATGGAACGTCTCTGTGTTTGGAAGCTTGTGAGTTTCCAGTCTCGAACCGTTATGATGCCATCTTTGACCAGCTAAGCCTTCTTCTTTCCGATCTTATAGCCCCATGATCGAAGGATCTTAACAACCTTGGGTGTTAGGGCGGCCGTTAATGGCACTCGAATGAAGATAAAGCTCTTGTGAATGGCGTACGCCAGCGCCAGCTGAGTTGCTAAACCTGTCGCAGATTGAGTCGTTAGCCTTTCTCACCAACCCAGCAAGCGTTATCTACTGCCCACATCACGAGCTGCTAGGGGCAATGGGAAGCATCTAATGCGTGCGCGCAGGGGCAAAATCTAACGATAGTACTCACTAGCATCGGTACGATTGCGTTCCTCGGCCTTCTCGACACCCCATGTGGCCATCTCCATCTTGTCACTGATATCGTCATCGCCAAGTGCTCTCGCCTCAGCCTTCTTGAACGACTGCCAGTAGGTGTGCCAGGCCTCCCGAACAGTATCGGGGATCATCTGCTTGATTGACGACATCACACGATGTTCGACCTCGCCTAAGTTGCGCCGGCGGCATCAGTTAGCAACCCACTGAGAAAAAAGGTCCGCATGACCTCGTTGACGGATCTAGGTGAGGCCGCGGCAATATCTTACCGATTTTATCAGCACCGACCATTCTAACAAACAGGAAGCAGAATGGGAAGTCGAGAACGGTCAGCCCGAGGTAAACGCCAACGGTCACCCAGCCGTATTCCTTTGTAAGCTTCTTGAGTTTGGCGGTGAGGCCTTTTGGTTCCTCGGCCTCGCCAATGGTCGGCTTCTTGTTTGTCTTTCGCTTTGTGGTAAATCGAAATCCACGCCTTAAAACGCCTTGGAGCATGCCTGGTGTTGTTGTAGAACCGATCCCGAAGCGAGCGCTCCTCAGCCTGGCCATTACGCTATCCCAAGGGATGGCCTTCCATCTCAAAAGCTGCCTCGCGGTCTTGTTTTGCGACTGTGATGTAAAGAGTCTCGTCCATGCGCCATTCCAGGCTGCCTGTTGAGCTGGCTGGCTGAAGGCCCGCAAAGGCGCACGCACGCCGCGAACAGGTTGTCTTAACATGATTATCGAATGAGGTCGCTTGAGTCACAGAATCCAATGCCCTCCTGAGTCGTAGGTTTACAGTCGAAGAGAACGTGGCTGAGAAACTTCGTGATCGGTCGAAACGGATGAGAGGCGATAATTAATCGTAAGTGGTCGGAGCTTTCGGATTTAATGTGTTGGATTCAAGGAATTATAAGATGCGTAAAACCAGCCAGATTCATAATCAGAACATCGTGACTCTTAACAATGAAATTGCAAACCGTAATCAGGTTATCTTGCCGTTTTCTCCCGAACTCGTTTGGTAGCCGGCGACTCGTCGTTCGAGAGAAATTTCTGGAGGTTTGGCGAGGTGACGATGATGCGAAATTGCGCCACGATCATGTCCAGATTAAGCCACAAGTCGCTTTCGTGGCTGTGGTATCACGTGTTTCCTCTTGCTAATGTAGGCTACCTAGGTAGGCAGCTACGACAACTGAGATCTTCTCACCACAACCATCCTTCAATCTGTAAAGCAAGTGACTTATCTTGAAACAGTGTTTCGGGTGAATAAAGCCTTCAGGGACTTTGCGAAGCTCCATGGACTCGAGTACATTACATTGTCTGAGCTCCCAAGTCTCGGGCCAGTTTTTAGTATGAGGTTACCCAGTTGTACGAGCCGAAGAATGGGACCTGTGTCAAGCTATGATTGCCTAATACTGAAGCTGACGGTTGTGTAGAAGATCCTTTTTACCTTTGCCGTTTTTGATTATGCAGCTATACTGCGGTATCACCGAAAATATACCAAAGTGATTGGTGAATATAACATACAACTGGGAATAATCCAGCATTTGGCTTCCTAGGACAATTATGAACACAAGCTGAAATTGAGTCCGTAAACCCTTTGTGTTTTGGAGGCCTCGTTTTCTCGGTTCCATGATAGGAATCTCTTGTTGTCATTAAACATTTCTCGCCTTCCGAGTCGCTTGATGTAAGTCAGGGGTAGCATGGCTCTGAGTTAGTACTAATCGTCAAATCGCATCTAGAACATAATCTGCAGTGCAACATTGCACGGTGGCCTCCATATTGAACTCTGTCCGAGAAAGAGCGAAGAGGCGTCATAGTACTTTGCATCTTGGCGTATGACGGCTGTTGTGTGATGGTTCTGCAAGTGGCTGCTCACAAATATGGAGGGAGCGTGGTTTTACTCTCGTCGACTACACATAGAGGTATCACGGGAATTCCTATTTGGATCGCCATCTCCACGTTAAGATAGGTATACAAAGACATCTGCATACCTGCCTGCCTACCTTGGGCACAGGTCAACTCCGTGTCCAATACAAGGAAGTTGCCTGCAGAAGCCACGGGCAACTGTTGCGAGCACTGCTTGGCAGTGATATCGACTCTCGTTCGGTACCTACTATATTATTTTACTTGACCTAATTACCCGGCTCTTTTCCAAGCAGCTCCTAGGTCAAACTAAAGGTGCCTTCTTGTAATTCTAACTTCATTCGCTGGCATACCTACCTACCTAGGTACTTAGGTATGTACGTGAAGTAAGGTACCAACTTAGGGACCTTCCTCCTAGGCATGGTATATATGAAGTGAACCTTCCTCTCTCATTCTTTGCCGGCTCGTCCACTCACTCATCTTTCAGCTCTCACAATCAAACTCTTGCAACCTCATTTCTCGACCAAGTTCCTGTACTTGGACCTGACGAGTCCATTTTGGCATAAAAATGAAGGTGTTCGAGTGACATATTGCAGCTAAAGGATTCCAACCCTATTTCGACAAACTGTCAGCCGCATTCGCCCATCACTGTCCTCTTGCGAATCCTCCGGTTTCTCCTCACACTCAACGGATGGACTGAGTTGATAACAGCCAATTTTCCAACTCATCACCACTGGATAGAGCCATTGATTCGCTTCTTCTCACTCGTTACACTCTAATCACATCAAATGCCAACGATGCCAGCTGCCACCACATACGGCAAGAAGAGAAATAGAAATATCCTGAGGACGCTGGGAACACGTCGCCAAAGAGCCATACCAAAACCTTTACTGCCTGATCGGCTGCGTATGTTATCCCACATGTCTTCCCTGATAAACCTCTAACTGTTTCGGAAGCAGAGTTCCATACAAACAATTCCCCCAAGCAAGCATCCCGGAAGAGAGCAATGGTTGATCCGCAAACTGCGGATGAAATGGCAAGCTGGTTACTAGACGATTCCACACCCGAGCGCTTCTCCAGTGAAGAATATGACTTGTCTCCAAAAAAGCGGCGGACCACCACACCGAGGAACTCGGTTTCGATTGATAGTAAGCAAGCTATCTCGCCACTGGATTTCCCTTCCCCTATCAAAACACCACTCAGATCTTTAGATACTCGCCCTCGGGCCTCCCGCATGGGTAAGCACTCGCCATCGAAAGCCATGGGAAGGGTTCCTAGACGAGCTGCCACGACTGGTAGACAGAGGGATACACCACAAAAGCGACTAAGTTCAAGCTTACAACGCCGCCATGTGCCTACGAGATCGCTGTCTTATGACCCCCTCAAGTTTCACCCTACGAAAGACATCGCAGCGGCGACACCTGTGGCGCTCGATACCTGTGAAAACAATGCGAGAAATCGCATTGTAGAAGGATGTCAGATTCCTCGCATCCAAGGCCGGTGTGCTGGTGAAGAAATTACTGGAAAACTGGCCGCTATGCTGGCCGCTACCAATGCACTCAAGCCTTCGCCACAGCAGGCCAACTGTTCGACCTCAAGATTCACGCGTATGGTACCGTCGAAAGTACGCGAAAAGGTCTCAAATGCTTGGGATCGCTTCCATCCAAAAGCGGCGAATCGCGAGGAAAAACAGGCTCCGGCCTTTTCCCACTCAGGCCATGAACAAGGTGATAGGTGGATTCGAGAGAGCGTTGTTCCTGCTCCTCGCTCACATGCATCAATTGAGAACGCTTCTTCGATCAGTAACATTGAGCTCCGATTGAATGAAGGGGATAACCTCAATAAAAGTAAAGTCCAGCAAATCGTTGGAGGTCGGGTTAACAGAAAACCGTTAGCAGACGATGGAAAGTCCCTCAGAAATGGAAATCTTGTGGAGGATCCATTCTCTGAACGAGCTGACAAGCGAGCTCTAACATATTTCGAAAACCGGCTGAATCAAGGTTCAAACAATGGTCCAAAGACGCCCCCCTCTTCGCTTTGCAATCCATTCGAATCCGAGAAGGGATTCGACGACAACATTGAAGATAGGTTCTTGAACAGTACACCAGTCGGATCTTCAACCCCTCGGATTCTAGTCGAGCGGCCATCAACGTCGAGCAGTGGTTGCTGCTCTGCGGACGGCGATATGCACATGCCAGTAAAGCATTGTAATAAGAAATCGGGATCTTTATCGACTACTGACCAAAAAGAAATCAGAGAACACCACTTTTCAAGACATAAGCTTTTAGACCCTAATGACGATACGTTGACTAATTCGGCCAGTCAAGCTCGACAAGTCTCGGAGAAAGCGAAGAGAGACTTGCATACCTCTAACAGGATGAAAAAACACCCGTCACCCAGCAAAGAAGCTCTAGAAAAGTTGGAGCTCCAATTTCAGCAGTACACTCATGTTCGTGTCTCGGAGCCTGTCAAGCACAAGATGGATGAGCACATAATGGAATCTATGGACGCAAGCCCATCCCTAAGGGCATGTGAAAGGAGAAGGTTGAGCTTAGCTCGTCTGTCGGTCACCACTATTGACGAGCTGGTTGACCCATTGTGCGGAAAAGTTCACCACCGCCGAGGCTCCTCAACATCTATGCTCCAATTGGTACGAAGCCCTCACATGCCACAAAATTCGGACAAGTTGCACAAGGATATCCGGTTGGCGCCCCCTTATCGTCCAGCTGGTGTTTCCCTTTCTGAGGTGGACGAGTTACATTAGCACGTTTGGGGAACCCGGCGATAGCCAGTGAACCTTTGCATTGATTTGATGCCGCAGGTGATGGAAGCCCATGGGAATACGGGCACAATTTGTAGTCAACGAAGAGGCAAAATCGACAGCAACCATTCTTATATTAATTAGGAGAAAGCCGGCAGGCTATGTGGTTATGACGAGCTGCGAGATTGTGATAGATAAAGTCACAGGCAGTAGCAGTACAAATTTATGCTTGTCTATAGCCGCATAACAAATCATACTATTATCCTCAACTCCCATCGAGGGTATCAATGCTAACAAT
Source organism: Fusarium fujikuroi IMI 58289 (assembly GCF_900079805.1). Classification (NCBI taxonomy): domain Eukaryota; kingdom Fungi; phylum Ascomycota; class Sordariomycetes; order Hypocreales; family Nectriaceae; genus Fusarium; species Fusarium fujikuroi. The sequence continues at coordinate 2,343,205 of NC_036626.1, read as the reverse complement.
CGTACATGTTTGTGTATAAGTGCAAAGTCCGTAATTCCATACTCCTTTCAACTTCCGGGGTTCCCCTTATCCTCAGTCTATTTGATGACATAACAATTGAAGTTACTTGAGACGTTTAATAGCGGTGGTGGCGCGCACCACGACCATCGGTACCGCGCATGCGTCGAGTGCCAGCAGCCTTCAATGACGTTAGCATAGCGTCGATCCGAGAGCAGTTAGAATGAACATACCTTGACGCCAGGTCGGCGAGTCAAACTACCCTTGAGCTTGAGGAGGGCACCGCTGACCTTGTCCTTCATGGAAGGTCGGCGCTGGTGGTGATGAACAGGTGCAGTGGCCGTAGCATGAGTTCGTCGACTAGCACCGCCGCCAAACATGCCGCGGCGGCGGGGCTTTGTGGTTGTGGTTGTGGTGGTTGTTGTATGGCGATGAGAATGGACCGGAGCACGGCGACGGGTGCTGAAGATGGAGCGACGGGGAGCGGTGTGACGGTGAGTTCGTGTGAGAGGCATATTGAATGGTAGATTGAATGTGGGAGTTAATGTTTGTACGTGCTAATGTTTGTGATTTTGTGGCTTGTTGTATTGATGATTCTAACATCGATACTGAGAAATGGCTGCAACGAGATATTATATACACATTTGGATGGTTGCGCAACATAGCGTGCTTGAGCATGGAACCATGCTTGGCCAAGAATTATTGCATCACCTATTACGACCATTGATGAAATAGACAGGGAAACCTGGTCAGCGGATTTCGTTGTCTGCAAATCCAAAAGAGTTGATACCACTATTAACTACCTCTAACTTAACTTGATCCCTGAAAGAGGGATTGGCCAAAAGACAGACCCTTGATGAGGAGCAAAACTTGGAAATACAGAACACGTTGGGAACGAATCGGCTCTTGGTCTACAGGACAGTGGCGGAATTGACGTTTTGAAGATGTACTGAAACGTCACTAGATGGGATGCAATGGAGTTTGATTGGTAGGCGGGTACGGAGTAGTAGACCCTTGCTCAAGATGCAGGGTCCAACGGGTTCCCAGACAGGGCCCTTAGCAGTGGATGTGATGTCATAGGGCTGCAGATGAATTAGGGAGTTTTTGTGGATAAGGTACTCAGTCTTGGTTTTACAAAGCTGAGAGACGATGAGTATGTTAAAGTTGGTTATGATTGCCTCTATATCCACGCAAGTGAGATATTGAGATGAAATGATGACGAAGATGATGATGATGAGCAAGATCGAGATGGGCAGCAGGATCAACCATGACAGGACGACCTACATACAAGGGAATGTCCAATATCCTCATCTTCTGTTGTCTCTCCAGGTCCCTCAGGTCGCGATATCGAGCCATACATGTGGTCAACTCGACGTATCCGACCCAGACGCAATGGAGATCGTAACACTCACTGTACAGTGGAAACCCTCATTTCAGCCAACTTGAACCATTTCCAATACGATTCTGCCCTGCCTTCAGGGGGCAGCATCGGCCATAACATCGTTAAGCCCGCAAGTTATGCTTGATGGTCTCCAGATCCTTGGCTGAGAACCCAAGGCCCTTCACGTAGCCATCCCATCCCCCGTACTCGGCTTCGACACCTTGACCAAAAGCCTCCCAAAAGCTCGGGCGTAGGCCAACCATGTTCCAAAAGCCAGGCTCCTCAGTGCTCTTCACGTCAATGTTTGCCAATATGAACAAGAGTAGACGCTCGCGGGCTGGCTCGATACCAATCCGCGATAGCATGTAATCGGAGATGACGTCTTGTTGGCTTGTGCCAGCAAGGGTCTGCAGGAGCCCTGCCATGACGCCCGTGCGGTCACGGCCAGCTATAGCTCAGTTTTACGCTTAGTTTCACAGCCCTTTGAACATAAACTTGGATTGCCTACCAGTGCAGTGAAAGAGAAAGGGCTCGTTCGGTTTGTCCCTCACGTGTTCGAGGATTGCTCGGATAGAGGGTTTGTACGCCGCTATGACAGCCATCAGCTGCTCCCTCCAAGCCGTTCTGCCGTCATCAAGAGCAAAGTCAGCGGGACTAGGCTGGGGGTATTCAGAAACGCGCTCGCAGAAGACAAAATTGACACCGGTTATTTTTGGACTGGGATACGTAGCTCGCTCTTCCTTGCTACGAAGATCAAAAACAGTCTTGACGTTGGCAGTCAGCCAGGCCATGGCTTCTGGGACGTCAGCGGCGGTGTCAAGCATACCGGAACGAAAGATATGGCCAGGGCGTATGGCACTGCCAGGAACAGCACCTAGATCGCGGAGGTTGATGATTGATTCAATAGGGATGAAAGGTTTGGAGTTGAAAGTGGCCGTGAGGGTGTCGGCCGGAAGGGGCTCTCGAACGTGAACAGCCGTGATGGACTCGATTTCAGCTCGCGAGAGAGCCATGGCTGGGCTTATTATTCTATTGTTAATAGATGGCCAGATTGTTAGGATGACAGTTATCGTTAATGTTGTTGCTGATGTGATAGAGGTGGATGGATAGGAAGCTTCCGAAAAGTCAAGCTGACAGTGTCGGATCAAGTCTGACAGTGCCATGCGATTATATAGGCAGTTCTAGATAGGCATCCAAAGATATAGATATGCAGATAGGCTACTTATTGAATGTACCAGCCACGGCAGCATCCTTTTTGCCGTATTCAGCCAGTAGTTATTGCAAGTCATCACAAACAGTGACACCAAGGCTCTATCTCCTATTGTTTGAAGACCAGTGGAGCTTGATGTTTGAGAGCGAGCCATAGAACTGCTCTTCGCAGGACTTGTGTAACCTTAAAAGTATATTACATGGGTCAACAGTTGTGAAATCAATCAGAGCTCAAGGGAATCTGGTTGGTGATTCAATTAAGGTACGAATTAGTCTAATGTGGAGAGCTATGACTCTGGGGTAAGCTCGCGATCAAGATGCAATTGGGTAAGGATCCCTGGCTGACACAAATCTCATCATAAAGTTAACCGTAGCAAGACACCTTATGTCCTATAATTCTAGGCGAATATATCTTGAAGAGAAATAATGTTTTCTTTTCTATGATGCGCACTTTCTAAATCAAACCTTGAGACGAAAACCTCCTCCCGCGTAGCATGCAGCTTCCCCCACAAAGATCACCGAAATTCTTATCGATAACACGCAGCTATCAAACCATGGCTCCGCCATCTTTAACAGATCCAATGCCTTTACACAACTAGGCTCTGCTACTTACATCAGGAGTAGCAGTTCAGTTATAAGCCAAGTGTTCGACGATGGCTTTCACAGCCTCTTTGATCAGATGGGGACTCGTCCTGCCCCTCATAGTTGTCGCTTTTGCAGTTGCGTACCGTCTTCAACAGCCACTCACAGTTTCAGGCGAGGGAGAATCCGCAACGTATTGTTACAATTCCATCCGAACACATGAACCTGAGCAGGCTGAAGCCCAATGTTTCACTGTTGCGGATGGCGTCTTTACTTCTGTTGGTCCACGAGACGCTGATCAGCCCGTGATAGATGGTTATGTGATTCCAGGACTCTGGGATGGACATGGTCACTTGCTCCAGTACGGGGAGTTCCTCCACTCTGTTGATCTGTTCGGTGCCCAATCTCTCGCAGAGGTTCGTACGAGGATCAAAGACTACATCTCTGCTAACCCTGGGGCCGGATCGAAAGGCAATTGGGTTCGCGGAGTTGGATGGGATCAGACCTTTTTTGGACGTATGCCCACAGCTGTAAGACACTCATATCTATTAGCTTCCCGCCATACACTAACAAGTTTCATAGGCAGATATAACGCAGGATACAGAGCTCAGCGGCATCTATCTTATGCTTGATCGCATTGATGTTCACTGCACTTGGGTTTCCCAGCCTGTGCTCGATCTCCTCCCATCAGACCTCCCTGAAGCTGTTCCGGGCGGTGAGATCATTCGCGACCCTGGCCTCGGTGTCTTCTGCGATAACGCTATGGACCTGGTCATCTCAATTTGGCCTCAGCCTGGCCGGGACTTTAAGGCCCGTACAGTCAAGACCGCCATGAAGCGCCTTAACGAGGTTGGTCTTGTTGGCATGCACGATGCTGGAGCAACTCCAGATACTTTGAATCTCTACAACGAGCTCTCTTCAGGAGACGACTGGACCCTTCGTGTCTATGCAATGTTGGAATGTCCTCAGCGTAACTCGTACTGCCCAGAGGAAGCTGTCAAGTTCGCCCGAGACGATGATCGCTTTGCAGTTCAGAGTGTCAAGCTATTTGCGGGTACGTGTCTCCATCAAAACCATCCAAGGTAGTGATTAACCTCAGCCAGACGGCGCTCTCGGAAGTTGGGGCAGCGCCATGCTCGAGCCATACTCCGATCACCCGTGGACATCAGGCTCGCTTCTTATTAACGCCTCTGCTCTTACTGATGTGACCAAGCGCTGGGCTGCCGACGGATACCAGGTCAATATCCATGCTATCGGCGATCTTGCCAACCGTAACGCTGTTGACGCTCTTGAGGCGGCTCTTGTCCAGCAGTGCCTTCATGAGGCTACTGCTCAGGGTGCACACCCTTCGACTCCGGACCAGTCCGCCCACAATCAGATTGAAGCGCGTGCTGCTTGTCAAGCTCGCCATCGCTTTCGCATTGAGCACGCCCAAATAATCCATCCAGATGATCAGCGACGGATTCGAGAAGTCGGCATCATTCCCTCTATTCAACCCACACATGCAACATCAGACATGAAGTATGCTCTTGCTCGGCTTGGTAAAGACCGTCTATCGTCCTCCGCCTACCGGATGCGTTCTGTTCTTTCTGCCCATCCGATTCTGGGTAGCGATTTTCCTGTCGAGCCCCCCAACCCATTCCAGGGCATCTACGCCGCCGTAACCCGTCGAAGCCCGCATACGGGTCGTGGAACAGACGATAGCCCCGATGGCTGGCACACAGAAGAGGCATTGAGCTTAGATGAAGCGATGTGGGGATTCACGGGAGCTGCTGCTTATGGGGCCTTTCTTGATACTCGCGCTGGTGTCATCCGCGACGGCGCTTTGGCTGATTGGGTTGTCCTTGATAAACCTATTGAGTCTTACGATATAGATGATTTACGCACCCTAAAAGTTAAGGAGACATGGGTGGCAGGCAAACAGGTGTATGCACGACCTAACCATGACTAGATTGCCCGATCCTATTTCCCATATGAAAAAATCATCTAGAAGAGGACCCAAGAGTTTGGGTGATCGTTTAGGTAGATATAGCTGACGTGCACATGATACAGCTAGAAATAGAAGTGTATTTTATTGATCTCCCTGCACCTATATTCGCACACGAAATGATCTAAAAGTTCTTTTAATATGGTACTGTTTTAGCAACTGAACGGAACGTCTGGATGCCACCAAGTCACGACATCTCATAAACCTCTCCCGGGATGAAAGAAATAGACCCCTCCCTCTGTCCCTTGTGCGATAGAAATCAACCACCCAAACGCCGTCGAATAGGTCTTCGTTCCGAAGACCAACCTCTGTAGAACCAAAGCTTGCAAAACGCTAACCTCAAACGCCGAATATCACGAATCAGTTTTCTTCTGGTGCCATGAACTCTAGTCCGACTTAACAATAAGCTTGTTTTCCCACCATTTTGCGAATTTGACTGTTGGGATATCGACCGCCCGCCAAAATATATCAGCCCACCAAAAGATAGTTGGAATCACAAAGAACGAGCTCAGGACGAAACCAGCAGTGAAGCGGTGCCCCTCGGTACCCGTCACGCTATAGGACCATTTTTCGAAATGATATCCAACAGCATGGATGGCGGGTCCATGCATAAGATAAAGGGCATAGGAGATCTTGCCCAAGTACTGCACGAACGCCGAGTTGAATACGCGCTGCCAGTTAGACGAGCGGCTCACTGCGAGAACAAACATAACAGCGCCCGTACATTGCCAGTATCTGTACTTTTCGGCCGCCCACCACTTAGGAATCAGCGACGTAAGGTAGATCCAGCCCGGTGTTCGATCACCGCCCTCATCGGGTTGGCTCATAAGATATAAGCTAGCGACACTGAAAATTGCCCAGAAAGCGCTCTGGTACCAACGGCGTTGACTAGGCTGGGTCTTCTCCTCGATGGGGAGAGCAGGAGGTGAGACGTGGGCGCCGCGGATAAGATCAATTTCAGCCAGGACCATGCCGCAGAGGAACATGAGAAATTCCCAACGTGAATTTCGGTAGGTAAAGAGCATTATACCGGCAACTGTGATAAATCGGTACTGACTTCGAAGTCGAGCAGTGGCTATTAGGGTGAGGAAGAGATACAGCGAGCAACGAAACTCAACAGGGATGGTCCACAGATGCTGGTCATAGTCTAGATGAATGGTTAGTAGGATTTATTTGAGTGGGTGGTTTGACCTACTGGTGCTTCCACCGTGGGTCTTCCAGCCGAAGACATGGACAAAATCGAACATATCCTTTGCCCATTCTGCGAACTGGGCATAGTTTGTGGAGAGACGTTGGGGGTGAGGTTCTCTGACGTTCCTCATGAAGGTACGGTCCATGGCAAACTCTCTCGTCCATTCGTAAACACCCAAGCGGATGAAGGAAACGATCATTAGGGTAGAGATAGCGGTTGGAAGGTATAGGCGTATGCCCCGTCGGAACACCAGAGAACTCATGGTCGTGGAGAAGTCCTGAGTGGTCCTGCTCCGGATGAGCTTCAGAGGCCGATAGGAGAGGGCGTATCCCGAGATGACAAAGAAAAGACAGACAGCTGGAGGTCCCTGATACCACAATCGGATAATTGGTAGCTTCAAGATGTTGTAGTGGGCATCGTCACAGCCCCAGCCTTTGGCGATGACGAATGCCTGGTAGAAGAAATGACAAAACAAGACGACGAGGGCGGCAACACCTCGCATGCCGTCGAGGTAGGCTGTAGGAGCGAGCTTGGCCGGTCGAATCTGTTCCCGAGCATGTCGTCCCTGAAGATAACTGGGAACGAAGAACCAGGCGAAGCGAACTAGGTAAACTCTCCAAGGGGTTGAACGAACGTAGTCTACAGGAGCGAGAATGGGGCCGGCCCATTTCTCAAAGTGAAGCCGATGGTGGTCTTGATCATCTCGACCGCTGTCACTGTCAACGTCGGAGACAGACCTGTTGTCGAGCAATGCCATCTTCTCCTCGTCAGAGAGTGAGTGTATCGAATGAGAATGACGACTCATAGTTGAAAGTCCAGGGAGACCTTTTGGGCGGTCCTGGTCTGGCAGAGATGGGAAAACGAGGAAGGAAGTGGCCCAGGAGGGAAATAGGGAAAGAGGGCGTGGGTTACCAAGTGGAAAGCGTGGAAGAGAAAACGACAGAAATGGAAGGAGCGTGATAATCTTCTAATTCCTGGTGTAGGAAACAAATGGAACAGTTTTGACCAAAGTAAAACAAAAACTGGAGGAAGTGGACGAGTGTTTGCCGAGAGATCAGCTGTGGAGGAGGAAACGAGGATGAGAGTGAGGGCTAGAGATGCCAAGAAATGACCACCAGGGGATCTCTTGTAGTCTCTGTAGGTAGGTACTGAAGAAACACGGCCGTTGACGTAGAGAACAAAGGGCGACGACGACGACGACGCAGAAGAGAAGGAAACAGGGAAAAGGCAGACTACGGTATACATAGTGTTGGGGTTGGGAGTCAGGGTTATACAGTATCTCACAGTATCACTACTATACTATACAAGTGACAGACACTCGCAGTTCCCGTTCCAGCTTCAGCTCCATTTGTTCACACGAACGGACAGAGGTAGCCTATCAACTTGCACCGTCCCGTGAGCCAAACGTCTATCACTGGAGACACGCTGTGTTTCAACGTCTTGATTTGGCTTGAAACGCCCTGGTTCGCTTCCTCCTATGCATACATAATAGTATAACGCAGGTTATAAATGTCATGAATGCATATCCACATTGTTGCCCACCCATCTACCGATCTTCGACAGTTCAAGCCGCATACCAGTCAGGACCAGGGGCGAAGAATGGAGATCTGCAGCATCTTTGTGGAGTTTGTATAGCACAAGATGGTGGATGATTGCATGACAAGTGCTTGATATGATGCCGATAACCGAGTTTTCTCAGATATCAGTTTAAGCATGAAATAGAAATGGTTTTTATCGTTGTAAAAGGTAGGCAGATGGATAATGCGGCTTAAAGAAACGCACCTAAAACATCATATGTGTATCAAAAGACCAGAGAGGTTTCCGAAGGCGTCCGCTGACAAAGACAATGCCATGATACCTTGATTTTCCACGCCATGGTGAGACATCTATTTTAAAACTGGGGGTGTCGGTTCAGGGAAGTAATTAAGCATTGGCTAAGAAAAAGCCAAGGTTTCTTACCCCTGTAAATCTGTCTGTTTCTTTATTTCCGTCTATTGGATAGCTTTGGCTACGTATGTACATTTTTCCACAGGATTATCCTTAACTTCTTAATGTTTTTATCGTTATTGCATGATATAGTAATTATAGGCCCTGAGATATTTTCCAATCAATCCAATCGTTCTATCTTCTTCTTCTTCATTTGCATTTGCATTTGACGTTAAACCAGCATCAACATGGACCCACCACACAAATTATGATAACGTCCCTCCAGGCCCAATTATTTACAACATGTAGGGTTCCAGATACTGGGATGCTCCCTCAGAAACGCGCGTACGTGAGGTTCCTATACTATGTAGCCTCCCATATCCTTTCAACTGCTATGGATACCTAGACTGTGATGCAGGCATCCCAACAGTGCACCAGATATTGTCTCACCTGTAGAGTACACAGCTTCACGGGTTACATACAAATGTTTGGCACGGTTAAGCGGCTTCGACTTTACGACAAAGCCATTGAGAAACAGCACATCCTCAGTTGTGCAAGATGGGAAATCCGCCCTGATGATCACCCGACCCATCATCATCATCTATCGTCTGCACCACTTCAAGCTGCCATCTCAGACGACTGGTCGGCAGCACACAAGGTAGTATTCCCGGCGTTACAGCTCGACTACATTCCCGGTGAAGCGTAACTCAAACACAACACCATCCTAAACCGTAAAAGAGCCAATTCTGTATAACCTCTAGCATAGCTCACGCGGCGAGCTGAGTCGAGCTCTATGTGAATCGAGAGATCATTGAGGATACTAACTTGGTACATAGTCGATCAATACTTGGCAAAATTGTTGGTTCGTTTGTTGGTTCGTTTGTTGGTTCGTCCAGACTTCGATCTCACATCCTCTTCTCTGGGACCGATCTCAGTTGTCAACATGAAACTACCAATAAAGCTTGTTTCCCTCTTCGCACTCTCTGACACGGCAACTGAACTCTCATGTGGAGAAAAACTGGGCTGTGCTTCAGGGGAAGGGAGAGCTCCCAGCGCGTCAACACGGCGCATCATGAGCTCACAGCTGACGACGACAAAAACAAGAAGACCCAGATTTCCAACGTAGACGATAGGGGCTGGCGAATAGACAGCGCTCCTGTTGCGTCTTGATACCGTATTTTTGAATTTACGCATGAGGTGCTATGCACTGTATACCTCGGCATTGGTGATTTTTGATGTACTTCAGTCTGCCAAATACCGTTAGTAAAGAAGTAGTCACAAAGTACCAACCCTCGCTACTTCGTACCATAAAACATATAAGCTTGCCAGGTCCTATCTCGCGTCTACTACTCCATAATCTTGTAAACATCGCCCTGTGGACCTGCTTGTGCCCATGCCCCGTGGCTCCAAAGTGTGCTGTGATCGACACGGCTATCACTATCCCGCTTCACTGCCAGCCATCTAGTTTCTCGTCGACCTCATCTTTCAAGATGAGTAGAACGAACGACACGTCATCTGTGCTTATCATTCGCACAAAACCACACCTCAGCAGCATTGGTCGAGCCTGACAGATACGCTTCGTTTCCTTGTCATGGCCCACCGCGCTATACAATCTGTATCTCATCTTCAACTCAGTCTGCAGTCCTGTCAACCCATTACCTTAGTAGCTATATCTGTTCAAGTTACTGGGATTATCGGTGTCATGTATAACAAGCACCAGTGACAGCAAATCAATTCGGGTTCGTATGTATATGTCTTTCATTAGCGAGTGGTTCTTGATTCCGTTCGTATAGTTCTTTTTGATATAATATAATCAAATCCCTTGTTCCCTTTCTCCATTCACAAAACGCCCATATTTTTCGTCCCAAACACCCGCCAACGCCTTGAAATAAATCTCGTTGTATCACGTGTAATTTGTAATCCTTAGTTTTCGAGCCAGTCGAGGAAGTCAGGAGTGAAGTAGCTGACCACAATAGTAGCGCCAGCTCGAAGAATGCCTTCTGTTGACTCGAAAGCCATTGCCTTGAGATCGAAGACTCCAGCCTTGGCCCCGGCATGTATCATAGCATACTCGCCACTAACCTGGTATGCAGCCACGGGAAGATCTTTACCCAGGTCCTTGGCATCACTGATAATGTCCAGATACTGACTAGCAGGCTTCACCATAATAATATCGGCTCCCTCATTGATATCTCGCACGATGGCACGTCGTGCGAGGCCACGACCACCGGGAGGAAGCTGGTAGCACTTGCGGTCACCAAATGAAGGTGCTGAGCCGGCGGCATCTCGGAATGGGCCATACAAGCAGCCTGAGAACTTGGCAGAGTACGACATAAGAACGGTCTTGTGGGCAATTCCCTCCTCAATCAGTTTAAGCTTGATGGCGCGAATGCGGCCGTCGTTCATGTCTGAAGGAGCTACGCAGTGAGCGCCAGCCTTGGCATAAGCGATGGCGACATCAGAGATACGGTCGACAGACAACTGGTTGTTCAGACTGCCATCATCACGGAGAATACCGCAATGACCATGAGAAGTGTACTCGCAAAGACAGACATCACAGCAGATGAAGAGCTGTGGGAAACGGCGGCGAATGATTTGAATGGCCTTGATGACAGGTCCCTCAGGGTCGTCGGCGGCGGTACCTAGAGCGTCCTTTGTGCCGGTTTGCATGGGAACACCAAAGAGCATAACAGAGCGGAGGCCCTTATGAACGAGAGGCTCGAGGAAGGGAATCAGCTTGTCACAGCTGAGCTGGTGCTGGCCGGGTAGAGAAGGGACGAGAATCATGTCGCCTTCGCCATCGGTGACGAACAGAGGGTAGATGAGCATGGACTGTATACATCCTGTTAGACACCTCGGCCTAAGTGACTAAGGTCTCAATTACGCTACATACCTTTGTGAGTTGGCGCTCGGCCTGCCATGAACGGGCCAGAGGGTGGAAGTAACCACCATGAAGTTGGCTTGAAATGTCGCCGGAAATGCTAACGCTGGTTGCAGCAGTGCTGGTGTAGGACATAGCACGCGAGACGTGTGAAGCTCGGTCATCGAGAGTCGAGACGGATGAGCGGGGACCGGGGATCTGAGGGCGGCGAGCGCCATTGGAGTCGCGAAGGCTCAAGTCCTGAACAAGGCTGGAGAAAGACATGATGTCGATTACGATTGATGGTGATTTGGAGAGACGATGGTTGGTCTTGAAAGGATGAAGAGCGAAAGTTTCAGGGCGAAACAGATGGCGGGCCTCGGGCGCAAGGTGGCCAAAAATTCAACGGACGGTCAACTGGGGTCTTTTGTGATGGGCGGAACAGGTCGGAAGGATGACAATTGGAAGATGAAACAACGCAAATCACGAACAGCAAGACAAGGGGTATCGAGAGGAGTTGAAGGAGGAGAGTAAGACAAAAGGTAAGTTGACCGTTGGGGAGGGAAGAGATGATAAAGGTTGAGCGCCGGGGACCAGAATCTTAGATAGAACAGCAATTGCCAATGAGAGCGTTGGTATAACTGAGCCCGTCAGCGATTTCCGTCTTGCGCATGTGCACGCGGCGTGATCGGTCAAGTTCGGAAAGTCTGTGGCCCATCCAATCAGAGGAATCAACCACCCACCGACTTCATTTCATCGCCCAATCGCAATCGCTTGCCACTGGAAAATTTCCTCAACTGTCTTAGCTGAGCTGCGCCGGCGACTGCCGACCTCGCTTCACTGCCATCGAACCAGCAGAGAGACCCTGAAGAGAACCTCGGAATCCTTCTGTTTGGGGATTTTTTCTTCTTCTTACAAGGGTAAATCCGGAGGGCCCGTCCTGACGGGTAGGACAACTCAATCAGTTGCCGACAGACCCTAGTCTCAAGTTTGATGAATCTCTGAATTATATGTCCCGGAACTCGTCTGAAGTGTTCCAAAAATCCATTGGATCAATCCATTGGCTACCTCATTGAAGAAGCCGTGGAAAACTGCCAGCCGAGCACCAACAACGGCCCCGCCCCTTGACGCTCTATCTTTCAGGCCGTTGCCGGTAGGCCGGAACAAGTGGGGGTTTTCCGGAGATGTCACCGCAAAGACATGCCATAGCACCATTCGGGAGCAAGAAAACTTTGGACGTAATAAGAGGATGCTAAAATAAACATAGTAAAGAGTCCCCTAAACTTAGGCTAATTTGCCTAAATGTCTTTTGTCACATAAGGTGAAGGTCCTGAGTTTTCTTTCCTCCCCCAGCCATATTACTGAGCGAGCTCCTTATCGCGTGATCCGATGTTTGGCATTTCCTCGGATCGTGGAATCACAGACAGACTGCTTTCTCATGATGAGTAATGCCTCTTGATGTTCTCTATGCATTATTTCTTACCTGCGTTTTATAATCTCTTTTTTTACGTTTATTAGATATCCTCGAAAGATATATCTAGGCATCCCCACAGTCTAGTATGATTTAAACATTCATTGCCCCTCATGAGGCAAAGCCTCACTGGGTCAATATCATGATTGTTAGCTTTCTCAACTTGCAAAGCATCGGGTAATAGGAGCCTCAATCCTGAAGGACTTTGCATGTAAATCGTTAATAGCCTGAAACTTCGTCCATCTTGACATCCCATTTGTGCAAAAATTGAGCGTATTAAGCCTAGATTATTAATTTTGGGGTGTTTTCAGTAACGGCTGTTGAGACTTGTAACGGGATACTTAACACAAACAAGAAAGAATCTGACCGTTCCCTAGAAGTGTCCAACATGCCTTGTCTTGCGGCAATCCGTGCTGTCTACCCAAACCTCAACTGCCTCTCCTTCTTTGGCCAAATGCACGATGCCCCTAAATTTACTTGGTTGCTTGATCAACGACATGAGCGCCAGGAAAAACCAGCTCCTACCAAGGAGAAGAATCCTACTACATCCCTGTACCGAATGTATGAGTACCTTGTCGTTGGATATACCGCCGGTCTTCACTCTGAGATGGAGTACTTCTTCGACCGACTCATCGAAAGAGGCTTACCAAGGCGGTGTTGTCCTGCAATCATCGTCGGCGAAGAAGCCGAGGCGGAACTACATGCCCGTGAAGTAGTTCGTGAACTTCAACCATCCTGGGCCAAGGCTGTACATCGTCTGACTGAGCAAATCACCTATCTCAATCTCTTCTGGTGAGACGCCAGAGGACAGATTCCGAAGCACTGAGTTTCTAGCTATGGATATAATTGTTGCTGAGCGCTATGCGGCCTTTGTAGCTGAACCCAATATACTCAAGTGCTCTCTTAGTGTCACTTCGACAAGATAATTAAATAATGACTTTGATTGCCTTTCTCTTCTCATCATCCCTAAGTCCACCGACCATTGCTGGGTTCACAAGTTGACAAATTGTCATTGCCGGCTTCTTCCTCATTGGGAGCAACCTCAAAAACTCCTTGAATACCCTCATTAAACTCCAGAAGGTGCCATCACATAAAGCCTTCTCGTATGTATTTTGCAATCTATCAAAAACCACAGATTCCTGTCCATACCCTTCATGTACATGCCCGAAAACATGCAGCAGAGGACGGATGCGCCATAACTCTTTGAGAAGATAATGGCATCCGAGATTTAGATCGAGATGAGCGAAAGGAGGGCCGTGAGTGACGAGAACGTCAATATCGTTCGGAGTAGTATCTGACCAAACATTTTGGCTCCGTGAATATTGAAACGACCAGTTTCCGTGGCGAGGTGATAGAAGGCTTCCATATATCTTTAGGGTTCGGCCATTTCTGCAGGTGACAGTTGTAGTCTCGTTCTGAAGATAAATACAATCTCCCCAATCTAGACACTCTCGCTCAGCTGCTGATTCCTCCCGACGATCACAGCCTTTATCGAGCAGTATGTCGTGGTTTCCTGTCACGATGATCTTGTGTGTGTGTGGTTGAGAGTTGAGCCAAGCAATAGTGGCCTTTAGCTCTCCTAACGACCCTGACTGTGTAAGATCTCCGGCGTGAATGAGTACATCTCCAAAGGGCAGATGAGGTTGAGAATTGTGCGTGTCTGATATGCACACAATAGAGACGGGATTTACGGGAGGCTCGTGGGCAATGTGACGAAGAGAGTAGAAGAAATGTGCAAGAAAGACATATGGCTTAGACCAGAATTGTTGCCATTTGTTGGGGCGTGGACGATTCAACAGCACGTCAAGGCCGGTTCTCTGTGTACCGAAAAGCATGTTGTGGTTGAGTAATGGATGAAGCACAAAAACAAACAAATATCTGAGAATACCTAAAAATATACACCTTTTGTTACAAGGATTGATTCATCATAAAAGCATTTTATTCTATTATTAGGAGGCTTATCTTTATTGAGGCTATGCATATATTGCCTTTTAAAACCTGAAGTTAATTGGGATCTTTCAGTGTGTTGGCTTGATATGTCTCGTTGAGATGTCACAAGCTTTAATTGCCTACTAGGTACCTATGTAAGATACTTATCAATCAACAAGGTAGGTAGTAACCTAGGTAGGTTTGCTGCAGCCTCTTACCTCAGGCATCAACGAGCAAAGCTGTGGATGACACTTTTCCCCCGGCCAGCAATGTCCAGTATATCTCCAGTCATCAAAGGGACGAGCTGCAAGGTCCCGTCTTTTCTCGGAAGTTCGTCACATCCATCTCATATTGGGCAGCAGAAGACACTGTGAGGTCCCATTTCGTCATATCAAGAACACCCACCTAGTCTCCTTTCACCTGTGCATACCCACTCACTTTCTGTCCCAGAAAGAGAAGGGGGCCGTCTATCCGCCGGCATTCTTATCGATGCCAAATGTTCATATTGGTTGCTTTTTTCTTGTTCGCAATAAGTCTCTGATGCTCTTCACTGTCCAAGCGTTGCTATTATTTTCGTCCATGTCTCCAACACCTCAACCATCTGCTTGTGTCTCAGATCTTCGTCGACCAAAAGTCTCGCTGCTGTCCTATTGCATATACTGATCAGTTGCGTGAACTGTTATCTTTGGTTCGCCCTTTTCACCAAGGTTAGCATTGCATGATGTGAGTGCACCTCTATCCATATTCTTACCGTTATTCGAAGCAGCCTCTTCAGCCTGGGTTCCTTGCTGAGGCCCGGAGGATGTCGAAACTGGATGTAAAAGGGGAGTTGATGGTGCTGGAGATGGCATAGTTGGAGGTATCGGGGGCGCGGAGGGCGTCACTTGAGCAGACACCTCCCGAATCCAAGATTGCACACGATGTGAGGTGCCTGAGTGGGATGTTTTCTTCCTAGACCTCTTGTGCTTGCGCGATGTCTTGTCAATGTGGGTTTTCTTGGAATCAATCGGCCACGGGAGCCAAGAATCCCAGCACAAAAGGGCAAGGAAGTCAGTTGGGAGTCTCGGATTAGGCTTGGGACGACGATGGCGGCGCTTGTTCTTCTTCTTTTTCGTAGCCCCGGACTCCATGCCGTACAAGTCCTCAGTAGCCATGGTGCCTGTCTCTGGCCTATCGCTCTTATCATGATGACTTTTGCTGTGGTGGCCCTTGGCATGACTGTTGCTCTGCTGGCGTTTACTGCAATGGCTTTTGCCGTTGCTTGCCCCTCCCTTGGAGTTATCGCCAGTCATTGATCCTTCGTTAATAAGTCCAGTGTTGGCATATGACTATCGATGTATGTGGAGGAAAGCCGCAATTAACCGCATAGAAAAAGGAGTTGTTTGTAAATAAGGGGTCTGTATATAGGTAGTTCGCATTGAGAGGTGATCAGTAGCTCTTATCACATTACTCACTTGACACAACAACTCTGTTTATCATACCAAGCATTTCCAAGCTTGGTTTCTATTCGAGCGACTCTAAGAAATGGTGGTACAGATAGCAATGTACAACAAATATTCACACCGTTCAGCCACTCATCGTCAACCAGCCCAACTTTTGTTCAATGACTTTCCTTTAGACTCCTCTCAATTGGGTGTTATCCCTCGCTTCCATGGGCTTGTATCTGTCATTCAGCGCCTCTTCCACTGTCTTGTTCACCTTGTCCTCAGGTTTGCTGAATCGTTGCTGAAGGGCCCTCTCCACGGGAGTCAGTGCTGAAAGAGTACCGTCCTCTTGAGCAATATCGACATTCTCCTTGTCCTTGCTGTGGTCCAGAACAACACTGGCGAAATCCTTGCTCTCAGCCTTGGCCTTCTGGAAAGCGCTTTTGGCCGCTGCCGCTACCTTTCCACTAGCATCACCAAGCATAGCAGCCCCCTGTTTTACGATGGGCTCGGCCTGCTGCTCAGTCTCCTTAACCTTTCTTTCAGCCTCACCAGCAGCTTCCGAGGTGCTAACACCAAAGGCTCGGGCCCATAGCCGCGATGCAGTATCTTCGAGGCCTTCGCGCACTTGAACCCAGTCAGTGTGCTGCACCCATCGCACGGCGTTTTCAACTTCGGTGTTCCATCGATCCTTGGCAATCTCAACGGTTTGAGCCCTCTGAGCAGCGGCGACTTCAGACCGTGTGGGCGGAGGTAGTGGTGGAAGAGGGTCGATCAACCCTTGGATAGCGAGACCTTGTGCGCGAAGGGCAGAGCCTTGTTGCTCGCGGGTGCGCTGGTGAGCAAGCACGGAGAGGTAGGCGAGGGAGAGGGTGAGAGTGACGCCGCCGGTCTAATAGCCGAAGTTAGCATACGATCTTATGCAAGATTATTTATTTCAGCCTCGCTCATCGAGTTGCGTACAAAACCAGTGGTGAAGCCCATGATGGAGAGCTTTGCCCAGTTGACCGAGATGCGGTAATTTGCCGGGTTCTTGATGTATCAGAGACGACCAATCCGAAAATGAGGGTCAAATGAAGCTTAGATACAGCGTTTCATAGCGTGCGCGAGCCCAATTGCCCTCGTGACGCGTGCGATTTCCCCTTTGGAGAGCTGTTGAAGAGGTTCTGCTGGTGGTGGGTTGACGTAGTGCAAAGGCTCTGTCGGCGGACAAGACAAGCCGGCTCCGGAAAAGGCCCAGCCAAAAATTTCCCTCCACCAAAAACTGACCACCAAAGATACCGTCCGTACCTAGTATCTTGGACGGATTTAGAGCTGCCCACGTGCAAAGCGACGAACTAATCGAACACGGCTTTAATAATCCGAGTACTGCCTTTCCATTGACTTGATACCCTTCCCCAGTCAGTTGCCACTAGAACGATTCGTCACAATGGCTGGCGGTACAGTCAAGTACCGACATCTGAGTCGCAATTCAGCAGCCCGTGTGGCCCTGCTGCGCGGTCTGGTTACTCAACTCGTCCAGTTCGAACATATCCACACAACTTACGCCAAGGCAAAGGAAGCCCAGCGCATGGCAGAGAAGCTCATCACACTGGCGAAGAGGGACAACGAGCCTGCTCGGAGATCAGCACAGGGCATTCTATATGTATGTATACCACAAGGGCTTATTCAGAGAAGCCATGCTAACAGCAAGATTCTTCGCTAGACCCCCACCACAACCCTACCTAAACTGCTAGGCGAGCTGCGAAGCCGATATTTGACCCGAGAGGGAGGCTATACTCGCGTCGTGCGCACCGAGTCCAAGAACACATACGACCAGGGCGAGAGTGCCATACTTGAATTCGTCGACGGCCCAAAGGACTCCCGCTTCATGATGACTGCTAAGACAGTTGCCCGCGACCGAATGCTAGGGCAAGAGCATACTCCCGTTACCAGAACCAACATCAAGAAAGTCACACAGTTCCGCGGCGAGGTGCCGTTTGAGGAGATGGTGCGGAGGTTTATGATTTTGAAGACTGGTGAGAAGACTGGACCATCACGGGATGAGAGCAGTTTGGCCGAAGTCGAGGCCGAGAAGGCGGCAGACAAAAATGCTGAGCGGGCAAAGGAAATGGCCGCTGGCATCGTGCCGGAGTCAGTGAGAAAGGCGGCGCAACAGAAGAACTCGCCATAGGAGCGACATGTTTATCATATTACGAAAGGCGCGAGGCTCTGTACAAAAGCTGTATAAATTATTGAATCATGACAAGATCATCGTTTTGCCTAACCATGGTGCTTTCAAAAAAGGCGGACTTGATACGCTGCCCTAGCTCTTAATAACTTTTCAAACATACAAACATGCTCCCTGATACAAGATGCATTTAAATAAATTCAAAGGTATCGCCGCGATCCTGCATCATCTTGCCAACTCTTTTAGAACCCACGATCCGTTCCAACTTCATCACATCGTACTTTGAAAACACAACCTTGACAGTTCCCTGACCAGGTTCAAGTCTGAGGTCCTGCTCACTCTTGCCAAGATACCCACCCGCAATTTCAGTGTAGAAGATGGGGTTGTCAGGTAATCCGTAGAATATGACTCGCTGCACACCACGGAACTGATATCGTCGGAAATGATGTGCTCGCTCAGTGTAGAGCAGAACGCGATGGCGGCCGTTGAGGAAATGTGACCGCGCCCGCGAGGCTTCTGGCACGTCTGCATATTCAGAGACGGCCCCAAAAGTGACATTTTCGACTGCACTTGACGTTGCAAAGTAATTTCTCACTCGGACAAAGTCCAGATACGAGGGGATAAAAATGAGTGTTCCAGTGGCATCCTTTGCACGCTTGGCAAGGGAGGGGACAATAGCAGAAGTGAAATACTCGAATCGCGCATCAGGATCCTTATCGACTGAGCTAGATTGAAACCTTGAGAAGGTTTGCTTCGCCTTGATACCGAGTTGCGACAACATGCCGGGATACTCGGGCTGCAACCGGACTTTTCCAGCCCAGTTGTGACAGTGTGATCGGAGAAGCTCGGACAGCTCGGGGGTGTTGAAGGCAGACATGATGATAGTCTGTCTGAAATATTTTGCCCAGTCTTCCAAATACCAACTTCTGACACGGCTAAAATCGCAACCGTGTGCATCCTTGGGCTGGAGGTTCATGTGTTCAAAGATGAATTCGACGTGTTCCCAATTTTGCATAAGAAGTGCATCCGCTTGATCAACAATGACCATCTCAATAGAGCTCAGAAAGTCAAAGTCAAGCTTCTTGTCTTCCTCAGAGCCGATAGCCATACGAAGGCCGAGGGGACTGGCGAAGAGTATGTCTGAGTTGTAGAATTGCGCAAAGTATTTGATTGTCTTGCGAGTGAACTTCATGCCCAGACGGAACATGTCATCATCGCTTCCCTCAAAAAGATCCTTGAAATCAGCCGGTCTATCGGCGCCAAACTTAGCCTCTTTGTCGACATAGCCATCATCAAATCGCTTGCGGTTCTCTTGTTGATCTGGCTCACAGATATCTCGGATCATGTTCACCATCCGAAGAGCCGAGTTACGTGTTGGTAAGAGGAAGAGCACCTTGGGACGGGTGAAGCCTTGATCTCGTAACTCTAGGTCGGCATCTTGGCCTTCCTTGGCCAACTTATAGTTGTTCTTGATAACACGGTCTCGTGTTCTTCCTTGATTAGCGACTAGGGCTTATATGAAATGTAAAAATGATCGACTCACTTGAAGACATGGTTGAGAGCATGTAGACATGCCAATTCTCGTAATGAGTCTGAGTTCCGTACTGTGCGATCGCAAAACAGTACATCGTTATAATTGAAGATCAAAGGGCCCAAGTTGCGCTGAAGGGCATCGAAGTCTCCTATCTTGCGAGAGGAAGTCTCTCTAAGTTTCTGCTTGAGCTGTAGGCCTTCCAAGCCAGCAATAGGTTTTGGTATTTCGGACCCTGTATCGGGCCCTGGGTGCAAGATAGTTGCTCTCATATTTGGCAGTAATGCTCGCTTCGTTGCCCAGTCGTTCTTTTGTACAGACCTGACTCTCTGTGAGACAGCATCGTCGTTGGGGTGCGCAAAGTGTACGTCGAAGGGATCCGTTGGGTTTTCTTCATCTTCCGAATCCTCTTCACCCTCCAAATTTTCCTCGACTTCTTCTTCAGCCTCGTCCTCAGCATGATCGATATCTTTTTCGGTGTCTTCATCTTCCCCGGATGAGTCTTCTTTAGGTTGAGATTGAGTGGAATTTCTGTGGTTTAATTTTCGTCGTTTTGCATCTGGGGCACTGTTTTCGTTACTGAAACTCTGAAGAAGAGCCATGTATGGCCTTGACGATGTTGCATGTTCATCGTCGTCGTCCTCTGAATCGATGTCCTCCATGACTGTATCTTCAGGCGCAGATCCCGACTCTGACCCTGAGCTTTCGGACCTACCATATGTCAGTGAATTTCCCAGTAATCCATCATATCTAGAGCCATACGCATCATTTTCTGCAAGTCGAGTTCCGTCGAATCTACGATTAGGTCCAAATCGGCTTGTCGCTTTACCCCCTCGGCCACCTCGTCCTCTGCCACGACCACCACGGCCTCTAAAGTTTCCTCCTCTTCCGCGCGGCGGCATTATCCTGTTTACCAGAAGATTTCAATTTGTTGGAACGTTAAAAAAAAAAATGTGACGAGTTCGGTTTAGTTTGCGTCGAAAAGCCTGTCGATGTCAAACAAAAGTTGTAAAAAAAGTTATGAGGCTACCTTCAGCCTTGCCTTGTCAAGCCACGACTTGGTGGGGTTCTCAGCGCAAACGCCACGAACGGTCTTAACTAAGGTATCCCATATCTTATCTTAGCGCGCACAACCCCAGCGGCGTCCCGCCAAACCTACAATTCTTCAAAATCGGCGAAATTTGTTATAGGACAGGTTCGCGAGAGTGACCAAAGACGACCCGGCCCGGCTCACCCATTTCTCCGCAGACATCTACACTCCTCTCCCCATAGCTTCAGCTTGAAAGTTGCCCACTATGGCCGCTGCTGCTTCTGAGAGCTTCATTCACCTGGCGAGGCCTCTGGCGCCCAATACCGTGGGCATCCAGACTAACCTTGCCCCGCTCACTGTCAACATCCAGCCTCAGGTACGATTGCGATGACCCCTCTCCGCTTGACTATTTGTGTTCTATCGTGAGATCAGAACATTCGTCAAAGGAAAGACACCCCGACTAACATGATCTGTTCTCTGCTCAACAGGCTGTCCTCTCTATCCTCGATCACGCCGTGCGACGAGACATCCGAGATACGCAATCTACCAGAGTTATTGGCGCCCTCGTCGGCACCCGATCTGAAGATGGCACTGAAGTCGAGGTTCGCTCGTGCTTCGCTATTCCCCATACCGAGGAGGAGGACCAAGTTGAGGTTGATGTCGAATACCAGAAGAACATGCTCGCCTTGACCCTGAAGGCCAACAGGGGCGAGTCCCTCCTCGGCTGGTACACCACCTCTCATGAGCTCAACAGCTTCAGCGCCCTCATCCAGAACTTCTTCGGTAGCCCTGACACCGGCACATTCCCCCACCCCGCCATTCACATGACTATTTCTACCGAGCCTGGCGAGGACATACAATCTCGGTGCTACATCAGCGCTCCTGTTGCCGTGAACGCTGAGCGTGCTGCCGACAGTTGCCTTTTCATCCAGGTCCCCCACAAGATTCTCTACGGTGATGCCGATCGAAGTGCTCTCGAGGCTATCGCCAGTGCAAAGGACGCCGAGTCCCGAACAGCACCCCTTGTCTCTGACATTGAGGGTCTTGGTCGATCAATTGAGCAGACCATCAGCCTTCTCGATAGAGCGAGTGAGTGGATTAACGGAGTTCTGGATGAGGATGAGGAACCCAACAACACTGTTGGCCAATACCTTCTCAACGCTCTGTCTCTTGCCCCCAAGGTCGATCCTTCCCAGATCGAGCATGATTTTAACAACCACATTCAAGACGTTCTCATGGTCAGCTACCTGGCCAACACTATCCGCACTCAGATCGACCTGTCCCAGCGGTTGGCTGTTGCCAACCTGACCAGCAACGAGAAGGAGGGCGAGGGCAAATCGGAGGACAAGGGTGGCCGACAGGGAGGCAAGCGAGGGGGCCGAGGTGGCGGCCGAGGTGGTGGCCAACAGCGTGAACCCCGAGAGCCAAGGGAACCTCGTGAGCCTGCTGAGTAAAGAGATTTCATGAAAAGAAGAAATGGGAACTAGATATCGGAGTCCAGGTTAGAGCAAGGCGATGTCCCGAAGACAAGGAAAGTCTAGGATATCTCCCCCTGGCATGCATGGATGTGAGATGAAGCATGGGTCAATTGTTTCAATAAAATCATGGCGTTGTGGTAGGCATGAAAATTCTGGCATTCCTGGCCATGGAATCGAATTCAATCGTCATATAAAACTATCTTCCTCTCCGCCAGGCCCTCGTTTGATCTTCATCGCCAAGAAGAATTATATCAAAGTGGTATTGAACTCGTCTAGTAAATTGGCCTTTGGCCTACAAATTCATGTCGTCCATCCTGTCCACCGATAACGCCAAGATGCTGAATATACCGTGTACGCCTTGTGGTTCTCCCAATTTGTAAACACCGTGTCATGCTCCTCCCCTTTTTTTACAATGACAATGCTTAAATTCCAGTAGCTGGTTTCTGGGGTAGAGTGGCGGGGTTGCCATATGTTGGCAAATGCGAGAAAGGCTGGTTAGGTACTTGCGGGATGTTAGGTCGATTGGGGATACTATAATGAGGGGGAAGAGGCTGGGGAGCCATGTGTGTGGGATTCTGCGTCATCACGGGCTGTGGCAGCGGTGCGTGTTGGATATGAGCAACGCGAGGAGAAGAATACGCAGGCATCGAGTTGCTAGACCCCTGCCTTACCATACCATATCCGCCCCCATAGGGCTGAGATATTGGCTGTTGATAACCGCCAGGATAGGCTAGATGAGGTGATCCGACTTGAGGACTGCCATGATGCGATCCGGGAGCAGTGAATGGCGGCTGCGGGGGCTGGACAGGAGCCATGCCACCGCCACCAGGCACAAACGATTGGGTCTTCGGGTTAAAGGCGTGATTGCGGTTATAACTACCGGGAATTGGATGCTGACTCTTCGGATCATGGGGGTTGAGATTTGCTGGGAGCTGTCCATATGCATAAGGGATTCCGATATGCCCCTGAGGACCGGTTGGGGTTCCTCCCCTCGCCTGGAATTGAGTAGGAGGAGCAAGGCCCGGTTGCCAAGCAGGTTGCTGCGGGCCAACCGGAGGAACAGGAGCACCATAGTTAGTCATAGGGCTTCCGCCAGAAGGGTAGCGCTGTTGGGCAGCTTGAGGAGCGTACTAGTGGAATAGATCAGTCGCTATTCTGCTCATGTTATTCTCACATGGAACTTACCGGAGGGGCTGGATACTGAGGATATGCCTGGTTTGGTGGCATAGCTGGCATCGCAGGGTATCCGGGACCCTGATGTGTGTAGACAGGTGCGACTTGACCTGGGTATGCTGGCCCCGGTGGTGCTTGAGCGCCGTATTGAGTATTAGACGGTGGCATGTACTGCGGTTGGGATATCCAAGTCTGTTGCTGAGGTCCCCAATAGGGCGTGTACTGATGTCGTGAATCGAAGCTGTCCGAATCATCACGTCGTTGTTTACCAGTTTTGCCTCGTTTTCCGACATTGGACTTGTCCTTGGCTGAAACTGAACTGGCTCTTGAAACGCCGTTATCGCCCTCTTCTATTATTCGTGTCAAAAAGTGTTCCTCACTGACATTGCTTCGTTACCTACCCGTGACACTGTCTTCTGAGCTACCAAAAATGCGCTCACGTGCTAATTTATACTGCTCTTCTCGCTCTTCCCTAGTAAGTCTAAAGCTGGTGAGCTCGAGTGGCTGTTAACACATCATGGAATTGTACGTACTTCTGGTTCGCCGCGGGCTTATCTTTAGCATCACTACCAGTCTCAGAAGTTGGCTTAGAGGGGCTAGCACTTGGGCCACCTTCATTATCTTGGCCGCGTCGCATAATCTTCTTGGGCAGAACAACAGGAGGCGGGGTGCTGCTATTTGGCACACTAGGGCTGGGGTTGATGAGTGCCAATGAGGTGGGAACTCGACAAAATGGCGTCCTGAATATTCGTACAGATCCCACGTGAGGCTCAAATGAATGTGTCATATGGTAGTAATCCGCCAGCTTATGGGTTAGCATTCTGCAGAACGAGTTGGATGGTGGAAGGTCCATATAGGGTTCTCTAAGAAAAAAAATATGATTAGTGGAAAATGAAGGAATTTGAGGTCATAGACGTACTTGGAATCCTGTACAAAATCAATGACCTGTTTCTCCAACCGCAATAGAAAGAGTCTGTCCTTGGGTGATGCCATGGCTTCTAGAAGTTTATCATCCGGCGCCTGTCGATAGATGACACCAAGGGCATCTGAGGAGCCAGGAGTACCCATGGGTGCACCGGGGGGTTGTTCAGATGATGAGCTCTGGGGAGTCAGGACTCCTTGAGCTGCAGTGCCCGGAACTGGCTGTGGTAGCCTTCGCTCCGGAATATCGCCCAGGTGAAGCATTCGAGCTCTTGCGGCTACCTCTGATCCCATGCGAGATCCAGCAACTAATGAACCGCGTACAGAGAAAGCATCGTCATCTTCTGCAGCGGCCTTGACACTGGCGCTATCATCAGGTCTTAGTGATTCCTTCTCATCGAGTGCAAATGTTGTGCCTGAAGTGATGCTCTTTCCATCCAGACTAGGAGGCTTAGTTCCGAGTTCGGAACTGGAATCAGCTCGTTGAGAATCGTCGGATCCGCTGTCCCTACCAACGACGACTGCAGGCCTCTCAGGAGCCAAAGGTCCACTACCGTTGACGACAAGGTTGGGGGCTTTGTCCCTTAGGCTCAAATCCTTGAGAGATCTTTCGAGGCTGTCTTCACCGCTTCCGTGATCGGCCAGGTTGAGATTTGATTCCCGTTGCGGCGAGGGCAACCTTGCGGCTGGTGCCTTACCAGATCGGCCGTTCGCGATTACGGGCGCGGTAGATGTGGATGGTATCGTCGTCGAGCTCATGATTCCTTCTTTAGTTGGTGTGGCTATCCGTCGAATCGCTGGAGGTGCGGAGTCCTTGGAGACGGAGGCAGCGACCTGTCAAGCAGCATGAATTAGTGACGGGTAAGGAAAAAGAATGGCTCCTTAGAGAGATAAGGACCACTTATAGAGGAGCCAAGCACGGTGTGGTATTTACCTTGGCGAACGAGGGTTTGGGAAGATCAGGAGACATTTGGGTAGTAGCCATGATGGGCTGTCGTCAAGGTTACAAGGCCGATCAAGTAGTGCAGGCGGTAGAAATGTCGATAAGAATATGAGACAGAAGGCTGGCAGCAATGGTTGACCAGGTACGAGATGAGGCTGCGGCTGGGACTGCAGCGGTGATGACAGGAACAGAAAGGACAGTATCAGGAAAATCAGGAAGCGAATTTAATGGAAGCGGACCGGCAGAAAGAAAACAGAGTCTTGGTGCTCATCGTCGTAAAGTAAGATGCATTGTTCCCCAACTGATTCTGCTCGGAGGAAGAGATGATGGTTGTCGTACGCCTTCTTGGCTGCCCAACCTGTGATACTGCCGTGCTGCCTCTTTCTTTGCAATGAGACAGGACCA
The DNA here is from genome assembly GCF_900079805.1 of Fusarium fujikuroi IMI 58289. Taxonomy (NCBI): domain Eukaryota; kingdom Fungi; phylum Ascomycota; class Sordariomycetes; order Hypocreales; family Nectriaceae; genus Fusarium; species Fusarium fujikuroi. Next base: position 2,317,596 of record NC_036626.1, on the reverse strand, counting down.
GAAATCGGGGGGTGGAGGTCAAGAGGAAAGCTAAGCAATATCCTTACAACGCCCAGGTCCTGAACAAGGCGAAAGGGCGGAAAAGTGAAAGACGACTGAAAATTGACGACGGCCAATTCTTGAGGAAGGCGGCCCGAGGCGCACAAGGCAGCAAAGACGAGCAATGCGATGTGATGTGATGCTGGTGTGCTGGATTGGATGCAGTTGGTTAGTTGAAGTTTTGGAGGGGGGAGCCGTGGGAGGAGGTCGTCACAAGGACGGGGTCTCAATTGTCAATCTGGCCGCCTGCCCTGGGCCGCCAACTTCACTGTGGAGCGAGCGGTATGGCAGGGCACAGCGAGAGGATACGCTGGGAGGCGCTGGAAGAATCACTAAAAATCGTATGCATCCCGCCTGACATGAAAGGGGGCGGACCAGTCACAGGTCAGTATCGCTTTTTTATAGTGGAGGTTTTTGCTGAAATTCCGGGCGGGAATCTGTGGACGGCACTCAATGCGACAAGGAAGCCCATGATGGACATCAATAAGGTATTTATTTAGGTACCCCTAGAGTCTATCTCTAAGCCTACCTAGGTGGTATCCAAGTCAGCACCGCTATTCTTACTCAAGCTTTGATCAGGCCTCTTCAGTGTAGAAATATGAGTCACGTGACTCAAAGCTACCACTGGAAGTCATCCAAGCAATCGCGACTCAATAAGTGCATCGGTTCTTTTGCCGTTCGTAATACCTACGAAGGCGCCATATTCTTGACACATTTGTACACGATACTTTGAGAAGTCCGTCGCTACACAGAGACCATTTCGGTTTCCATATGTTCACCTATAGAGGCCGTGGTGGCCCATCCCGGTCGACACCTTCTAGCGTCCAGTGCCAGAAATGCTTGAAGAGAGATATGTTTTGACCTTGATGTGATTCTACAATCATGCTGACCATCCCAGAACGCCACTACTCATATGAGTGTAAAGCCACTGCCCAAGAGCGTCCCTACGTGTCGCGTCCATCGCGATCTCAGCAGTTCCGAAATCCCAAACTGGTGCCCAAGCTCACAAATGAGACATTGAACCCTCTTGAGCAAAAGTTAGTTACAAGTAGCAAAGGTCTGTTTACTTGCTAACAGGCCTACAGGAAAGGTGTGGCGGATGAAGAGCTGGCTAAATTGGAAGCCTCACGCGCCCGCGAGCGCGAGCGAGAACAGAGAGACGATGGGCTGTTTGAGCCAAACGTAAAACCTCATGGATCAGTGTCTTCTCGTTCAGTTTCTACCATCTCCACTGGCGCTTCGCGATCACCATCACTTGGTAAAGACAGGGCCAGATCCCCTGCCCAGTCGCCACGCAGTCGAAGCCCCTATTCAGACGACTCACAGCGTGGCAGGCGAGATAGCAGCCGCAGTCGCAGTCGCAGCCACAGTCCTAGCCTGAATCGTAGCCGAAGCCCTCGTGTGGAAGCTCGACACAGGCGTTCCGATTCTGGTCGCAGCCCTTCTCCTGGAGATTTTGACCATCGCAACCAGTACAGGTCCCGGGACCCTTTACCTTCTGTCAAGGGGAGCGCGCCACCAAGGCATCCTAGGGAATATCTACCCAAGTCTCGGAGTCCGCATAGCTTTCGTCATCGACGTTCTGGGAGCCCAAGGTCGCCCCAGCCGAGAGGCAGACGTGATCAGAGGCCAGATCGATCCAGGACTAGGCATGACCGTGAGAGACTGCCACCTCGTGGAAGGTTTGATGACAGAAGACAAGGACACGGAGGCCCAGATCCTGGGGATCACGCACGAGAACGAAGCTTGAGTCCTTTCAGTCAACGACTAGCTATGACGCAAGCTATGAAAGGTGGAAAATAATGAATTGTTGGGTATAAATGTAGATATAGTGTAACCATCATCGCACAATGCGCCAGAACCCTAAGATGTAATAAGAAGGCCGGCAAGGCAAAACCTCGACGTCTAAAGGGTAGATGTTGCTTTTTCATGCACCTAGCGCAGCATCTTCTTCCCGTTCGCGACGCTCTTCCTCCTCCTCCTCCTTCTCCCTGACCCTCAAGCCTTCTACCAAGGCCACGCCATCCATACCAGTTGCTTCTCCAGTGCCTTGAGCGTCAACGACCGCGTCTCTCTTCGTGGCAGCCTTTTGTGCACCCGTAATACGATCACGGACTAAGCGCGCAATGGCGTTGTCGGTTCGAACATTGAGAACCTCCATTTTCCTATCAAGTTCCCGTTTCAAATCCCAGTTCGGCTTCTTCGGTTGTAGCTTGAATAAATCGACACCTTGATCGTCTTGGGCTTCTTCTTCCGCCTTTTGCTTGACCTCTGCTTCCACTTCCGCAGCTTGTTCTTCGAGCGTTGGCTTGTCAAGATTGAGGGTTGGATCCTGCTCAAAGCCAAGCTTGGGGCCTCTGGTTTCAGGGTCGTAGTTGCGGCCAGAGACATGGAGTCGTGAGACATCTGGCTCTACGGGAGGGGATTGGGCTCTTTCTGATTCTGGTGCAACAATTTCGTCTCCAGGTTGCTTGCGCTTGAGGTTCTTGAGCTTCGCGAGCCTAGCTTTTCGGTCGTCTGAGGCAGCGCTGAGGCTAGCGTGTGATGAAGACATGGTGTCAGATTGTCATGAAACGGTATACGAGCCCTTAAAGGAGTGTGACACCGGAGTGAAGCTGAAATATTACTTATGTTACGGGGATTTGAGGTTGGCAGGTGCGAAATAGGTGGGAATTCAAGATGGACATTTATTAAGCGCGTCTGCCTACCACCCGCAGAGCCGCTGCAACAAATCAAGCGCCCTGACCACTCACTGGAGAGAATCCTGCCTGAGTCGCCACTGAAGAAGCCCCTCTACTGCAACAAACATTGGATCTCCGGGCAACATTAAGCGCAGAAGAGAGCTAAAATTATAGAGGCGCATTGAGCGACTGCGGCATAAATCTGAAAAATTTCCATCGCAATTAAGAGCAATTAGCGACCTCGAGATTCAGCTCTTACCGGCGACTACGGCGAATTCGCTACTCGTCTAGTGATCACTATGCAGGCGATTGGCCTCAAGTTGATGCCGACTCGGAGGATATGCCAACGGCCCTTATACTCCGCGCCTGCGCAAGGCTTGAGCTTCCTATAACGCCCCAAGCATGGACTCGAAGAGCTGTTCTTCTCGCCTTACGATACAACGCCGCGAGAAGTCGCTCAAGATTGATTCGCTCCTACCATCTCGATACACAGCCATCCGTCCCAGAAGTCGGCTCTCAAATATTATCCCAACTGCGTCCTCGTAGTGCAACCGCGAACCCTCCCAATACGCAGACATACACTCCCCCTTCACTACGAGATCGCAAACAGATTCAGGAAACGGGCAGGGTGTCTAATCATAGACATAGACTCTCATTAAGAAAGAGACGCTTGTGCAGCAAACCCTCCCATCAACAAAGACATCGGGAAATCCCGGGGTTTACTCGAAAGACTGCCGAAGAGCAACGCGAGGTCATAGAGAGGAAGAAGAAGAGGAGGCAGGAAATTTATAACCAATGGGGTTATTTGCGTCACCAATATTCTGGAGATGAGCTGGTTGCCGTAAGACGGCAGTTCAACATCTGGAAGCGAAGAATCGAACTTCTTGAGGCCCCTGCAAAGCCCAGATCATGGCCATGGCTTGACCACGGGAAATTCTTGTACGAACTGGAGAATACTTCAGATATGAGAAAGGCCTGGGATGAATTGGACATCGAATCTCGGAAGAAAATATGGCCCACTGTAATGCTATCGACTCTGCATTCATGTCCAGGAAAGGCCGCCCAAGTCCTTGAGTCTACGTTGGATCCCCTACCTCAAGGTTATGCGATTCTTGACGTTGCCCATTTCTGCATCTCGAATCTCAGATTGACCAACATCAAGATTATGCGAGATCGTGTTGCGAAGGCTGACGAGGTACTCGAGCTTTTCGCAAAGCTCATTGAGGATCTCCCTCCTGGCCACGTTCCAATCCGTCAGTCTACCCTAGGTCGTCTCGGAAAGAAACTGCCCCTTGAGCAAGCAGTTGAGATGCTGCAGATTTTGCAAAAGTCGGGCATCAAGTTACATCGAAATACACTTTTGCACTTTGCGAGAAATCTTGCGAGTAGCAGTACGTACAAAACTAAGGCATTTGAACTTCTTCGCGAGATCGCAGATAAGGGCCACGATCTAAACTCGGCTGGGTTTGCGAGCGTTGTCACAACTTTGCTACTATCTAGGCAAGCGAAAAATGGATGGTCCACATCTGACGAAAGTTTTCCGCCTCAGCGGGCTCTTGAGTATTTTCTTGAGCGCGGGTTCTCCCCGAACTTGATCAACTTTACGTCTCTGGTTGAATCCCTCTGTTTACAAGGAGATATTGCAGAAGCAGTTAGGCTCCCGTTGCTGCTCGCAGAGAACGGCGTTGAGCTAGATCAACGGTGCTATACCACTGTTTTCAGAGGCGCAAAGGCCAGCCTTAAAGCATCTAATGTGCAGCTCGCACTCGACGTCGCTCGAGCAGCTAAAGCACCATACGTCGATGTGCTAAACAACACGCTCCATTCTATCTTCTACTTCGCAGAGATGGAGAGCCGTGAGAGGCAGTATCCATCGCCATGGACCGTTCCCATCTTTGGGTCCATGCTTCGCATCTATGCCAAGAAATTCGACCTGGAGCCTCTGCAATGGCTGCTGCCCGACACTCTGCCCCTGATTCTGAGCCACGAAGATGTGGACGGTATTGAGAAATTCAGGTCTGGCCCCAGAAGAGAGTGGGGGTTTAGGACGACCATTGTTCCTGTTGTAAATGAGTTCTTTGAGCGCGAGGCGCCTCGACAGAAGCCCAACGCAGAGACTCTGGCTATCATGCTACGTGCATACATCAAGACCCTCTACCGACCTTACGATTTAATGTCGTTTTACAGCTACTTCAAATCCCGTCTAGAAGAGCATGGGGCTGAAAAGAATTGGGGTCGAGAGCTTGTGGAAGATCAAGGGAGCGTGGTCCATGACACATTGATCCAGGTCATGCTCGGGCAAAAGTCTCTACTACGCCCCGCGCTACAGGTTTTCGGTGACATGCTTCGCGGCACGTTGACTTCCAAGATGAAAGAAGAGGGCATTGAAGCAACGTCGCCTCCTGATGGCATACAGGCTCACCCAGCGCCAAGCCTGTTCACGTTCACTATCCTCTTGCATGGTCTTTTGATGCGAAAAGAGAAAATGCTAGGGGAGCAAATGCTCCAGGTCATGCGGGAGCACAATCTGGAACCCAACGACGTAACCTGGAATACACTCGTCAAGGGCTATGCGTCAATGCAGAATCTGTCACAGACAGTGGGCACACTACAGGACCTTGAGGCGGCTGGGTACAAGCCTGACGCATACACCTTCAAGGCATTTTCGAGACTGAAGGATCAGACTCGGGCACTTGAAACGATGGAAAAGATTATTGACGAGAACAAGAAGAGGCTGGAGCAAACCCACTCTCAATGATTTGATAACATGATAGCATAGCGAAGTTGGGGTGTTGCGGATTGACGATTGCAGCATGTATTATTACTATTGGCATCTTATGTGACCCTTACATACTCTTCCGGTTTGGTTGTACGAGCGAACTAGGGAGGATTTTGTGTTTAAAGGGTGAATGGGCATTTGTTCTTGGAAGTCGCATATTTACGGTTGAATTTTTGCAACAGGAAAATCGTATTGGTATAATATGGATGTTTTGGCATAGATTTTTTAGATAGTACCTACTTAGATCATGCTTGTTAGGCTACGACCTGATCTCATATGCCACGCATTCTCCTCTGTTCGAGTCTGGTAGCTCAAGTATTTATCTACCAAGCGCAACTCTGTGTCTTCTCTTCTTGGGTTACTCACTCTTTTTTGCCTCATATAGCATCTCCTTGCACAACACTCACTCACTATGGTTGGGTCTAGGCTTTGTGTGGCGTGACGGATTCAGATCGCTGTTGTAGTGGAGGCTATCCCCACTCGATTCAAGCATCCAATCTAATCTCGAGGCGACCTACATTCTATTACGACAGGGCAAGACGAGAACCACCACAAAACAACCTCGTTCAGGGAGCCTCACTCAAGGATTGTTGTGGAAGTACTGTTTCTCTTAGCCCATATCAACCTCAAATTGTCAATCAAACTCCGTCAAATCACTATCTAGACTTTTTACTAAACTCACTATTGGGACTTTTCTATCTTCGTGAAAGATACATCAGAGCTCATTAGCTGATCATATCTTCAAACATGTCCAACTCCAACATGAAGCATCTCACCGGAGTTTTCCGAGCAACAGACAACCACAAAGTCACGCGCAATCGAAAGCCTGTCTCATGTATAGCGTGTCAGAAACGCAAGTCGAAATGTGACCGTGGGAAGCCCTCTTGCGGTGCCTGCCACAAGCGTGGCGATCCAAGATTGTGTGTATATGGAGATGCAAATGGATTCGCAGACAAGGAAGAGATGCAACTCAAAATGGCTCAACTTGAAGAAATCGTGATGCGTCTGGCCAAGGCTTCAGAGGCTTCAAATGTCCGTCCCAGCATTGCAATGGTGGAGGATACGAACTTGCCGTCTCCGCAGGTAGTTGAAGAGGGCTCTGATGCTGCATACCACGGGGAAACGTCTTGGGAGGCAGTGTTTAAAAGTATTCACGATATTCAGAGTGTTCTTAGTACGCAAGACGAGCCCGATCATCACGGCGAGCCTGAGACTTTATCCTCTGCGCCAGACATTGCAATGGGAGGAATCTCCCCAATCGCTATGAGCGAGATCATCGACAGCGTCCCATCTCGTCAAGAAGCCGATATTCTTATCAAAGCGTACTTCCAAGCCAAGTTCCTAGCTGTACCCTTTATTCACGAGCGTCATTTTTGGCGGCGTTATGAACTTTTCTGGGCTTGCCCTCACAATTCCAACTTCTTATGGCTGAGTATAATGTTCTCTGTTCTCAGTCTCGGTACAATGGTGTGCCAAATCCAGCAACCACATCTCCCGCTGCTTCAAGGGCCAGATTTCTACATACAGCGTTCTGCTCGATGTCTGGGCACGGGGGAGTATCTCAAAGCTAGACCATATTCTGTCGAGGCACTCACACTGTATGCTCATGCGGTCAACGCCAAGAGAAAGGACTCGGAGGCTACTATATGGTCCCTCTATTCACTCGCCGTTCGGCTTGCTCAGCGAAGAGGCTATCACCTTGATGCGGCGAGAGTGTCCCCAAATATCAAACCATTTGAGGCTGAGATGAGAAGGCGGACGTGGTTTACTGTACAGACTTCAGATCTACTTTTCTCCTTCCAGCTCGGTATGCCTCCTATGGTTTATCAGGAAGTCTGCGACGCTGGGCATCCCCGAAATTTATCTGATGATGACTTTGACGAGGATTCGGAAGTGCCCGAGTCTCGCCCCCCAACATATCCCACTCCCATGTTGGCATGGCAAACGAAATCTCATCTCTGCCGTTTACTACGCCGTGTTCTCCGGCATGTTCTTCGAGTCGAGTCTCCGCCTTATGAGGAAACCATGGCTCTCCAAGCTGAGTTGGAAGTATACCACAACAGTGTCCCTGAATGTTTGCGCGTTCGACCCATCGCCACTACTCCATTTGATATTCCGGCCTACACCATCATGCACAGATTAATCATAGAAGTGTCATATCTCAAGACAATCTGTGTCCTCCACCGACCTTACCTTACTGCCGAGAAGAACCAGGAAATGTACAAAGCATCTCGTGAACTCTGTCGAACTGCTGCTCTTCGGATTATCGAGATTCATCTCGAGTTTGAGCATGAGATTCAAGAAGGAGGCCGCATGTATGAGGACCGCTTCTTGCTATCGAGCCTGACTCTGCATGATTTTCTCGTCGCGTCTATGATTTTATGTTTGGACCTTCACGAGTCAACCGACATAACGTATATCTTCCTCCTACCATCTCTGAGCATGACTACTAATTCAAGCTGTAGGCCACAAAACCGAAGGCAACGCACACAGATACTGGAAAACACCTGCAGGACATGGGAAACTCGAGCGAGTCACTCCAAAGACGCACGATACGGCGCAAGGGTCATCCGGGCGATTCTAAATCACACCACGACACCAAGTTCAGTATCTAAAGTGAAGACTGTGGGTATGATGAACACAGCATACTCCCACAGCGAGTCGGCTTCAGGCAGTAATATCCAAGACTTTACGATGGCAGATTTCAGTTACCCCACCGACTGCGAAGAATTCTTCCCATTGAACAGTTTCTTTGGCCCTAACGATGGCTTCGAATGGGTCAGTACTGGTTCAAACCTACGCCCCTTGCCTCCCCAGTGCTCACTAACAACAAGTTTTCTATCGGTCATTCCTGAGGCTGCATACACGGTCGCATACAGACACGAACACCGACGGATTACTATGGCAACCAGCCAAGCACAAGAGCTGGGCCAGAACGCGAAATTGTTGTCATCGCGAGTGGTCCAGGAACAGGTCGCATCTTGCAGCCATTGTTGAACGAAGGATTTATTGCAACGTCATGTAATAGCTCACATTGGTTAGTTAGTGCACCGATCGGGAGCATACGGTACGTCAAAGAAGCCTCAAGAGGCATTTAAAATTGTAAAATTTTTACATTCAATAACGTGGATGGATATCTTCCTGCAGGTCTCAACCCGGCTTGTTTATCTCTCATAAGTCGTAGCACATGCAACACGAACCAGAAAAAGAAGAATACAAACACAACCATCCCAATTCATCAACACGTCTGTCGCTCCATCTCGTCGCATGAGGTTTTCTACCTCCACGTAGCGGCCCGTATTTCCGCATATTATAACTCATGGCGCCTCCATTCAATATTTGCTTTTCCCGCCGAACTCGGCTCCCACTCCAATAGCAAATCCTTCCAATGTAGTCAAAAAAGACAGAGAGAAAAAAATCGGTCATAAATGCAATGCTGAGGCTTTTGTAACGCTTCGCTTCACTTGTATAGCGTTGACTGTTTTTAACCTCATGGCCGGGTGGCCATCAATAGTGCCAACTTTACACATGCGAATACACTGGGTATCGTGTCTGAAGGTGAAAAAAGAAAGAAAACAGGCAACGCCAAGTATAAGCATTAAGAAGCGATGCCGCGTAGGACCCTCGCGGGGTTTCCAGCTACAATGGTGAAAGGAGGAACATCCTGCCATGAGTTAGCTGTCGCCTTTTTTTCAATAGACCTGTCTTTGTAAGCTTACCTTGGTGACAATTGATCCGGCACCAACAGTGCTGCCTTTGCCGATGGTCCTCCCTGGAAGAATAATGGCACCTCCGCCAATCCAGCAGTCCTGCTCGATGGTGATAGGCTTGCCCATCTGAGGTCCCTGGCCACCCTGGCGTTTCTTGGGGTCAATGGGGAGTCCTGCCGTGAAAATGCTGACATTCGGTCCAATAACACAGTTGTCGCCAATCTTGACCTCGCAAACATCATTGATCGTGCAGTTGCGTCCAATGACAACATGATGGCCAATGGTGATGTTGTAGCCGTAATCGCAAATGAAGGGTGTCTCAACAGCAACATGCCTGCCGACGCGGCCAACATTGGTGACTGGGGAAGCTTCTGTGGGAGAAACTCGAACGGGATCGCGAGGCTGTAGAATTTCGAGGAATAGGCGAGCACGCTCTTCGGGAGATACACCGTTAGTAGGGGGGGTGGTGAGGTTGTTGAACCTCCAGCAGGCCGCAGAGCAACGCTCACGCTCCAAGCAAAGCTCCTTGTCGAATGGATAGTAATGTCGCCCAGACAACATCTCCTCTTTTTGAGTTCGTCTCTGCGGGAACTGCGAGTGCGATAAAGCCAGCTGAGCAGCGACTTGGGCATTTGATGTCGGGGCCGGCGGGGGAGGAGCGGGACTGTTGGTTCTTGTCGGGTGAAGTATGTTAATCTGTGGAAGCTGGTTCCCTAAATGGGCAGACTCCGGTTCCGTCCTGCTGAGATCGTGCAGCGGAGGCACACGCTGGTATTCCTTTGCCATCCTTTCTCCGAAGGGTGGCGGTGGTTGAGGATTTGCGCTGACTGGAGTTGGGAAAACGTTTGCAGGAGTGTAAGGAAGAGCAGAGAGTTTGTTTTCGGGACTGGCCACAGACGCGCTGGGCAGTGTTGATGCCGTTGGCCGGTCGTCGTCGGTCACCAAAGGGCGGCCTTGTGGGGGGTCTATGCGAAGAGCCTGGCCACGATAAGGTGGCAGGGATTCGCGCTTCACAGGCTGATTACCGTACGGGCTTTGCTGTGGCATCCCATAAGCTCCCGGGGGGATGTATGTTGGGTCCTTAGATTCAAGGGGAACTGCAGGAGCCTTGTTGTCCGGCTTCTGCCATCCTGGCCCGCGTTGAGGTGGATAACCTGCACATACGAAACTTCCGCGAAGGCAGTTTCCACCTACCTTCCTATCAGTTATGGATCAAATAACGTAGATATAAAGAACTTACACTCGGGTTTCTGCTCATCGCACTTTTTCTTGCGCTTCCGACAGGTCAGGCAACCCGTCTTGGTTCTGTTACTGAAGTTCCTCTTTCTCTTTTTTGGGTCATGCTGCAAGACCCCGTCACGCCTCTGCTCGGATCCGTATTGGCTACCATATATCATGGAATGGTCATCACCTTCTGGACTAGCATTTGAGTAGTCATTATGGTCCATCTGACCGGTAGCCCTGCGAAGCGCGTCACCAATCTGCTCCTCTGTTTGGCCATGAGGAGTGGTAGCTGAATTTTGCTGTGAGTCGTAACTTCGCTCATCGCGTGCCTGATGAGAATACCAAGACTCTTTGTCTCGGTGCTCTTCGCCATAAGGGCGGTAATCTCTTGAGGGAGTTCCATAAGGCTCTCGTGATTCGTGATGAGGGTGAGCGGATTCCGGTGTGTGAGCATGCACTGCATGCTCACGACGAATTTCAACAGAATCAGACCGCTTTCGCTTGTGGGACCCCTCTACATCAGGATAACTGGGTGATTGAAACGGTGGTCGATCCGAACTTTGGCTGGGAATTTGATTTGGTGAAACTTCTGGTGTAGGTGGAGGCTGAGATGTCGATGTGCTAAGTGCGCGCTCATCCATGGCTGGCTTCTCTATCGTCACAGTAGGCGGATCTGTAGTCCTGGGTGAGCCCCCATTAAGGGCGGTAAAAGTTGACATTATAGACCGACTCGCCGATGGTGCACAGCACAAAAGGGAACAAGTGAGTCGTAGGGGACGCCAAGAGGCCACACAGCCAAGCCTAGAAGCCTGCAAACTCAGAGCAGTTTCCCCAGAACGTGGAGATGAGGCGCAATTGAAGTCACTCCGGACGTTCCGCAGGTGGCCGTGAAAGCCGCGAGGCTGGGGGCTGGACTCGCTCAACAATGTGTAACCGACTGAAGAGCCTGGTGATTAATGATGATGGTGTCGCTGAGATCGGGACAGCTGAAGCAAACTGGGTGGCGCAGTGGCCTTGGAGAAAGCAGCAGGCTCAGACGAACGGGCTCAGTCGAATATCCACCAATACAAGGAAATCGATCAACAGTCAGACAGTCCTTGCGGTTACAATTCTATGATCCAAATTTGAGGCCGTGCTTGGCGGAAAGTAAGGCAATTTGTGATTGGGATTGAATGACGCTGAAATTGGAAGTTAAAGAAGGTGAATCTGGGTAAGGTGCTTGGATCCAGTGGTCGTAGAGAGAAGGCGAGATGAGACAGTAGCCAGACTGATTTCTCTTTCTAATTTGGGCTTGAGACCGAGATTAAACTTGGCAGCTATAACCAAAGTAAAAGAGCGTGAATCAATGGAGATAAGTTAGTGGCCTGAAAGCCTTTTCGACAAGCGCGCTCGCAGAGAAAAGATAGGTAAGGTTGAAGGCGTAGTTGTTCCAAGAGTATCCGTAGCGAAAAGTCGGGTGGTTGAGGTTTGGAAATGACGAGAGTCACGGCGCTTGGGGCGTCGGTAGGTTTTTGACGCGCGATTAACACTTGAAGAGCGTCTGTAATCGGCGAAGAAAAAAAAGACCTGGCTGGGGGTGTTCGTGGCGGGGAGCTCAGATCAGTCAGGCCTGGGCTGGCCTGGCGGGACGGGAGAGGAGAGAGGGAGGGAGGGAGGGGGGGCCTTGGAATTAGGTGGAGGGGAGGGGAAGTGTCGAAGTCAAAAAAGACTGAACGATGAAGGGGGAAGGGAAGAGGAAGAGGAAAAGGACGAGAAGGATCGAGATTAGAATGAGATCCAAGATGAAGTGAGGGTGTGGGAACGTGGGAAGGATATGATAGAGAGGGAGAAGTGCAGGGTCTCTAGAGTAAGAGGAGCCAGCAACACGAGGAGACGAAAGCTAGAATAGAAGCCAGGCTCAAGTCGAAGTCATGTCAAGTCAAGTCAGGTCAGGTCAAGCTAAAGAGAGACGGCGGCAATGACAGGGACATTAAACGGTGACTGACAGTCTTGGAAGCATGGCCAGGCAAGCAAGGGACAAACAGACAGAGAGGTTTACTATAGATTCGAGTAACACCAAACCCCCAAACTTGTTTCATCTCGTGTTAGCCACAACGATCGACTAGTTCATCACTAGAGAAGAGGATAACAGGTCGACTCTCTTCAATTGAATTGAGGTTATGTGAATTGAAGTGCAGTGAGGTAACTTGGGAGAGCCTTGTGGAGTTTGAGACTCGAAACAGAACTTTCGCTGTAAGAAGAAAAAGCACAACATCTCACACCTCGAATCCTCACACCTCACCCTCACTAATTAGGGGGTGGGTGAATCAGGAGACTGGGGGCCAGGGGGGACCCTAGGACGTGGAAATGGACCCATGAAGAAGAGTGGAGGAGACGTGGGAGGGCAAGCTAAGTTACAGTAGCCGGGGCGCGCGGTTGGTAGTAGTACTGTAGTAGTAGTGTATGTAATTGGATTGTTAGCCTTTTAGTGATGGTGCTGGTGATTGATGGACTTTGATGGTGGTCGTATAGCAGGATAGATACCAACAGCCACTTGAACTGAAAACTATGTACAGTGATGTGCAGTATCCTCCATCCAAGGGCTCATCAGTTGGCTAGGGTGGTCTTTTACCGAATGAGTGGATGGAGCAGGTTTCGATGCGGCTAACATGATCTCTAGTAGGGTGAGGATCTATGGTGGACTGAGAGAGGCAGACAGCCAGTGCTTCTCATTTCTAGCCAAGACATCGTAAAACTCGTATCTACCAACAAAGCCATTCTTTAAAAATTTAGAAATAAATGAACACATAAATAAATAAAAACACCAATCATCTATATCTTCTTTTGTGTGCTTGAGTTTCCAACCGCAAGAGCACTTCTCCGAAATCGCGGCGGCGTGGCGCTTCCCACGGCGTCACTCGCCTACTGGGTGCGGTCGGCATCGGGTGCCTCGTCTATATGAGACCTCAAGTACCTACAGCCCCAAAGGTACCTGCGCCGGAACTGTAGAGTACGGTAAAGTGCGTACCCTGGTCTGTCTCGTTGTGGAGGAATGGCTCTGCTCGCTTTAAAGGGTCTGAGCAACCTCAACCTCATTCTCAACCTCGAATTCAGCCCGATACTCAATGCTATCCCCAATTTTGATCGGGCATATCACGTCACTACCCGGTCGAGGACGATCCTCCTGGTAAATCAATTATTGCCTCCGGCGCCCAGAATTAGATGGGGATTTTTTAGTACGGAATCTCTCCGCCCTCAAACACCACCGTGATTTCCGATCAACTATTTGCACTTCCTGTTTCATTCTTCACTGCAACTGGTATTATTTATCGCTTGCGTTGGCGTATCGCCTGCATGTATGCAGAGCGTTCAGCATCCTCAGAGTCCACCCATTCATTTACATCTCATCAACTCAACTCTCACGCCCTGCACTCTTCTTGCGTTATTGATCCTTCTGGCGCGCTCACACTTCACTGGGCGCTTTTCAACTGTCGCCATGGGCCGCGCGACTGGCTGGGCGACGACGACGCCGCCCTCGACCGCCTAGAGACTAGAGTCGACAAGTGACAAGGGCCGCTAACAGGCTCCTCTACGCTTAGTACGTTGTGCGTTTAGCCAGACACCCTCGGGTGCGGATCAAGGACCGCACCGCGCGTTGCTCTGCCGCGGTCTTTCTTCAGGTTGGGCGGCTTTGAAAAGCGCAATATCGTATCTTGAGAATAGCATTAACACAAGCAATGCCGATTTGTTAATGCGCACTAGACGAGGCAAAGTCAAGAGCATATGGCACAAATGAAAGATGACTGTTATATGTCCTTCGACACATGAATCTATCGTTCTGAGAGTTATCCCCAGTTAGTTATTAGTTGTTGGTCGTTTCAATCATCTGAGTCATCTCGTCTATCTCACGCGCGACAATGATAGCACTCAGAAGACTGTGCCACGAGCATCCATCCACTGCCACTGCACATCAATCACCTAAATTTACGCCTCTTGGCATGACACTCCACCTCGCGATGTGCCTTTCACAAGCTTTTCTTCCCGCTCCATTATCATCATCACCACCCATAACACTGTCGGCGGCGCCACCAAGCCCCAGAACTTGAGTTCAAAACAAGGAATGCCATCCGCTGCCAGCCGATCTCTGACAGAAGCACTTAACCTCACCTCAAAAGGATACGCACGACTCAATAACAGCCCAGTAAGATGCTTACTACGCGGCAACAGCCCCAAGCGTGTACAGTACCCGCACCAGGATCGCCCTTGGGGTAATACTCCCGGATCCAATGGGCGACCCTTGTATACCTCCAAAGAGATCAACTCCAGAGAGAAATAGTGAGGGATACAAGCCTAGCAAGATACAACTTCGTGTCCGACTCCTGTAATCCTGTAACTGACGCCAACCTAGTCGCGCGACTCTCCAAACAAGCCTAACCGAGCAAACTAGAGCTGCTGGCTGTCCTCCTAAATCCTTCGTGCCCACAGGAGCTGTCCTTTAGCGCATATCATTGATTATCTATTGATGTAATCTCGCTTTCTTGACCAGGTTCTATTGTATGAGATATCTCTATGAGTGCTGTATCTTCGAGTATTGTTCTGGGAAAACGTAGAATTTCTGATGAAGCCATATACAATATGTTAGTAATGTACGCATCTTGTGCCTGGAGATTAGGCAGAATACTCGTAAAAAAATTCTCGTCGTCAAGTTTGGTATGATATTCTTTCTTTCTCTCTATCTTACTAAGTTGGTTCTACTATGCTCTCGCTAAGCTAAATTACCTATCTATAGAACACAAGTTAACCTTTTGCGAATTTCGATGTATACAAACTTCCTACCTACGTGCGTGGTGGTAGGAGCAACTGGCACCTGCTTTTCTCGTACAGTACAGTCTCAAAACGACGACGAACTGCCAGCCTAACTGGGAGACACCGCTAATACTCTTGAGGTTAGCCTTGGAAACCTAACCTAACGGGCCCCTTGCCTGCGATACGGCTGGGTGGAGAATATCGGCGCCCCGTTCGCTCTTGCCGCGGCACTGGCAACCACACCAGATGCTACTCCACTTCTCGTCCAACTGAACTTCAGCTTCAATACAGTAACTGTAAAAGTCAAGTTTGTCGCTACATCACGGCGTTCCAGTCTCCTGAATCTGTGGAGGACTTGTTTTTCCTCTCTCACGGCCACTTTCGCCTGGCGAGAGATGAGAGAGGCCTTACACATCGCTGGACTTTGAACAACACCGGCTTCGAAAAGCGAACTGTGTCTCCCGAACCAACCACAAATCTTTATCCTACCATCCACCGCATGTCGGCGGATGTGGTGTCGGGACTGTGCGCCTCCTCGCCCCAATAGCCAATGAGCAGCTTCTATCGGGAACCAGATCAGGGCATTTGCAAGGATGTGGCCGTCCAGGCACCTTAGGCGAGACAGAACCATTAACGCCGCGTCTAACACGCTAAGACCTGTCTCGTGCGGACAATCGCCGCCGTCCGCGGCTGTGCCAGGATTTGGCCCAGTCTTCAATTCACTGAACAGAGTTTGGGCACCCTCAACCCGTGTGAGCCGATTGATGCTTGGGAATGACATGCGCGAGCCAAACAGTTTATTGAGCTTTTCATATGAAATAATCTACTTACTGAGACGCGAAATGACAGCTCGAAGGTACGTATTTATTGTGGGATATGCCAGTATCATATCCCAGCTCGTTCCTGGCATAATTGAGGCTGGTCCTGCATCTAGCTCAAATCACTTCGACAGTTGATACATTTGTGTGGGGAGGCAGGAGGTCACCCTTGTTTGGCGGCCTCATCCAACACTCGTAATCCTATTCGATACTGGGGCCTTTTCTGAATGTCTAAGAGAGTTACTCAGCCGGATATTGTACGCCCGTGTTCCGTCAGCGATGAGTGGCCACGCAACTTGATTCCAGCCCAACTGAAGCAGCACCAAAAATATCTTAAGCGCAAAAGGGCACCGGCATGCATCCCTCAAAACAGCCCATTCTTGGAAATCATGCTCAGTCTCAGCTGGTGAGCCAGCATGGGCCCTGGACTCTGTCACATTTCAATGTCTGCGTGCCGTTAGTTGAGTTCGAATGCCCGGTCACATTTCACGTCATGGTTAACAGCATAACGCCCCAGACTAGAAGAGTTTGATTGGCTCATCGATTGCCGATGTTCCTATTCTTGTCTTTGTTGCTCTCCGCCAGCAGAACATCATTAACCAACAATGCTAAACTCCCTGCCTGACCTTTCGGTGCATGCATCACATTTCGCTTGGGGCCAGATCTAAATCAGTGCTTGCCACGCCTCAGTCTAGCTGCAGTATCTAACTCACCTATTGTGCGTTTTGACTCCTGTGCCGCCAATGGCTAGAGACGCTATCAGCTATTCCTTGTTCACTGTGATGGAAACAAGCCGGCTCCTACCTGTGATTGGTTCATTATTGAAGACATGGGGTTGGCCCGTCGTGACTAAAATTGTCACAGCAGACAGCTAATGCCCCAAGAACGGAATGATGGAATTTTAGCGCCTCTATCTCCAAACCCATGGCCAAGCAGGTAATAGCCAGGTCTATATTACTGCACTCTGTGTTCTCGTAGGCACACCGCCGCGTTGGTTGCGACCTCACTCACAACAGCGGTGCTGCAACTTTCGAAAATGAAAGCGCGGGGAAGCGGAGGGCTGATTCTGGCAGCGTATTCCACTCACCTACTTCATCCCATTGACAGGGGGTTTTGGCAAACCTCCGACAATCAGCAAGGTGTTCACTCCAGGTCACATCTTTTCGTGCAGTTTCTCTCGTGATGAGAAACAGCTTCGAGGTAATTCAGCCAATCTGATCCATGATCAGAGCAGGCTGGTAACAGTCAAATAGCATCTCGACGTGCGGAGGTCCGGTGGTTGATCACCACGATAAGGCCAAAGGGCATTCGTTGCATGGCAAAAATAACTCCATCAGCGGGTCCGAATACTACCCTTGCGGGTAATATGCTCAACCTGTGACTAGAAAGATAGCATTGTGGGCGGCAGGTTCTCTTTTTTTATGTAACCAGCACGGAACATAGCGAGCACTAGGGCTGTTCCCGTTGCCAAGGTGGTTCTAAAGGCTGCCGAAGTGTAGTCGACTGCCGAGTTGCATCTTAGTCCATCAACACTGAACAGTACCCAAGTAGGAGATTACTCATGAGCTCGAGTCAAAATTTAGGAAACCCGACCCCGGCTGTTGGTTTCAATGTGTCTCTCCGCTTTGTGCTTATGCGCGTTGTTATTATGGCACAGACATCCTCGAGATTACCGCCGGCGTCCGCGGAAGATGTGCAATTGAAGTAGCTATCATGATCAAGCGTGGCGTGATTGTGTGTACACGTGAAGCCAAGCCGCAAACAGTCCACGGCATACTATGTATGAGATCCCGGAAGACCAACAAGGCGAAGCCAAATTCTTCTTTCAC
The DNA here is from genome assembly GCF_900079805.1 of Fusarium fujikuroi IMI 58289. Classification (NCBI taxonomy): domain Eukaryota; kingdom Fungi; phylum Ascomycota; class Sordariomycetes; order Hypocreales; family Nectriaceae; genus Fusarium; species Fusarium fujikuroi. Next base: position 2,299,731 of record NC_036626.1, on the reverse strand, counting down.
GCAATGCTTTACCAGCTTTATGGATAGCCTTGAATGGTTTGCTAGCGATGGATTGGTTGGATGGGATGTGGCCTTTACGATGCCTTATCTTGGAATATGCCACTCTGCCACTCTGCCACTATAGTACACCGAATAATGTCTTCTGCGTTGTCCCCCATAGCATCGTGCCGCGGCGGTGCATATGAAGTGATGCTGCTCTCGCCTCATATCCAAATGCATCGATTTATCCTTGTTGGAACGGCATAGAGAAACGAGACAACATTCAGTAGGCTGTGGAGGCCACCCGCACTCCAAGACAACCCTCGGACTAACGCTGATTTGATGTTTGTTCGGTCTTCTTGTCTCTTCTCGACTTGATACCTGGGCGTGCTCCAGCGCCATCAGGAGTACAGAGGCACGTACATCAGCCCTATAGTACCTCTGAACTATAGGTATGTTCAAATTGCCTGGGTCTTCCGTACTTATCGGAGACCCTGCTTCCAGGACAGGCTGCACCAGGAGGAACCAGCATATTACAGCAGCCAATCATGTGTTATATAGATAGATACTGAAGACGTCACTCAAAGAGCCTCAACACCATGAAGCAAGTCATGAACCATTTAAGATATCCCGACAAGTGAGCTTCTAATTATACAACACTTGTTTCATCTAAAAATACATCGACAGCGACTTTGTGCTAACTCCACGTGCTCCGTGTCCAATAATGCTTCATACGTCCACAGCTAGCCGCCAGCTAAGCGCCGGCCTTGCGTCGCATCCTATCTCACAGTTTTCCAGAATCACCAAGATCTTGGCGCTTAACAAGGGTCAATCTAATCTTAGATCAGATACTTTGATGCGAATCATCATACCTGCAGGTTGGGATGCCACGAGTTGGGTCTATTCTTGGACCATAGACGCCGACCACAACATGCAGCATGCAAGTATAATACTGGGCGTCTCGCCCGAGATGACTTCATCTTTCGCAAGCGCTGGCCATTGTTCGACGAGGTTCCTGTGATCTAGAGGCCATGCACACTCTCCTTTTCAGGAGGCACACCCCGTCATCATCATCATCTACTTGTCTCCGGCGCCAAAGAACCAGGTTGCAGAGGAGCGGCAGCACTATCTCAGTCGATCTGAGCCACTCGATTGGTGCTCCAGGGCCCGTTTAGGCAAGTCGAGGGTCGACGGCAAGCAAATCGTATGTAAGTCATGCGGGCCCGAGGCATTAGATGGCCTACACGCCCTGGTCGTTCATGTATCGTATCTGCTCTAGGGGTCATCTTTTACCAGGAACACGGGTCGCTTTCCAGGGAGCTGGAGTTATAATTATAGGAGCATGTTGCTAAATTAGGATGCAGCCTCACTGTAGCCGCCGATGAGATGCATGTTCTTCAACACAACCTCATTCCTACTGTTTATCATGTTTTCCTAGCGCCCATTGCATCCCTCGCAGTATGCTTTAATGGCGCGGATCCCTGGCCGTTTCAAGTCCGTCCTTTGTAGGAGCACTTGTTTGCAAACACAATGTGCTGATGCAGTATCATTCCTCCCCCACGTGGTCGAGACGCCCATATGCCCACACCCCAGGTCCTTCCTCAAAAGAGGCACGTCTGGACTATGGGTTATGCAATGTCTTGAACAGTCACACAGCTTAGCTCCACAGGCAGCGGTCCACCGTGGCAAAGATATGCTGAAGGGATGGTTTGTATGACGTCCTGGCCTCTCTAGACCTCTCCCTTCTCAGGTACACATCCAAAATTAGGTACAACCCTGTTTCGCCGGAACCCTTGTCCATGGTTTGACATATCTCGAACCAACAACTGCCGGCCCTGGCAGATCTACCCATCAGGTCGGTGCAGAGATGCCTGTGTTCCTGCAGGGACGTTACCTGCAGCAGGTCGCGTGCAGCAAGTCACTGGCGCGTAGAGCCATGTACCGTGGTACTTCGAGGATACATGTACATTGCCCTACTTCTTCTGTCTTTTATTGCTCTTGTCGCTGACACTACTCAGAACGCTGGCACTTCTTTTGTGCGCGGCACCGCTGCTACCAGGACGCCCGTTCTTGTCGATTTCATTGAGCAGTTCTGTTTCCTTGCTCGAGGCGTCCGAGGCCTCAATAGTAGGGGCTGTCATTTCTGAGATATCCTTGCTTGTATCTCCAGGTGCAGATGTGACGTCGCCATCTGCTTTCCCGGCGGTCGCTCCAGTAGCGGCTCCTGCCTCTGAGTCGTTGCCGGTCCCTGGGTCCTGGTCTGCCTTGTCCTTTTCGACTGTAGACTCAGATTCAGGGGGGGCCATAGCCTTTTCCCGTTCTGCTTTTTTGGCCTGCTCAACTTTGATCTCAGCATCAAGCTTGTCCGATACCTTGCGGGCATCAAGCAGACTATTGACAGCCGCAAGGAGCTGTTCGTACTGATGTGTCGTAGCCGCGGTGGGCATGGCAAGTTTGTTAGGGACATCCAGTTCGTTGAGAACATTTGTGATGCGGTTCTGTTGTTGATTAGACTTGTGTGAGAACAGCTTATTGATTCTCTCGGTTCGGAATGTCGGTCCAGAGCCCAATCGATCATGATGTGTCACACCGTACAGTAGCTCCTCCTGTGTTGAGAGCTTACGGCGCTCCTGTTGTTGCTGTTGCTGACCCTTTTTGTTGTTCGAAGCTGTCGGTGTAGCGGCAGGTCCAGTAGAATCACGAGGCCCCGTGGACGCAGCTGTGCTTTCCCGCCTCCCAGCTTCTTGCGCCGCAGCGGCAGCGGTAGCGGCCGAAGATGCAGCAGCCGCTGTCTGCGGTGGTGCGGTGCCAGAAGGGCTGGTACCATCGCCAGGCATCAACGACTTGCGTTTCTTGGACTTGTCGGCGGTCATTAGGTTCTGAAGGAGGTTCTGCAAGCCAGCAGAAGATTTGAAGGCATTTATGTCAGTGTCCGCTCGAGGATAATCGAGGCGATTATACAACTCGCGACGCTCTTCGTTGAAACGCTCACTACGTGCCAGAATGCGCTTAATTTCCAGCAATAGCGATTCCTCTTCACGGGCTTCTTCGCGTGACCGGGTCAAGGCGTTGAGCGCAAACTCCTTTCTTAATTTCTCTTGCTGTGGGTTGAAATGCGCCATGAGTTCATGGAGGGAGAATTCCGGCTGCGTCATGTACTGCACAGGCTTTTGCGCTGCCATCATCTTGGAAGCAACTTCGTAGTATCTTGCCTTGAGGTCTTCCAGAGAACGTGGCCGTGTTGCTGGAACGATGGCCTTGCTCTCATCGCCGTCGGCATCAGCCTCTCCGTTCGTCGCGGGAGGGTTCCATTCATAGCGATCCCAGATCAGAGGCCATCGAAGGTCAAAGTCGCGCGCCAACTCGAGCAAATAATCCGTTTCCTCCTTGGTCCAGTCATTGTGTTGTAGTGATTGCTGGTACTGATCTTCGCTATACTGCGGGACTGAGACCTGCACGTTGTATTTTGCAAACGCAGAGTTCTCCGTTCCATCTCTGAGTAGTTGTGGCTGTTCTCCTTGACTCGTTTGTTCTGGTGATACGTCACTATCATCTTGCTTCTCATCCTTCCTCCTCCAGTGCCGCAAAGTAAAATCTGAATCGGTACGCGCCGAATTTTTGAACGATCGCATCTCCCATCTCGCTGCAGGTTTGCGACTTGCAAAGCGTCGCTTCTTGAAATGTGTAGCTTCAGGGACAATAGCAATGGGGTTGTCGCCCCCCAGATTGTGTACCTCACGAGCCAAACCCTTCAAGTTTGGCCTTGGTGCAGCAATCTTTTGCTTCTTGCTCGGCCTCAGACCTGATAGGCCATCACCCAAATTTAGCACATCGCGAACGTCGGAAGAGGTCATCGTGGAGGTTTGTCTTGGACGTAGGTTGTCGAAAAGCAAGAAGGACAAGTGTAACTGATCCAATAATCCGTTAAATTCGAGCTTCCATCACCAATGTCATCAAATTCAAGCACGGGGTCCACTCCTAACAATGATTCATCAGTCAGTATTTCGTTTATTGATGCTCTTCGTTGAGATCGAACCGCTGATGCTGGTTGACGCGTCTGAAAATTTGGGGTTGACTTGAATTAGTTCGGAGCACGGAGTAACTGCTGGGGATTACATGGTAGCAAGCGCCATCTTTGCCTGGGACGGGAATCTGGAACGGGCTGAGTTATCGGCACGTGACAGTGCTAGATCACCCCTGGCCCAAAGCCGATCATTGAACGTGGCAGCTTCGCGGGCGCCAACGTCGAAGCCAGAGCCAAAGGGGGAACCAATTACAACAACTTCAAGCATTGGACTTTGGCACATTATCAGATCGTTCTTTGTTCCCATCAACGACGCTTTCCTTCAAGTGCCTACCTATCAACGACTCGTGCAATTCCTCAAGGACATCAGTGCTGTCGCTGTCGCCATCATGAAATTCCTACTTCCTCTCCTGTCGCTCAGCGCCGCTGCGAATGCGCTGCACTTCTTCATCGACGGCACAACCCCCAGATGTTTCTACGAGGAGTTGCCCAAGGATACACTTGTCGTTGGACATTACACTGCTGAGGAGTGGGATGACCGAGTATCAGCTTGGGTAAAGCATGACGGTATCAGCATCTACATCAACGTCGACGTATGTTTTTCATGGACAGCTGTCCACAAACATATTGCACTGTCTCTCGGGCTTTTACTAAGAATAGGTAACAGGAAATATTCGATAACGATCACCGTGTCGTTTCTCAGCGCGGCGCTGCTTCTGGCCGCTTTACCTTCTCCGCCGCTGATGCTGGCGACCACAAGATCTGCTTCACCCCTTCGTCCAGCTCTGGCCGCACTTCGTGGCTCTCCGCCAAGAACCCCAATGGCGGCATCAAGTTGACTCTCGACTTGGTCATTGGTGAGACCAACCAAATCGAGAGCAGCGATAAGGGAAAGATCCAGGATATCACATCACGTGTCAAGGACCTCAACGCTCGTCTTGCTGATATCCGCAGAGAACAAGTATTCCAGCGTGTATGTGCCACCGTAAACATGTCTTTTTATGAGACCAGAAAGCTGACTATGTGTGCACAGGAACGAGAGGCTGAGTTCAGAGATCAATCCGAGTCTACAAACGCCCGTGTCATTCGATGGATCATTATCCAGCTCATCGTGCTTGGCATCACCTGCACCTGGCAGCTTTCGCACCTTCGGTCATTCTTCATCAAGCAGAAGCTCACCTAGAGTGATTGGTCGATCATTTTTTGTTTGCGAGTTGAATCTCGGACTTCAGGAGTCCAGAAACAATCAATATGTCGTTTATTGGGTTGGGTGTCGATGGATTGCGTACCGGAAAAGGATAAAAGAGATCGTTGGGCTTTCAAGCTGCGGCGGGAGGTCATCATTCAATGATGATGGCCGTGTAATGTTACATGCACATGATGTTTACTATATCGTTTACCTAAATGCATACTCGAAAGGGTGGCTAAGGACTGTGATAAATATGGCGACGCCTTTTTCTTTTCCCATTATAAAATTGCCAAAAGAACGAGAACTCCCTATAGTGCTCTATCTTCGTTTCACAACAAATCACCAAGCCTGTAAACCTCAAACTCATCCCCACGCTAGCTGATCTCTCCATCTACACCAGGCAAGACTGAGTGCCATCAGGCACACCGGCAATGGCTTTCGTCTCGTGTGCGATTACACAAAGTTATTATGGACAGCGTCATAAGAAAAAAGAGAAGAAACAACCCAAACAAACCCAAAAATGCTGCCCTGCACCATCTCCTTGCGCCTTGCTGCGCTGCGCTGAAGATTAAACGTTGTTTTAGTATATTTCGTAATGGTTTGTCAGACAAGAGAAAGGAGTGTCCTCCGCCGTAGTCCCAAACGAGATCTGCTTCCGCTCCAAGGGGTGTCATGCAAGTATATCGACTGCCAAGAACGGTTCGTAGGCGGCCAAGGGCTCTATAATGCCGAGATGATGGGTTCGTGTTCGAAAACAGAGCGCTTCTGAAGGTGACCAAGATGCATGGGCGAAAGACCTAGACTTCGTTTGTGACTCGAACCAACTCGGTCGAGGTGAGCTCTACTGTGCCTATGCATCCACCACCTCATCCATCTATAAACTAGACTGAGCTTGAATTGGGCAATTCAACCATCAACCGCGACCCGGTTCTAAATAAATCGGGTAATCCTCTTGAACCGGAGTCTGTCGACATAATACAGATCCTGATGCACAACGCCGCAGCAATGAAGAAACAAAGAAAATTCTTAGCTGTATACCAGAATAGGTTTACCCACAGCATAGGGTCTTCATCAGCTTCTGGAAGCCACTGGGCTGAGGATTGGCCTGTTGGCCACTAGCCTGGGCGGTCTGAGTCGCCTGGCCTTGCTGGGACGTCCTCGGCTGCTGAGGCAGGTTCTGGGCACTGTTCTGGAACTGAGCCTGGGTCGAGCCAGTGGGCGTGGCCATGTCCCGAAGACCCCCAACCCCGCTCCCCCTCTGCGCTGACAAGGCGCCGGGGGCGCTTGGCCGATCTCTCTGCTTGCCCATCTGCTTGATCGGAGACGGAGGAGGGGGTTGCGCGGCGTTTAAACGGCCGACAGTAAGGTTTTGTGCTTGTTGGTGAGAGGTGGTATTCCCGGGACGGTGGCCGCTGTGCAGCTCCATCTGAGAGGGGCCAGGCCGCACATTGGGGTTGTGGAGGTACGCGCCGCTGTGGTTCTTCGAATCCCATCCCTTTCCCGAATCCTTAGAAATTTTCATCCAGTCATACTCGCCATCCTCAACCTCGCCAGTGTTCTTGAGAGCCTGTGTGAAGAGCTCCCGGAGGTAATCGTAGTCAGGAGTATCCTCAAAGCCAAGATTTCGGACATACGTCAAATATTTAGAGAATTCCTCAGGGAAACCCTCACAGAGATCCTTGATAGCAGTTGTCTGCTTCTTCTCACCAATCTTCTCATATTTCTGCTTGTTGGTGGCCGCCTTCAATCCCTGCCAAGGAAGACCACCTCGAAGAAAGTACAAGAAGACATGACCAAGAGCTTCGAGATCGTCTCGACGGGACTGCTCACGGCCAAGATGGGTGTTGATACTCATGTATCGTGCAGTTCCAGAAAGGGACTTTCGCTCGCGGTATGGGATATGTTGCTTCGTCTTCGGGTCACGGTACTGCTTGGCCATGCCGAAGTCAACCACATGAATCACGCTAGAAGCTTTGGTGCCAGGGCGGCCAATGAGGAAGTTGTCGGGCTTGATATCGCGGTAAATGAGATTCTTCTCGTGAATGGTCTGAACCCTCGAAAGCATTTGCTTGGCAACCATGACCACCGTCTTGATGGAGAACCTTCGGCCACAGTGATCAAAAAGATCCTCGAGGGAAGGACCGAGTAAGTCGATCACGAGAATATTGTGGAGACCCTCCTGGCCGAAGTAGTAAACATTTGGAATACCGGCTGAATCTGTATTAGCACATGCGAACTGCTTTGTTTTGGAACGGGTCTTCTCACGGCAGCCCACAAGGATTTTATAAGTCCGGTACTCATCTCGCAGTTGGGGGGCATCACTCTTGCGAGGTTCCTAATGCAATGTCAGAAAATCCAACACCATGGCAGCGCAGAAACGCCGGGCTACTGCTGTACTAACAAACTTGATAGCGACTTGTTGATTGTTGAGTAAATTGGTGCCTTCAAAAATAACACCAAAAGATCCCTCTCCAATTTTCTTGCCAACTCGGTAGTGAACACCGACCACGTTGGATGATGACGAAGCCATTTAGGCGGCGAGGGCAGTCAGGGGACCACCGTTGCAAATATATCGAGACTGATGCAGGAGGGTCGGTCGTTTGGATAAGGGCGTAACTCGTGCTGAATGTCGAAACTGGTGCAATAAAACGATGCCTAAGAAGGGGCGTGACGCAGGAGTTAGTCTTGATGAAACTGAACGATGGCGATGCAGTATGCACGCGAGTGAATGAAGAAGGAAAAGAAGCTGAAGCTGTGGCGCTGCTCGCGGTTGGGCGACTGAAGGATGAGGCGATGAATTGACCAAGTTGGGCCGTCCTGTTGGCATGGTACTGGGATGTTGATTGGAGGCGCGGTAAAATAGACCTCCAGTCCAACGGCACAGCCGCCAGCCGCAGTAGAACCCTCCTAAAGGCGCCGCCGAGAAGATCCTTTTAGACGCAATGTATGAGAAATGAGGCCGATGAAGCGTTGCATACTCTGTAAGTATGCTGAAAGAGTTGGAATGCAACGGTTTGGCCAGAAAGAATTGGCAAAGTGCTGCAACCAACCCGATATCCACGGCTCGGGAGCTGTCTCCCTGTCGGAGGGACCACAACAACGCTGAACAGACCACCTCCAGTAAATCGAAGTCAAAATCAAATTGACTCACCTCAATTCAAAGAAGAGATGCCAAAAAAGAATAGAACCAGGCAGCTCAGAGGCGATCGATTCCAGTCAAAAGGAAAGGCGGTCGAAGGGGAAAGCCCCAAGAGAGATCGAAGGCGATGTCGGTAACGTTGATGGGGAGATCAAGTTTGAGAAAGGGGAAGAGAAGCAAGAGACGGGACTGGGACGGGGAGAGAGTAGAAGCACCTGCCCCAGGCCCCAAGCGCGGACCTGACCTGACCTGAGCCAACGAGAAGCCCAGGCCATCCAATCCAACGCCAGGCCGGGCTAGCCCAGGCACCTCACCTCAAAGAAATCAGCGACAACTCCACTACTAGGGAACCCCCGGCCCCCAGCCACAGGCATGGAAACGCTACAGAAACAAGCGAAGGGGCCTGAAAGCATTCGCCAACCAGGAGTCGACAATCAATTTGGCTGCCAGCCCCGACTTACAGAGGGTCTAGGCCAGACCAAGACCAGCCGGATTCAGTAGGTAAGGAGTGTCCGTGTGTCCATTGTTTAAGGCTCAAGGTTCAGCACCATGAGCATCGTCTGGGCTCCAGCCCATATAAAACTCAAGGATCATAGAGTAGAATATATACATAAGGAGGTGTTATCCTTAAATAAACTCTTTAACAGTAGGTACTGAATAACACTGTGCATTGCGGCTTGATCTGGGAGTTGTCTAAAGCAACTAACCCTTCCCGTGAGTGTCTCTTGCAGCTCTAGTTCCCTTACCTTGAGTCAATGGTATTGTTTCGCTCCCAAGCAAGGAAAAGCAACGATAGTCGCATCCAATCCTACCTCGAGTCGCAGGTCAAGAGACAATAGGCATGAAAAGTCTATTGCCAGCGGCGCCTTGAAGACATCACCTGCACAATGCCAATGGGAATGACACGCAGCCGTCGACGTCAAGATGTCGGTGAGTAGTTGTTCAAGCTCATGCATCTTCACTTCTGAAGCAGATGCTTCAATGAGGCCTTGATAGAGATGTCTTGAGGACTGATCACCGAATCATTTACACCGTCCGCTCTTGGAACAACAAAGGCCTTGCGATGTGTATCATCACGACATTCGTCCCGTACAACTCCCTACCGCTCCGGGCGTCCGTCTGTGCTCTTGCAGGAGAATGAATGAAAGGACTTGACTCGGCGCTGGCCACTAGACAGTGGAGTACTCGGGATGCCCCAACGGCAGAGCCGGGGTACAAAACTCTACCTTGGCCCAAGGGCAATTTCCCAGCCTCGGGTCAGGTACTGCCTGGTACCTTGCTTTAACATTGGCCCTCCATCTGGTCTGTGATTTTATCGACATGGGTTTGGATGTTGAGATTCAAGGTTCTTGTCGGCGAGAAACTGCTTCTGGCCTTTGTCACTCAAGACCCTGCGGCCGGTCAATAAACGAAGTCCAATTTCGACATAGCAAATAGATCGACGGCTTGTGCATGGGGAGCTTGTGCATCCTTGTGTATGCGTACATATGGACATGTGCTTCTACGTGTGTGCTTGGCACTATTTCGTGTATGTACAACACAAGGCAATACTCCTCGTTGCATCGCATCAACAAAATGCCGCGCTTCTACTGACCGCAAGATCCGACATCCTCGACTATGTGCCTAGGTAGTGGATATCAAGGTTCAAGCTTCGGAATCGGTCGTTCGTTTGAGATTCTTCTCTCCTGCTGTTACAGTCCAGTCTAGCGATTCATTCGACCGTTCTCCCTGCCAAAGGGTATTGTTAGTGTACATTTTAAAGAAAAGCATGTATCCATGACGGGACGCAACAAGCCACACCAAGAGTTCAGACGTTGCTAGCGCCCGTCCATCACTAGACTGACCCATGGCACTTGGCTCATGGTGGAATAGTTCCGTTGCCCATCCATCCGGTCCAAATTCCAATCCTTATTTCCAGTCTTCTTTTGCCTCACTTCATTTATCGTATACGAAGCAATAGATTTTGTATACAATGTATTTCTGGGGCATTCTGCAGTGAATTGGTGCTCTGGGCTTTGTGTCCCCGTCCTACCATGTGATTCTCGAGCAAGCCCGTCACAACCGTGAGATTAAATACCTACTAACCTACCTTATCCAAAAGGCACCACAAAATACGGATACATAATGCAGGTTTGCTAAGCTACCCCAATCCCAGTAGAGCAACTGGCCCAGAAGAGAGATATCCTGACCAGGGGTCCCCGCTAGAAGCGGCTCTAATTCTTCCCTTGTTATGCCCTGTCGACCTGTCCTCGTCAACTCGGATCTCAACATAATTACATCCACATCCCTTTTCTCCTGTGTTGTGTGTCCCTTGTTGCGCTATCGAGCTGTTGTCTTTTGTCAGCTGTATCTGTACTCCGTAATTTTTCAGTAATTGCAGGTTCCTTACGAGTCAACACTCGCCACAGTTGCCAGCACACAATCGCTGCACGCGTAAATTTTTGCCACACCCTTGGGCGCCTGGGCGCTCAGTCGAGTGAATTATGTTCTAGTCACAACTGCTTTACATGAAACTTCAGTGGCAATGCCCTCTTCATCGCCTTGACTTGCGATTTCAACTAACAAAATACTCTTGCTATGTTTGGGCAGATGGCATGCTACATCGTAACATGGCCAGTTTGCCAGCTTGCGGACCGCAACATGAACCACATCGTGTTACGTGCTTGAAGCTGGGTTCGCCTCTTGAAGCCGTTGCCTGGTCAGTTTCACGACGTCAGTAAGTAAGGTACTTCATGCCTACCTACTGATGTTTGAATGCCAAACTAGGTCCTAAGTACTCTGTGTGGCATTGGCATTCCACTCAGAATGCAGAATCTGGGTTTTGAAATTGAGACTCTCGTCATATGTGATGTTCCCTGTTTCCAGCTATCTAATTATTATTATCCTCTCTCTGCGAGAAACAGGCGTGTCACTCGTCACTCGGAGATTTGGTTTCCTCTTCCCTGCGAAATCTCCGAAATGCCAGCCTAGCGCTAACAAGACATGTATAAATTCGGCTTGATCCAATTAGAAGCTAGATGTTCACTCTCGTTCGTACTTTCAGCTCAAGATCAGCTAATGACAATCTCGAACATGGTAAATTCATTCATTCTTGCCAGTACAAATCTTTATTTGCCTGATTTCCGTGGTCGCCTTTGGTGTGCTCGAGGCATTCGTATGCCATAAACTGTATCGTCTGTCTCATCGACCACTGCCATCGAGTCAAAGCATGACCATGGATGTGACCTCGGTTAGTGGTATTGCCGAGTCAATCCATGAAGTTTAGTGGGAGCTCTTAACTTGTCGTGTAGGAGCTGGGTTTCACGAAATAACATTTGGTCTGGCATCAGGTTCTAGACCACGTATTTCGGATGTACTAAACTCCGTTCTATGCCAATGGCCAAGCCACTGGGTAAGTTTTCGGCTACCAATACATTAGTAGCAGAGGATGTCTATTGCCGTCGTGATAATGGCAGGTATTTTAGTGGTACAGGGTAACTGGGGTGAGCACTGGTTAATTGGCATGAGATAACCGCGACGCCTAACGTTATAAGGAGCTAATATATGTATTGTTAAGAGGATGAGATCATGCATCAGCGGCCTCAATTGTTGAGGAAATGCTGTGTGTGTTGTTTGTTGTTACATGCTTCGAGGTATTGGCTCCAACTCTATGGAATCGAGTTCACAATCAACGATCAAAAAGAACTCATACCTAGTGAAGGATACCCCGCGTGAGACAACTGTCAGAAATAGGAAGGACACTCGGCAGTAATTATCGGTCTACCTCAAAGGGTTGTAGCTTGATTACTGATGACATGACAAGACAAAAGGCTCTAAATCCCGCCAAAGACAAGGTGAGCTTGCACTGACACAGAAAACTGCAGCACTATCACTGTATACCACAACCAGCCCTTCCCTTTAGAGCCTAATCATCGAGTCATGGTCACGGCAATGGCTAAGCCAGAAGACATCCCCGAGATGGAGTATCGCTTCCTGGGCCGCTCAGGTCTTCAGGTGTCTGCAATCTCTCTCGGAGGATGGCTGACATACGGTGGCCACATCGATAAAGGTTAGTATTCAAAGGGACAGACTCAAGGAGGTATTGACTGACTAGCTCTACAGAACGCACCTTTGAATGCATGAAGGCCGCCTATGACTGCGGTGTCAACTTCTTTGACTGTGCCGAAGAATACTCCAATGGTGAATCCGAGATTGTCATGGGTGAGGCTATCAAGAAGTTCGGTTGGAAACGAAATGATCTGGTAGTCTCTACCAAGGTAACCCGCCATACTTGTGCTATAGATGCACGGTTCATCATGTAACGATGCTAAGAAATCCTATATAGCTCTACTGGGGAGGAGCCTTTGGAGACAACCCCGTCAACAATAAGGGACTTTCGAGAAAGCACATTGTCGAGGGGATTAACGGTGCTCTCAAGCGGTTGGATCTCGAGTATGTCGATCTCATATACGCGCACAGGCCTGATCGTCGAACGCCCATGGAAGAGATCGTTCGTGCGTTCAATCACATTATAGATCAAGGAAAGGTAAACCTGACCATTTCACCTGTGGTGGCTGTATCTCGCGGACTGACTTAGCTGACAGGCGTTCTACTGGGGAACTTCGATGTGGAATGCCGATGAGATCGCACAGGCGTGGCGATATGCAGACAAACTGGGTCTGATAGGCCCAATTATGGAGCAACCCGCTTATAACATGCTGGATCGAGTCAAGGTAGAGCAGGAATATGCTCACTTGTATCGTGAAGTTGGGCTCGGTCTGACTGTATTCTCACCTATGCGTCAAGGTATCCTGTCTGGAAAATATAGTGACGGCATTCCTGATGACTCTCGCTTCGCCAACGAAGAGATCAAGTGGGTCAATGGTTTCTGGAAGCAAACAGGGAAAGATACCTGGATGGCTATTATTGAGCAGGTCAACCAACTGAAGCCTATTGCGGACAGACTTGGTCTCAAACAGAGTCAACTCGCTCTAGCCTGGGTACTAAGCAATAAGAATGTCAGCTCTGCTATAACGGGTGCTAGCAGTCCTAAGCAGGTGTATGAGAACGTCAGAGCTGTGGCTGTTGTCAAAAAGTTGACACCGGAGATTTTGAAGGAGATTGATATGATTCTCAACAACAAACCACCTGAGGTTGTGGAGCGGTATTAGATAACTCGACTTGGCCATGGCGGTAATACACGCGATGGCCGTACTCACAAATTGGAACATATTATTGCTCATAAGAAATGATTAAATCTCGGCCGAGTCTATCTTTGTATGTATGTATGTACGTAACGGCAAAGAGATCGAACAATACCAACTCACGGGATATGACAAATCAGCGTCAGCCGAGGTTACATCTCGGTTCTCTGCTGAGGATGAGTTGTAGCTGGAACTCTCCGTGTACATAACCCAATTGTCACCGAATCCGAAAGCTCGAGTTTACATCACTGTATCGGATTGTCGAAATGAGCTCTTCACAGCTTCTCAACCGTTTCCCCTGGGCGAAGAGTCCCCTCATCAGCAATGCGCCCATGCTCGGCATTGCTACGCCTCTCATGGCGGCTGAGGTTACAAGAGCTGGGGGCCTTGGTATTCTCACTCCAAAATACGTGATTCATACCATTCTAAGCTAGCCTGACATTCGATGACAGGATTTCTTCCCTCGCTGGCATACATTGAACCAAACTCGGAGCACATTAATAGACTTATTGGCCATTTTGATGAAGTCCGCGAACTTCTCGAAGCCGATCAGCCCTCTGATAGGCCACTCCGTGTCGGGGCTAGCTTCATAACAAGTCATAGCTCCTTGAGCTACTTTGATGAGACGGCTCTGCCTCTTATAGCCAAGTATCGTCCTGCGGCAATATGGCTGTTTGCTCCAGATGGAGACCTTAGGCCTCATAGCAAGATAATCCCTAGCCTCAAGGCTCTGGGTCATCCCCCGATTGTGTTTGTCCAGGTCGGCAATGTTGCTGCAGCGCGAGAGGCAGCACAAGACGGTGCGGATGTGCTCGTGACTCAGGGTGTAGATGCTGGAGGCCACCAGTTTCGTCAAGGGTCCGGCATTGTGAGCTTGGTACCTGAAGTTAGAGATATGCTGGATAGAGAGTTTCCTGACCGACCAATAAGCATTGTGGCTGCAGGAGGTATTGCAGATGGGCGAGGTGTTGCAGGAGCATTGGCTCTGGGTGAGTACCATTAGTTAACACCATGGTTTACAGAGACAGACTGATGAGATATAGGTGCCGAGGGTGTTGTTATGGGGACAAAAGTAAGTGAGAGCTGAGCCGGTTCGTGTTGCCTATCAGGCTAATTTGCAGTTCACTATTGCGCCCGAATCAAACTATCCTGAGATACGAAAGAAGAAAGTCCTTGAGGCTGTGGATGGTGGCGTGTCAACTTTTAAGTATGGTTACGCTCTGACCCAGGGAATTAGCCTATGGTTGACATGATTCAGGTCCACGTTCAATGACAGAATAGTCAACAGTCCTCTTTGGGGGCCCCTCTACGACGGACGTGCTATTGTTGGCCCTGTCCATGAGAAGTTCCTCGCGGGAGCAAGCCTGGAAGAATGTCAACGGAGCCTCAAAGAAGATTACTCAGAGGAGCAGGCTCGTTATCTCGTTAATACCTGGGCGTGAGTAGTCTGTGCCTTGCAAAGTGTGTTTAAACTAAGATGAGCAGGGGAACTGGTGTTGGGCTTATCCATAAGGTCCAGCCTACAGGAGAGATTGTTCGTGAAGTACGCGAACAGGCTCGGCGTGAGCTTCAAAGAGCGGCCGGTTTCGTTTAGTACAGGGACTTGGAAGGGGATCTTTGCCGCCGAGCCATCAAGACAATTGAGGACATATGGGTTGTCTCAGTGTATAAAATGATAAATTGACACTGACGCAAATACTCCTCTATACGTTCGCATCCAGGTGGTACGGAGCGATTAGTGACAAGCAAGTTGATATCATACAAAAAGAAATAAAAATGCTATCCAGACGTCAGAAAAGCACGCTTCATCTACAGCTTGGCCTTGTCCTGGGCTTTCTTAAGCACAGGGTCAAGCTTGGTCGCCTTCATAACGTTGCCCTTAATCTTGAGCTTGCCGCCCATGAAGAGACGCTGAGCGTTGGCCTTGCCAGCGACGAGCTTGCCAAAGTTCTCCTCGGAGAGGATGAGTGTGACTGGAGGCATCTAGGTCAGTCATGTATGTTCCGAGTGCGCCGGAGCGCGCCAGAATCGCGACGTACCATCAGGCTTTGCGCCGGTGCCAGTTCCGACCTTGCCGGTTTCCTTGAGGTCGATGTGCCAGCTGGCCTCATCACCGCTCGCGTTCTTGAGGGTGAAGGCGTAGACGCCGTTGCCCTGCTTGATGGCATCCTTGCGATCGGCATCGCTGGCGTTGATAGCCGCTTGGATGGCGTCGAAGGCGGCTGAGGCGGGGAACTTGTCTGTGGCTGGCAGTCAGTTTCCCGTGGTCTTCGAGGCGAGGAGCTGGGGAAGAGGGAGCAGCTTGTGTTCCCGGAACGCTGATCTTGATAGGGTGGCTTGTTCTGACGTACCGTTCTTGAGAGACATGGCTGCGATTAAAGGTTTGGATAGATTTACAGGAGATTGCCGTATGGAAAGAGATAGAGAAAACTAGTGGCCAGGTAGGAAGAAAAACGAGGAAATCGTGGGGGACTCGACCGAGGTTTTTAAACGCGACAGATAGTCGTGGATGGATTGAAGTTTGCAAAGAATCTGGGGGCGCGCTGCAACGTTAAGTGATATTGCATGTGATGTGAACCTCGGCGGATCTGCCATGAGATCATCCACATGTCTTCTCCCCCACAAACTGCTTCACACAATCGGTTTAGACTCCACGCGGGGGTAGCTCCGAAACACTCAATGGCCGAGTCGGTCATCGGCAGAAGGTGACCACGTGCTTTTCTCCAATTCAATCCCATCCAAGCCATTGATCAGCCCTGTTACGACCGATCAACTCGGAACCTAGACTCTATCTGTGGCTCAAATACGTGCGTGTGGTTATGAGGCTGACATGAGCGGAATCCAAGGTCAGCTTATCATGACATGCCTTTCAGAATGATACTTGAGGTCCATATACTACATACAAATCTATATAGTCCTTTCCCCTAGACTATACGCTATGGGCGTATTGCCGACTTAGCTACTAACCCACCAGCCAAGCCACTGTCAGCGGTTTCAAACCAAGTCGTTCGTTCGTTCCAAACAGCTGGGACCAGTCACTCAAGAGTGTGTGATTGAGTGGTATATATTCACACGCGAGAACACCAGTTGTCTGCTCACTTTTGTCTTCTGTATTGTTCCTAACTTCATATGCTACATTACATCTTATAGTTGCCATTCAGGCACGCCAAAATCTCTATGCTGAGGCCAATTTTCTGGTCTGGTTCCAGTGTTAGTCGTGCTTAGTGAAGACGGACGCACCCTCATGAGATGCACATACCTGGTCAGGAACAACACTGCCATACGCCGTCTCCTTTCATCGATATCGTCAGAGGCTGTCAAACGCAGCCAGTCGCCGAGCCACCCCCGCAACTCAGTCTCGCTTTTCCCAAGTGTGTCAATGCCTCGTTCTGCGCATGCAATTCTGAGTTCCTCGTAGTGCAGTCCCATGGGTCCACCATCCTCGACGATATTTCTGTCGTCACCCTCTAGATACGCCATACGATATCGTCCCTTGGCCTGCCACATGCCTGGTGGTAGGAAGCCTAGGCGATCCCAAATTGCACCGCTCAGATGCAAGCTCTTGAGGACGTGAGACCGAGCGACTGCCTGGGTGACGCGCGGGCTAAGGACACCATGAGGATGTCTCGCTTCCAACTCATCGAAAGCAGCCTTGCGACGTTGCTCAGCCTTTTCGAGCGCCGTGAAGATCTGCGTCGGTATCCTGCAAGGGTACGGCACTACACTGTCGACGTAGGCAACAACCAGAACAGTGAATTCCCCAATGACAATCAACATAAGCCCGAACAGAGGAAGTCTGATCATATCATGTCGTACCCTCCAGAGAAGAACCCAATCTGCTCTGGAAAACGTCTTTGGGACGTAGTGCGGTCTGAAGATCGAGGGCCGGTCATCGACTGGAGTTCGCTGAAGCTTCTCGCGGAGGAGACGTCGGCTCGTCCAGACATTTTTTATGCCCCCCTTGTAGAATTTTAGATACCCCTTTCCCAGCTCGAAGTAGTATTTTATCGGTGACTCAAAGTCTCGGCGTCGAGGCAGCGTCAGCGGTGGTGGTCGCGTGACATCGGGGGGGTTGACCAGCGGATTCAAGCTCTTTGGACCGTCATTGTGGATGTGACGTGATGGGATTCGTAGCAAAGCTGGCGATTGTGCAAAGGAGATGGTCGCCAAGAGCGGCCAATGGCGTGTGTTTTGACTGCGCCCACAGAGTCGCCATGTTGCTCGAGAGCTCATGGTCAAGGAGCTTATGGTTGAGACAAGTCTAGGTATGCTGGGGATGGGCCCTGATGGCCAAGAGTCGGAAATTCCAAAATGCACTGCGTCATTGGCCAGGCCAATTTGGCTTTCTTCCCCTACCTACCTTAGGTCCGATCGATTTTCAGGAACCATCATCATAAAAGACAGTTTGGCTGCAGTTTCTCATTTGCTAGCCCGCAGTCAGGAATAGTAATTTTGTCCTGGTATTGTATAAGTAGACTCCAATTTGGCTCTTGTCTCCTATTTCTTTGTCTTCAAACTGTGTCCCTTTGTCCCTTCGTCCCATGAGTGCAGCTTATGCGGATATCAATTCACAGGTAACCTACCTACTATATATTCCTAGCCAAAGATAGTTCTCATCGCGTGGTAAATAACTGTCTGTGAATGACTTTCTTGACTTTTTCATCACACGTTTTACACTTATGGCTTTACTTCGGGATCATCTTCCCCAGCTCAACAACTAGACTACCTTACCCTGAAGAAGGTGTCGCACAGTATTGAAAATGTAGTAAAATTTCTCGGAATAAGGGAAAATCAGATCTCCTCGACCAGCATGGCTCAAGTGAAGCCCTCGGAAAGCCGAATAATGCCATCAGAGCCTAGAAGACAATGGACCCGCAGATGCCTGTATTGTTGGAGAGTTTGAACCAGCTACCATAATGTATATCGTTAATGATTGTAACTTCAGCTTCATTTTTCAACATACCTCTTCCTACCTGACCATTGGGTCTATCGGGCTTTACCCATTGAGTTTATATCTGAGTATATAGCTACAGAACGTATCAGACATGTTGATATATTTGAAGCCTGTTATTGAACTGCGATTTTGTTGGCAGAATTGCTGGCATCAAAGCCGCTAAAATGACACGCACATTTTAGCGGGGGGTATCAAATTCATCCTGGCGATCAAGTCCCCTCAACTCCACCGAATATCTGATTATCAACTTCGAAATTTCTTCTAGAACATATTCATCTATATTATCGAATCCCTCCAAACCTGCATTGATCCGTAGTGTCCCGTGGGGAGGAAGTTATCCGAAAGTTTCAACGGGCAAGATGGTGTGTTCACACTTTAGTTTTTTTCAAGTCAAGCATGGACACATCGTAAACTGATTTTGCTCCTGCAGGTTCACGCTGATGCATCGAATTTTGCCCACGGCATAACAAAGGAGGACGCCTATGAGCAAGTGCTCTGGCAGGCCGAGGGCCTGATCACTGACCAGCGTAACTGGGTTCGTCAAACAATCTCGGTCACCGGAACTATTGGACTTACCCTCTAACTCATTCTTGTAACAGGTCTGGTATGGAGATTGAGAGCTCGCTGGTTCAGGCCATGGTTAACAGTTCAACAGTAACCTTTCAAATGCTGCTTCCCTATTGTGGCACGCATATAAATCTTTGGAATCACCAAGCAAGGATGTGAACTGGGCTGGTATGTCACAAACCCCAAGTCTCAGACACAACCAGTAACGACGACATGTTGTGTGTGTTCAACTACAGGCTTTTACGTCCTTGACAAATCATCTCAAGATCCGCAGCTCATTCTGGGGCCCTTCCAGGGAAAGGTTGCCTGCCAGACTATCAAGTTCGGCAAAGGTGTTTGCGGAGCAGCGGCAGCGACCCAAGAGACACAGCTAGTCCGAGACGTGGAGGAGTTTCCGGGACATATTGCTTGTGATGGAGACAGCAAGAGTGAGATCGTCGTGCCTATTGTGGTTACTCAGGACGATGGTTCGAAGAAGCTGGTGGCTATCGTCGACATCGACTGCGCTGAGCTGAACGGTTTTGACGAGGTTGACAAGGCCCATCTCGAGCAACTGGCAGCTCTCCTTGCCAAGAGCTGTGACTGGTAGCGATTATATACGAAAGCAACGAGATAGAACTACAAACGCCAAAATCGTGCTGGATTTTTCGTAGATGCTCCTTCTCCCTGTTTGGAATTGAGTATGTGTTGATTTGCGCCGCACCGTCATCATCGCTAACAATACTGTTGTTAATCCAATTCTGTTTCTTACACACTTGTATCGGAAGAGTTCATACTTGAGACAGTAGGGGTGTGACACGATGTTGTTATCTCCCATGGCAACAGGGTACCTACTAACGCCGCAAAAATTCTGCGACATCAAACCCGATCCGGTATCAAGATGATGAAAGGCTGAAATAAGTTGTTTCTAGCAAATTCAGCCAGCCAAGGAACAGGATGATGCAGAGTCTAAGTTAGTGGCATCAGCCAGTGGGTCAATCGGTAGAGCCGATCTCGCCAGGGACATTGTTCCAATTGGACTCGAAGAGGTTGAGGACCGTTATTCCAACATCGAGAAACAACTATGAAAGAGTGACATGCTCGTGAGGAGCAGGGGTCTTTCAACGTCCAGCCCATTATCCCGGTTCTGCTTTTGGGTTTGTTTAAAGGGCGCCTCAGCGGTTCGCCCTTAGGCCCGTAGTCTAGATGGGCCTCTGGAGCGCATGATTATGCTTTCATAAGGTCCTGAGGTTGGTTCCTGTTTGCTTGAGCGGGACTACTCGATTTGCAAAATCGATACATACGGTGAGCGAACTTGGTAGGAAAAACCAAATAACCAAGGCCGTACCGATCATGGTCTGAGCACTTGACCAAGGGATGTCAGGAGATCCTTCATCATTGTTCATCCAAGTTACGGATACTATGTAACAATATGGAATGAATCGAGCGAGTGGAACGTCAACGTCAGCCTACGGCTTGGCAATCGGGAGTCCGAGGGAGTTTGTATCTGGAGGATTGGATGTACGCAATAACTGTGTGGCTGTGACCAGACTTCGCCAAACACGCGCGTACCATTTCCATTTTCTACATATTCCCGAATGTGGTGTGGTGGATGAGTAAAAGGCAGTGCAGCCATTGGAGGATCATGAGTTCAGCTCGAATGGTCACTCCTTGGGCGAGGCGAGCAAGCTAGGTAACGTATTCAGTTGGAACCATTGGGTCTGCCCGTCTTTTTGCCTGTTCCTGGATTGTCCAAGGCACGGGAGCCACTTCACCTCAGTCATTCCGTCCCTGAATGATCCATGATCCCCAGAATCGGATGAGAGCGGGAGGTCGGAAGAGACATCGACTTGGACAGCATTGCATTGATACCTGTAGGCTTTGCCCTATCATGACGCGACTTCACCGTCTCTGCTTGCCATCCGCCATCCAATTGTCACTATCAACAACTGCCAAGGACCCAATCCCCTGGACGCGCCAAAACTTTAGAACTCCCCTGTTAATCTGGGCATAGATTCCCTGTAAATCCCCCAGAGGTGTTTGGCGAATAAGCGGCTCTAGGGGTAGATTCACCCCCTGCAGCAGTTGCACCAGCCTCCCCGTTTCCAGCCCAAGCCCAGCCTCCCGTCAGAGGCTCCACTCGAATTGTTCCACAGAGCCCCACTCGACTACCGCTTTCGGCCCCCAACCACACGCAAGCCAGACGTATACAACGTCTTGATATCCTGCTGCATCGCGTTCCTGTTCATTTGTCACAGAGAGAGAAGATTTCTTCCTTCTCTTGCTCTCAACACACACTCTCTTGAACCCCAAGGGCTTACTAACCTCACAGCTCCTCCACAACATTCTGGATCGCTCAGGCTCTCAAGAGCAATTCGGTTTGGTACGGTTTCTGGTCGCGAGCAGCTCTATCTATCATTCCGTCATCTCTTCTAGCTGCATTACTCAGCCTGTTTTGTTTTCCAGTCTTGACTCGATTAATTTCATACCCCAACCCAAACACTCCGGAGCGGAAAGTTCACTACTCGAAAGTTTAATTCCACCTCATTCTCGAATTCCTTCTAGCCTCGCCTGGTTCTGTCAGTCAACGCCTTCTGGTCTTTCAAACCTCACCCTTCGCATTCTCAACTCTTTATTTGCTGGTCTTTCCAATATCTTTGTTCGATTCAATTTATCTACCAGGCGTAGCCTTTGCTTTGCGCTAGTTCATTAGTCGTTCCTGACACCGACCCAACCAACTTTCGAGCTACCCAAATCAAGCTATCTTTGGTCGATAGTAGCAATTGTTCATGTAAACAAACAAACCCGGCCTGGATTTAGCAACCACCTCATTCTTTAAACCTCCACTGCTTTCTCTCTTGGGCGCCGGTGCGCATAGCTGTAATGGCAGCCAAGGTCAAGAATCTTATGAGCGCAGCGCACACTGCGGGCATCTTTGCCGACATTGCGGTGGACGGCCCTGAGATTGGAACCCTGGTCGCTATTGTCGATCGGGCCAAGAACTTGCCGAATCGCAAGACGATCGGAAAGCAGGACCCTTACTGCGCAGCCAGATTAGGAAAGGAAGCCAGAAAGACAACGACAGATGTCAGAGGTGGACAAACCCCAAAATGGTAAGATCTAGCAGCACCGCGGAGCTAATCGAAGGCAAGTTAAGACTAATGGGTGCAATAGGGATCAAGAACTTCGTTTCACAGTCCATGACTGCCCGGATTACTACCAACTCAAGCTATCCATCTTCACAGACGATAAGCGGACGGACTTGATTGGAGAGTCCTGGATAGACCTTAGGGGAATCATCGTGCCTGGGGGCGGCCAAAATGACTTTTGGCAAACATTAACTTGCAAAGGCAAATATGCTGGAGAGATTCGAGTTGAAATTACTTTCTACGATACTCGACCAAAGCCCGACAAGCCTGCACCGAAACAAAAGCAGATAGCACCCAACGAACCCGACCAGGGATCCGTTAAGCAAAGAACACCCGTTAAGAGACGTCCTTTGCCGTCCGATCCTGTTACTGGTGAGGCTCCAGCTGTGACTCCTCCAGCCCCTGTTCCAGCTCCAGCAACAGCACCCCAAGCAGCTCCCCTGGCGGCGCCTACAGCAACACCTAATGGTCCTGATCACCGCACGCCTGTACGAACTCACGGCAAACAAGCCTCACACTCAGGAAGCTTTGTCCCAACACAGTCCCCTTTGCAAGCTGTCGAGTACAACACACCGCCGTCCCACTCATCGCGCCGTCACACCGAGCAATACCCCCCATCTCCACATGGGTCTGTCCCACAGGAGTATATAACGCCAAATCGTGAGGCACCCCGCCAGTCGCGGAGGTCGATGATTCCTTACGAGGGAGCTCACCAGCAATACGATGAGCGGGAGTATAGCTCAAGATATACACCACAACAAGAGCTGATGGACCCTCGAGTTCAATACTCTCCTCAACCAGATCAGATGGATCCTCGAGGCCATTACTCTCCCCAACAGGACTCCTATCAGCAGCCTCCGCCATTATCGGATGATCTCAGGCAGTACTCGCCAGTAGAGAATGAGCGCCCTCCACCACCACCCGCCCACAGGAGCAGACACAACAGCACAGGCCAGGAACTTGTGCCGAGAGGAAGCTTCGATACGTCACCAAACAAGATGCCACAGATGAGACATGACGTTTTGAGACATGAAGCTCAGAGACAGTCAATGGTGGCTTATCCTGGACGCCCGGCATTTCGGGCATATGATTCAGCCCCGGCCGCCAATCAATCCATCCCGCCAAACACAAACACCTATGATGGCTTACCAAGACATAGCTCTTATGACGCCACTTATGATCCTCATTACAGATCTATGCAGCCCACAGTTGAAGATGTCCCTGAAGCCTCAGGCCCACCTGGTCAGAACTTTGCCCAAAATGGCTCACAGCTCCAGCGTTCCGATGAGCTTTGCTTCGATGACAACCCCAGCCCTGCACCTCTCGTCCTGCGGCGATCTCCTGTTCCTGCTCCGGCCCCATTCCGGGACGATTACTCGCCATCGCACGCCCCCCAAGATTACCACAATCCTGAGGACTGGCAGGTGACAGTGTCACCATCTCATGGTCGAGGCTATTCGAGAAACGCTGGAGATAATTCCTATTATCCCCAGAATGGCCAAGGCCATTACCAAGGCCACTCGACTGACATGACTGTCGCGCATAGGCAAAACCCACATAACTATGCTGCGCCACCTCTCCCAGCAGCTCTCGTGCCGGGTTTGGATGCAAACCAGTCTCAAGAACTGACAGATCTCATATATGAGGACCGCCGGCATGACCGAAGGCAGCATTCTCAGAGCATGTCCAGCATGCACACGCCACCTCGAGGACGCCCGAGGAACGAGTCGTTCCAGGAATATAACCAGCCGCCACCCGAGCATTCTTATGCTGTTCAGCCGTACAACCGACGGTCAATCACTTACAACCCACCGGAGCAACAAATTGTGAAACCTCGAGCCATATCGCCCGACCCACGCACAAGCCCCAACACACAGCACAGGATCAAGCGTAAATCGGTCAGTCCTGCGCCACCACTTGAAGATCAGAGGAGAAAGTCAGATATACCTTTTGGACCTGACTCATATGATGCATTGAACCCCAGTCTTGTTTCGTCCAAAGACGGAGCAAGCTCATCACCGGATTTCTTGGACGAGGAGCCAAAGAAAATCATCACATACGACGGACGGGAGATTGATCCATCTGACCATCTTCCTATGGAGACATGGGCCCCTGAACCGGAGAAGAAGCAACCGGAGTCTACCCCCACCGAAACACGGTCGCGACCTCCGTTATCAGGGGCACAACCAATGCCTCCAAGCACTCGAAGGCCACCTCGAAGTGGGCGTCATTCGATGTCCGCTGTCAACCCATCTTATTCATTCTCCGACGAACCACGCACACCTCCCCAGGCTGGTCGCACCCGTCTTCAGAAGCGCACTAACCGCACTTCGGCTGGCAACTCCCCAGCAGCCTCTAGTCCACTGGCTCCAATTTCTAAGGATAATTACCAGGAGAGGGCTCCATATGGAAATGCTTCACTTCGCGGCCTGCCCCGTGCAGGAACATGGGACTTTGAAGATGAAAATCGGAGTGTATATGGTGGTCCTCCCATTCCAGCCAAGATTCCTCTGCCCATGATGAGCGGTGCCAACGGCACAGGGCAGGAGTTAGCATTAGTGCAGGAGATGCAGCGAATTGATATCGGGACAGGCAGGTCCCGACGCAGGGGAGGATATTAGATCACCAAAGGTAACGAGACCTAGAGGGAATGTATAATACTATATCCACGTAGTAATGATTTCGGCGTTGGAATAAGGCAACACTGGGGAGGGTGCGTAAGGTAACGTTGGGAGTTTTGTGCATTCATATTAAGAAAATTGTTCAAAATTAGAAACCAATTCTCATATATACCTTTAGATTTATTTCATTCGACGGTCGCCCTCGCTGCCACCAAGCACAAGGACTAGGCTAGTCACGTGATATGACAAAGGATCTGATGATGGATTTCCTGCTGAAGCTCCATATAAACACCTCAGGGTACCCAAGGTAAGATATCTATAATACCTTTAGTTACTTACTTACGTTCTCTCTTTTAGTAGACATCGTATCTTCACTGCATGTAGTTGGGCTTTTTTTTGTCAGGGGATAGTCGCAAAAGAGAATTGTATGGGTCTACGGGCAGTGGAGCTGATGCTAGGTAAACGATGTTCACCTAAAAGGGGTTAGCAAACGCTCTCAAGTACTTAGGTATCTTAGCCATCAGAATTCTTTACCTACCTTATCTTATCAGGTTCTGGAAAAAAAATCATAGCGACCTTCGAGGCAGTTGAAATCTAAACACCACCACAGTGAAAGCCCGTCATCGCGATACTCGACAATGGCTGCTCAGGTGGGACCTCTGCCACAGCTTAAGCTGCCTTCAGGCCCTACGCCAATCACTGCGGAACAACGATACTGGAAGACCTTCAAGAACCAACTTCTGATTCCGTCACCAACATCGTATCCTGTCGTTCACATCTCGGCCAATAACGATTCTTTCGCAGTCACCACAGGCACACGCATCCAGATCTACTCGAATCGGACGCGCAAGCTTCAAAAGACTATTACACGCTTCGGCGACGTTGCACGTAGCGGCGAGATCAGGAAAGATGGAAGGGTACTGGCGGCTGGTGATGATACGGGAAAGATTCAAGTCTTCGATGTCAATTCTAGGGCGATCCTCAAGACATGGACGCAGCATAAGCAGCCAGTCTGGACAACCAAGTTCTCACCGACTGAGCTGACGACCTTGCTGAGCGCAAGCGACGATAAAACTGTGCGACTTTGGGATCTCCCAAGCAACGACCCGACGACTACATTTGTTGGTCACTCAGATTACGTTCGATGTGCCAACTTCATGCCTGGCACTATGTCCAACATGATTGTCTCCGGAAGCTACGACTCGACCGTCAAGCTCTGGGACCCCAGGGCAGGAAGCAACAGTGCGGTCATGACTTTCAAGCACGTTGCGCCTATTGAAGACGTGCTGTCTATGCCTACCGGAACCGCAGTTCTTGCAGCTGCGGGTGAATCGATCAGCGTTCTCGACCTTGTTGCCGCACGCCCTCTGCACATGATTACCAACCACCAGAAGACAGTCACTTCTCTCAGCCTCGCGTCCAATGGTCGACGACTTGTCAGTGGTGGCCTTGAGGGTCATGTTAAAGTCTTCGAAACGACTGGATGGAACGTTGTCTCGAGCACCAAGTATCAATCTCCCGTCCTGTCTGTCAAGGTTATCCCGTCCAGTGATGATGCCGATTCAAGCGACCGACATCTAGCAGTTGGTATGCAGTCCGGTGTTCTTAGTGTGCGAACCCGCCTCACTGGAGCCGAGGCCAACAGAGAAGCCGAACGGGAGAAGGAAATGGCTGCTCTGGTTGCTGGAACCATTGAAGCCCATGACGCCAAACGTAAGAAGCGGAAGAGGAGAGTTACTGCTGCAAAGAAGTTGGATATGGTTGGCGAGGGGGCCGATGTTGTCATCGCCAACGAGTCTCGCGCGTACAAGAAGAAAGAGCGCCCGTGGCAGAGTGACCTGCGACATGCTCGATATGCGCGTGCACTCGATCAAGTCCTTGACAAAGACTCCCCTGAGCATTCCCCCCTCAACGTGCTCACCCTACTCCTGGCCCTCCGCCATCGCAGCGCTCTCCAAGATGCCTTGGAGTCTCGAGACGAGCACACAGTTCAGCCCATCTTGAAATGGGTTTGCAGTCACATCTGCGACCCCCGTTATGTTAGCGTCTGCGTGGAGGTTGGTCTCCACCTTCTCGAGCTCTACGCAGAGTTCGTGGGTGGTTCAGCAGAGCTGCATGAAGGCTTTAGGACTTTACACCGCCGAGTCAGGGTCGAGGTGGAGAGAGCCCAGGTAGCATGCCAAACCGGGGGTATGCTTGAGAGCCTAATGGTCGGGACGCTCTAATGGACAGGCACGAAGTGTGTGGTATTATATCCCGAGGTTGCTGGGCTCAGTTTGCATTGCGCGTGGCGTTACGGCGGATTAAAATGGGAGTATTTGGATGTGAACTTAGTACGAGGCTTAGGCTTGCGCTCGGAAGACCGGCCGAAAGATTGAATGTTAGATGTGTGAGGTTGATATTCATGGAATCGCTATATCTACGCCATACGACTTATTCACTCTGGTGCACACCGCGCCTAGATATCCGATTTGGTTTGATCACATTCAGTTTCTTGTATGTGTATGTGTTTTGAGTACTGTATTTGTTTGCCATGGGCATATGTAACTGCATGTATCCCTCAAGAGACCAACCATCTTTCAATGGCTTTATCCCCAAGGTCAGGCCGTGCTCAAAGTCAGAAGCTTTCTTATGCTCCGGGTCCCAGGCAGGCAAGCAAGGGAAAGGACCGACCTAGTATTGGAATAACATATTTGCCATGCTGTATTTAGGCACTTGGGTGAATCGCTGGCAAGCAAGTGCCCCCTGACTTTACATGGCCACTTCTTCCCCACTTTCTTCTTTTTCTTTTGGCCTCTGATATTTTCTCACTTGTTCATATCTCTTCTTTTCTTTATTTATGGACTGATCTCTCAAAGCAAAACTTTGAACGTCCTCGTTGCCGTGGACCTTGAGGACGGCATAAAGATCCTTCGAAACTCGTACCTGGAGCAGAGACCTCTTGCACTCGGCAGTGGGGGATTTACTGGACAGGAGCTTTTTGTGGTCCACGAAGAATTGTTGATGCAGTAATGCTTCGCTGAGGCGATAATCAATTTCGATGGTAGGATTTCCTCGAAACGCTTCAAGAGCACTATCTGATCTAGCACGATAGGCGGACTCTCAGCTCTTGCACGCTTTATATGACGCGGAGTAGTTTCTCGATAAATCCAAGCGGAGAGATCGTATAATTTTGGTGTTGTCTTCTCCAGAAACTTTCAGAATATCTTTGCGCATGCTATGCGGATGATGGCAGGGAAGTGAGTCCCCAGCAGGCTATTCGTCTACAGCATATGATACGACAAGTCATCACAGGCAGCAGAAAACATGCTGCTCTGATCGATTCCGTCACATGGAGAAGCTCAAAGGTGAACTAACAGAATCGCAATGAGAACAATGGATCATACTGATACTTCGTAAGTGCTCATATATTTCCGGAATGGGATGCAAAACTCACCCCGAGAACTCTCAATCGATGTACCCTTCAAAGCATGCCCTTTCTGCCAAGCAGGTTGACCGTATCACTCGCAATGTAATCACGCCTTCTGTGTCGCTGAAGAGAAAGCCTCCTCTGCTTGGCACAACAGCGACACGAAAATGGTCAAGACATCCGCTGTCGCTCAACAGGTTCTTGATCTTTTCCAGCATGTCCATGGCGACAAGGGCTTTGGAGTTCCTGGCATCAATGATCCGGTCAATGAACCAACTGTGGCTCCCATCACAGGGTACAACAACCCGGCGCCTAACGGGTACCAGAAGGCACCGAAGTTCCAGTCCAAGGTTGGCTAGTTGGGCTCGAATCCACTCCTATTACCGCAAAGGTTGCTTGGACTGCAGGCTAGAACAAGCTGGCAGACGATGCTGCTCGCCGAGCATCCAAGGCCTGCCCTGACAAGGTGCTTGTCCGCGTCCTGCCAGAAACAAGAGTCTGGCAATCTCTGACGTGTGATCGATGCGAAGCCTGTTATGACCCAGACCCGGGGTCACTCTATCGCCTCCAATGTCGACGTGGCAATGGCTCGCCATCTCGATACCTTCAGAGCTCGCCAATTTGAAAAACAGCCACCCGGTGCGTGTCTTTCCATATCTCTCTGAGTTTGCTCGTGGCATCGCGCAAGCTGACAAGCAAACTTGGTAGGGGGCTATCGCAGCCTGGAACGAGGCGAGGAAGACTCTGATGCCTTCGCCGTCAACTGCGTCAAGCATAAAGCAGTGCTCCGACAAGTTTGTCGCTCGCGTCCTCCTGTAGAACAGAGAGTTTGCAAACATGCAGCAGTATCTAACTCTATTTGCCATCAAATCTCCCATTCAGTTCAGAAGGTGGAGCAGAAACATCATAAAAATATTTATGATAAAGCTATCCTAAGGCTATCCTAAATTTTTGGCTTTTAGAAGAACTTGTGATGAATTTTGATTTAATTAGGATGATCTCCGTTACCCTTGACATGAAGCTGGGCTTGATGCATGAAATATATCGAAACTAGGATCTTTCGGATATGAATCCCATCTACTTTCCTGCTGAACCTCGCTCTCCCGCGATAATCCGGATTGGAGCGCCAGCCGGCGTCTGGAAGGAGGACTTGGACTTGGACTTGGACTTGGGTAAACGCAAAACATCATCTAAGCCGCCAACGCAACGTGAGTCTCGATCTAGCACCCCTAATGAAGTCTGGTAGTATACCTTGGCCGATTCTGATTTGTCTAATTCATTCCAGGAGTAACAAGGGCCAGAGAAGGGCCGGTGAATGGGACGGTGAACTACCCAAGCAAGACGAAGCTCTCAAGAAAGGTCAACCGGCATATTACACTGTTACTATTAACAAGGCGTTTTCTCTGCAGTTCAGCTAGAAAGATGCGAAAGGAAAGATCGGTGCCTTTGACAAGGTTTTACTCCAGCCTGACTGGGACATGACTCGAGCCGAATTCGAAGCCAAGTTCAGACACGATTTATCCGGGGGGGACGCAATGAAGTCTTTCAACCGCGACCTTACTACTATCGCTACGGGGTCGCTCTATGCTACGAAAGTTCGCTGAGGCTAAGGCAAAGGGCTCAGCCTTCCCGCTCGGTGACGTCCATCTGCTCAGGGGCCTTATGGCGAAGCCGCTGATCCGGGATGTCGACGATGCCACAATGCGAAGATTGAGGCACATAGAGCGATGTGCGCGCAGAGAATGGCCGCTCCTTAATCGCTTGCAGTCCCCTTCACTTGAAGTTTCGATACTAACGAATGCTGGGTTTGACATGACTGGGAAATGGGTTTATTGGTAGGTATTACAGGGAAACTGACCACATTTGAGATTTTTGAGACTCGGACTTCTTTTTCCTTTTCCGTTTTCCGTTTTCTCCCTTCTGTTTTCTCCCTTCTGTTTGCTGGGTTTTGTTTCTTTGCGATATCATGCTTCCGGTTAAAAGGAAATGGGTCGAAATCGGGTTCCGTCATTTGGTGTTTTGGGCAATTTCACAGGAACGACAAAATGGGGCAGCACTCATTTCGGGAATGGGAATTATGGATGCATTGGAATGGGAGTATCACTTCGGGTAGCATTGAGAATTAAAGGGTTATTAACGACTATAGATTCCAAGACCATAATACTGACTGCTGTCATCTCAAGTGGCATAGGAAAATACATCTACCATGCTTGGCGTTTGTACATCGCAGTCAGGAGATGAAGCACTACGTGAACAATATGCATCACGACACCCCAAAAGATATATATGCATGTGTATATATTAGTTAGCATACCATCTGACTATCCCTAATCCCTTGTACCTGTTCACCGTTTTTTTTAATAATAATAAAAACTCATACATATCATGACAATCCATCTGCCGTTTACCAGACACCATCGTCAGCTCCATCGTCGCCCACCTGATCATGCTCGTCAGTCTCAACATCCTGGACGCCCTGGTCCTTCTTGACCTTACGAATCCCTCGCATAGCATTGCGAAAGGCTTTGCGCATAGCGTCCTTGTGTTTGTCGGGCTTAGCAAACGCTTCCTCACGAGTGGTGCTGTTCTTCTTGGATCGCTTCGAGTCGGAGAAGTTGACACGTGGATGGTTGAGAACATCTCGCTGAATGCCATCGTCAGCAGTGATCGGTTCGGATGCGGATGTCGAGATCGCGTCCTCCTCCACGCGAGGACAGTTGCGAGTCACATGGGATGCTCCATCGCACCGAACACACTTCGGCTTGAATTTGCACTCGGTAGCAATGTGACCGGGCTGACAGCAGTTGTTGCACATAAAGTACCAACGGCAGCGGTCTTTGAGATTGATGACTGCACTTCGTTCCTCGAGGAAAGCAACGAGGTGGTTCAAGGGCCACTCAAGGGGAGTCTTCTTGCCCGGACCAATCACGAATTGGCCAAGACGAGCACGAGTCGTAGCGACATTCATGCGAGGGGCCTCGTTGACGAAACCCTTCTTTACGGTGCGCGCCAAGTCGAGGATGACGACATCCGCTTCATGACTGGGTGAGTCGTCAACAGTTCGGACTTCAACCAGATCCTTAGGGACTTCGGCCTCGGTCAATTGTCGCAGCAAGAGATCATACAGACGTTTTTGTTCTTTGTATGGAGTCAGGATGAGAACAGACGCGCGCCTGGACAAGTCACGAGCCTCGACGAGAGCTGCATCTCGATAGAGCTGGACGACGAGCTGTACCGCGAAGTTGGCCTAGGCATTGGCGGGGTTTGAGATACTGTTTCCGCCCTTGGACTCTTCAGCGTTGTCAGGTCGAATCAACAATGTCATCGAGAGGCAGCCCCATGAAGACACTTGAGAAGCATCTGTCATCATCCAGAGTGCCATACATACAACTGTATATTTAAGCGAGTGGAGCCGAAAGTATCAAGTTTCATTTGCACCTCCGCACGAAGATGGACAATCCAATTCGTAGAATCTGGGGCTGGTCACTTTCATAGAGATCCTTGAGAATGATTATGATTTGTGCTCTTCTGTCGTCGCCCGCGAAACCAGGGGTGTTTTACTTGCCTCTTGAGCCCACTCGATCATACAGAGTTTCTCGAGTTCTCTGAGGATCACCGCCTTGCGGGCATGACTGGATTTGACAAGGACAGTACTGTATGTCAGAGACTCCTCGTCAGAACCAATGTCGTTGAAATGGCTCGAGACGTCATCTTAGATAGTTGCAGCTTGTGATCTTTGATCAGTATTGGACTGGCGTGCAACTTAAAGGCGGCCAGTTCCATCAGAGTCATCATCACGATTATCTTCCTGGTCTGGCATGTAGTCATCATCCACACCATAGTTGACAGTTCCCAGGATAGATCACTGAAGCTCGCACCGGCTAAAGAAGGCAGTGTTAGCTGCCATACACCAGGAGAGATCGGGATCTGCTTCTTGAACTTGGCTCTTATGAACTGCGCCCGAGATCTTCAAATGAGATCGATAAAGACTTGGTCAGCCTCGGGACTGAAAGAGTCATCAATAATGGTACGAACATCGACAAGTGACTTGGGAAGTTCAGCGGCTGTAACCTCATTCAACAAGTACTGGTATTTGTTCTTCTGCGAAGCATAAGCTGTGAGGATAAGAACTGAAGCTCTTCGCGACGCGTCTCACACGTGGATGGGATTTGGCTGTCGATAAAACTGGATAATCAGCTGGATGACGAAGTTGGCGTAGCCCTCATTGTAGTATGAGGTGCCACAGACTGTCTCCGAACAGCTGCCGGGGCGAATTAGGATGGTGGATGGGCTTGGTATGGAAGCGTGCAAATTGTTTGTCCACCCAGTTCATGAAGATCCGAGTGGCCGGGATGTGGCTACGATTCGCCACTGTCATTTGGTCGCCCTAGGGGAGGAAAGAAAACACAGGACCTCGATCCTACGGGATGTTGAAATAGCCGACCAAATGAATCGATCCTAAACGATAAAAAGACTTAGGGTAATATAGCCTAAGTTTGGGATGACTTTTGCTAAGTTTCTTTTGACCCCCCACAGTAAGGTTCGCTGTTTTCTTGCCCCCTGAGGTCGCCGTAGAGCATGTTCTGAGCCAATTCATGTGAGTGGACGTATGCACGGTAGTTTCGGTGCAATCGGAAATGAACTTGTCCTGCGTTCTCCATTCGATGGAAGAGGATGGTCTTTTTCTGTAGAGAGACGATTGCATTGAAATCCTGCTGGTCGACGGTAACAGCGATGGGCGGGAGTTGTCGGATATCGCCGATGTATATGGACTGCGAGTGACAAGTTTTCGGCCAACTGGGCAGCTTCGTCGACAACGATGAGGGAAATGGCGTGTTCCATGAGCTTGCGGAAGACCTCCTTGTGCTTTACAAGATTGATGGCATATGCATCGGGATCCTGCTTCTTCTCTCGCCATGCCGACAAGGTGTCCGGCCAGTTTCTCATTATCAGTAGCAATCTTGCGAGTAGACTCTGAGACTGATGCAACTACACAAGGTTGGGGTTGGCGAACTCCTTATGCTAGGGCAGAACACGAACAATAACTTTCAATGGGAACTTCGCCGCTGAGCGACGAACTGCATCACCGACGAGCTTGTTCTGACCAACATTCCAAGCAACTCGTGCAGTGAGCGAGTCTGTACTGGAGGGGTTTCCCAGATGCCTCATCCGGACATTTAAAATTAGTTGCTTTCTGGCACTCGTTACCCAAGGGCTCATCATACTCAATCGAAAGAGTAGGTACTTCGTCCTCAGCGACCCAATCGAGAGCGAGAACGCTGAAACCCTTGATGCCTTCGATTTCAGCAAGTAAATCCGTAGCTTGCTAGGCTACATCAGCCTTGATCACAGGCTCAGAGACAGGCCTGCTTCAACTCTTTTTTCATGTCAGGGTTGACGGCCGTCGAGCCTGGATAGAAGGCATCAAACAGCTTTGTGAACAAAGAGTCTTCTGTCGGCGTCAAGAGAGGGATAGTTGTCCATGGCCGAGAACAAATTCCTGGATCTCACGTTAGACACAAACAAAAGCAAACCCGTATCCTCCCATTTGAGACGTACTGGGTGCAGACACGGAGTATCTCAAACCCACGAGTGCAACTAGGGAACACAGCCTTGAAGCCTTTTTGGTCATTAGTTAATCGGGGGGGATGCTGGGCAGTTTGGTGGAGATGTTAACAAGTGAGAGGCGTTAACACCTGACGGATATTGAAGTTGCGAAGAGGGAAAAGGTGGTGAACGGCAAGGCCAAATCTGTGATTTCCACCTCCCACAATCTTTTGCTCTTTACTACCTAAGGTAATTGTATGAATTGTTTTTAAAAGGCTGTTGGTATAACAATTGGTCAGTGTTGGCAGCCGTCAGCTTTGCTGCTCATCTGAAACCCCCGTGAGCTTTCAGGGGGGTTATGCTAGGGCCTACACTCAAGTATTACCTACCTACCTACCTATTTAGCAAAGCTCATTTGTGTATTTCATTTGCCAGTGCCTGTCAGTGCTTGCCAGCTTCACTTCTATAGTGACTCATCAAAGTCTTAGCAAACACTTTCACCCCAACAAACATGGCTTAGGCATCTTATGCAGCCACATCCGAAACTCTTCATAAGACCCTTTGCAAACGCTGGCTTCTTTACCTAAACTCTTCACAAGACGATAACAGAGCTTTGTTTCTTTCTGGCCAGTTTTCACACAGATAATATCATCCTAATACCCCGATGGCCATCAAGAGGATCAATTGGATGTCGTGGCAGAGTCATAGCCAGCAACAAACCTCCCCACAAACACAAAGGTATGCAAGGAGGAAACATTCTTAGTATATAATCCGAGGGTTCCTCTCCATCTGATTATATCTTAGCAAGTTTCGGAGCATATTATATATATATACATTATTCATTATGCTTGACTATCATCAGCTCGCCGACCACCCGCCCAATAAGGAGAAATGGCCGTATTAGAAGAGAAATGTCTGCAAGCATTCGTTGAAACAGCCGCTGAGCCTATCTACCAAGGCTGTTATCGATCTACTAAATCAGCCTCCTTCTATTCAACGTGCAACGACTGCTGAGACACAGGCCGTAGAGCTTCGACGCCAGACATGAGAAGACGATCACGTCTGGTACAGACGCCTGAGCACTTGGGTTCGTGAGAATTCCACCATGGTCGTCTCTGGGGCTCGCTCGGATAGAGGATATGAGTTTCTCGCAATTGCTTTGCCCCTCCCTCACGGTACGCATTCCAACCTGGCTCTCTACTATCTGCATACCGGTAGACAGGTCAACTGGCCCCCAGGTTTCTCGAAGCCCTATCTAGACTTCCAAATGAGGACGTTGAGACCATCTGGCAAAATCCACAGTTTCCTCAATGGTCTATTTACTGCCGGCTATTATGACAAGGAAACCAAGACCCAGGTTCCTGCGACTATTGCCGTGCCAAATTATCCTGGCATGGAGGTCAATTTGTACCACCCTCCTGATGATACAACAGCGCGTACCGAGTGCGATGCGATCGCCAACATCAATGCTCGCGCTGAAGCAGTTAATGAGACTGTTGTTGGTGGCTTCTGGAAGGTAGTCATAACTTCCACTGAGCCTCAGATGCTTAGCTTTCACATCAGGTTTCCTGGCCTCACTCGCGCTTACCTTGAAGGAAAATTTGATGGTGAGGTTCAAACTCTAGTGGAAGGCCTCAAGGAGACTCCATATGGTTATGCGTTTGTCACTGGTGGTCCTGGCTCTGGAAAGACTACCACTGCCATGAAGCTCGTAACTGCTATCGTTTCTGGCGATGTTGGCGAGACTCGGCAGCATGAACCCAAGCTCACTGTTGCTATTGAGTCTGATCCTGTTACCTCCAACAAGCCTGAGTCCACTGGCTGGTTGGACGTCGATGATGACGACACGTGCTCAGAAGCTTCCTTCTGTTCAGCTGTCCCTCACCTGGCTGTTGGTCCTGGTACTGATAAACTTGAACAAGAGCACATCACCTAGCGCTCATTCATTTGACATCTGTGATGACACCACTCTGCCGTTGAGCTACCGCGTCCTTCCGACCGGGAGTGGCCGTGACCTCGAGTGTGGGTTGTACGCTCTAATCGAAAGAATGCCACACCAGATGTCACACCCAAGCATGCCACACCAAACTCAATTGACGACCTTCGGTCTATTGTCGATAGCCCAGACTATACCCAGATTATGGCAATTTCTCAGGAGAGCGGCTCATCCAATATGACGGGTATGGACTTGCTTGCGTTCCCGAACTCTGGAGCGAACATCTTCGCATCGCCGATTCAAGACCGCTCCGAGCAAACCAACAAAGAGCAAGTTTTGGTTGTCTGCCGACCACTCCCCCGCCAATTTCCGAAATCTGTTGACCGGTCACAGCGAGAACTCCCATCTCTGGGATTGGAGACACTGTACGAGCCCTCGTCACATCGTTGTTGAGCACCACAATCCCAACGTCGGTCAGGGCAAATGCTTTCACTTAGGGTGAGTCTTAGGATGAGCTTTAGGATAAACTTATCATAAACTTATCGTAAACCTATAGTAAACTTATGATGAGTCTTATGATAAACTTATGCTCCCGCAGTTTACCACCCGGGTAATCTTTCCTCACACTACAAGGTCACATATTTCTCTTTTGTCAAATTCGAGCCAAAACCCTATATATAGTTTACAGCGGTACTGCTTTCTCTCATTTTCAATTCATTTTTTCTGGAGGAATAAATTGAGCAGCAGCTGTGTCCAAACCAAGCATGCACCGCCATCCCCCATCATTTTCATCATGTACATGCAGTACCTCAGATGCCGAGACTGGACGAAGCAAAGACACAATGTTCGAATAGCTTCACCAAAACAACGCAGCACCCCAAAACGCCTTAAGATGCCATATTACGATAACCAGGGCATGCATTCGGATGTGATGTATGAGAGTTCCTCGCCGGTCGTCAGTTGCACCCTCCCCTGGAGGAGTCCTCAGGGGTTGACGGCCGGATTTTTTTTATACACCTGCTAACAGCCGCCAGCTGCCCGACAGTGTCACCTACCGAAGCCTTCAACATTCTCTCACCTTCCCAGTGATTCATTCTCCCTCTTGTTATTGTTTACCTACTCTCCAATTTTTATTCATCATTGCCTGAGCACCGCGTTATTTAAAACCGCATTCCTCTTGCTTCTTCTCCTCTCCTCTTCTCCTCACCCACATATCATCATCACTCGCGTTTATATATAATTTTACAGCATAAATCTTTACTGCATATCACTCTGCTTTACTCTACTTCACTCTATTTCACTCTACTTTACTCTACTTCACTTTACTTCACTCTGCTTCACTCTGCTTCACTCTATAATCACTTTATAATCACTTTATAACCATTCTATAACCACTCTATTTTACTCTACTTCCGCATTTGATGTCAACCACTTGTGATTCTCTCGCGATATTGCCGATGTATTACTATCCCCCTCTGCTTCCCCCTCGTCCTGAGGATCCGGAGATGAAAGCCGCGTGTCTCGAGGCAATTATGAGAGAGGATCTTATGGATCATTGCCGCCGTCCAAGCTTCAATATATACAACTTACAAAAAACTGTATGTTGAGCGCCAAAAAGATCGAAGATCTGATTATGCAGATTATCCAAGACGCACATTAAAAAATTCGAGTTCCACAGACTGGCTGCAAGCGACGTATGTCTGTATGTGCTGTGCTCATGGAACACTCATCCTTCGAAAAGCCTCTCAGCCCTGCCCTGCATGGACTTGATATCGGCCGGTTGACCGAGAACAAAAAAAACAACGAAACCACGTTCAACATGAAGGCTCAAGTCACTGGCTGGTTCCATCTTCTCCTCAGTGTTCATGACCAGCTCCTCCCTGGCTTCCATGCTGGTACCGTCGCACGCCTTGGCGTCGGACCTTGTGCCGGCCTAGTTGTGCATCTTGATATCACAGTCGGAAATTATCGTCAGCCACACACGCATTTCAAGTTCACCATCCGCCATGGTGGTCGATCTGTGCCTTTCATGGATCTGATCGTCCCTCTTGACTACGTTGTTACTGCGATCACCGTCAACAGCATCGATGCGGATGACATCAACTCTCTCGCACACTTCTGCATGTTGAATGCTATGGACATCTCAGAGTTCGCGAACCATGTCAAGGATTTCGATACTCTTGGTGAAAAGCTGAAGAATTTGCCAACCACGTCCACTTGATAGCCGAGAAAGTGCGCCGTCTTCGGATCGATGTTGACTGGTCAAAGCTCTTTGTCATCGATAACTTGGAGTTCAAGCACAACATCAAACTGGACCCTTCTACCACGCACAACATCACCTTTGCTGTGAGTAGCCAGCTTAAGAAGAAAAGCATGGGGCTCCTTAAGGCATGGTCCTTCCAGGAAGTAACATTCGATCGCACTTGGCCCGATATTCTTGCCAATCTCAATCAGTTCAAGAACCCATACGCAGATTACCTCGTGGATACGCGTTTCGGTTATCGGGACCTGACATACAAGAACGTGGGTGGGATCGACCCTGACGAGCGACCCGATCGTCCCAACAAGGCCTCAACCTACTTCATGGGTGCCGAGCATCGAACTGTTGCCTTGCTAGCTGGTGCCGCCGAAGAGCAAGAGATGGTTGATAGTCGTGCACTCGCACTTCTTGATACACCTATCCTAGCTGTGGTCTGGTCGGATATCTTCTCTTCGTGGGAACCACAGGACGATGATCTTGAAGTTTATGGCATCTTCTTTACCATCTTCCATACTACCCCCAGGTGACGAGAAGCCCCTTACCTGGCTCAACTATGAGGGTACTATTAGGGGCGAGACGATCACGATACTCGGCTTCCAAGAAGAATGTGGCAGTAAATCCGACATCGGGCATACTTTTGACCAATTTCAGGATCAGCGTAATAGGCGACTTAGTAAGCGGTTCTAATAACATCAGCAGGGGGCTACTAGGGTACTTTTATAGTGAATATATACACCATTAAAGAAAGCAAGAATTCTATATAGTTTAGAAGATCTAGTGAAACTGTTAAGTTAATATGCATTAATTTCAAAAGTACTAAGCCACTCTCTCCCGCCATTCCCATGTTATGAAATGCTCAACTTCTTGACCGATTTTAATATCAATAAATCGCCGTGGTTAATTATAAACGCTACATCACTCGAGACACTTCAAGATATAAGGGCATATTTTTTCATGCAAGATAATCCATTAATATTCATTAAAGAAATGCTGCTTTACATATCCATAAATAATCATTAAGCCCTCAGTTCCTATTTACAGTCCCCGGTGAGTCTCCTGGTGAGTGCTGCTGTGTCGTCGGCTGTGGTCGCTGTGAGGATCATCGTGAGCAATCTCAGTGGGAACATGCTTCTGCAGGACAGAAGGAGGAACCTGAGTAGCATCGGTGGGATCCCGGCCGGCGAAGTTGTTGTTGCTGTTGGAGAAAATTGGTGTCAAAAAAGGTGTCGTTGCACGGGGACAGGTCGCTGGAAAGACTTACGACCGCTGGAAAGTCTTCTCCTGGCCAACTGTTTTGCTACCGTCAAGATCACTGTCCACACGTGGGTCCAATTTGTTGGCCATGTCGCTAGAATGTGGTCCCGCGGTTTTTGGAGCAGGACCAGGGCCGGTGCCAGCGGTAGAACCGTATGTACCGGTGGAGCCAGTTCCGCCCAAGCCGGTGTGGGTGCCGGTGTGGGTTCCGGTGTGAGTGCCAGTGGGGCCGTGAGCACCGGCACCATGGCTGGAGAAGCCTGAAGTGCCAGTAGTTGTCTGGCCATAAGTGCCAGTGCTGCCGCCGAGACCGCCCTGGTGGCCGTGGGTGTTAGAACCGCCAAGTCGTCGGGATCCGTCAAGATCACTATCCACCTTTGGATCAAGTTTGTTGGCCATATCACTGGAATGGGGACCAGCAGTGTTTCCAGGACCAGTGCTGTAACCAGCAGATGTACCGCCAATGCCACCATGAGCACCTGCGCCGTGGCTTGAAAGACCCGAAGTTCCAGTAGCAGTCTGTCCATAAGTGTTGGAACCACCAACACGTCGTGAACCGTCAAGATCACTATCCACCTTTGGGTCAGCCGCATTGGCAAGGCGGCTTCCGTGTGGTCCCGTAGTTCCTTCGGGAAGCCCTGAAGAATGAGAGCCAAGGCCGCCAGCAGTGGTATGGCCAGGCAGGTTCTCAGTGCGTCCGGTAGTGTGACCAGGCATGTTCTCAGAGTAGGTAGAGCCTCCAGTCAAGCCACCAGCTGTGCCAGTGTTATGGGTGGAAGATCCTAGGCCACCAGTGGTTGTAGTGCCATGGTTCGCACGATGGTCTCCAGTAGGATGCTCGTGGGACTTGTCCTTGTCGGAGTGGATAGCGTCCTTGACCTTGTTGATGAGACCAGACATGATGAAAGTAGTTTTTTAAGTAGTTGTTCTGAAGTGATTGGGTATCTTGAAGATGGTGTGTGGGAGTTGAGTCAAAGTGAAGATGCTTTGGGTATCTTTGAATGCTGTTGTTTGATGATGAGAAGAAAGGACAGTTTTGAGGAGAGATACGGTGAATCTTATATAGTTGAAGATTGTCATCCCAGGAGCCTCAATCTCGATGCCATCCTCAGCAAACCTGGCAGGCCCAAACTCTTTCGATCCTCAGATCTCGCTCGGCCTGTCTCCTCGTTCCTCTCTCCTCTCTCGTTTCACCCTCCACCGACCTCATTCTGCGTCATAGCATTTACTCCGATCTTTGGAGAAGTCTAGCCCTGAGCTTGGCGACGATTGGTGAAGGCTTGTTTGCAGGGACAATCTAGCGTCATGCCACGCGAGATATGACGTTGACGACTCGTAGGGCAGAAGCACCAGAGGAAGAAAGCTAGGAAAGCAACAAACGTAACAAGCATCGAACATCGGATTTCTTGCTCTTCCAATGCGCCAAGCTCATGTTGTGGAGCAGGAGACGGGATGTGAAAAGGGAATGACGAAGGGGCTCCGTGGCTTGAAAGTGAGATCTACAAGAAGATGATGCAAAGCTAGAGCCTGTGGCGTATGGCGTGTGGCGTGTATCATGGCTGTGATGCGTGGCGTCAGCTACCCTGCCCCAGAAGGTGACAGAAAACGGCGAGATCTAGCGACACTTTTAGCGACACTTTTAGCGCGATTCAGGGTGGAAGCGAGCTCTGATGTTTTTTGTCCAGACAGGCCACCCCCAGCTCTCAAACCAAGCTACCCCGCGCTCACAGGTTCAAAGTTGGCAGCTGGTCCCACTAGCCACCAAGGCAACCTACCTTACCTTGAGCAAAATGACGCCAAGAGAAAGGCCGTTTTTCCGGTCCAACAAGACAAAGAAATCGACTTATGACAGCATTGATGCCTCTCCAGGCCCTGAATCCGCTGGGCCAAGAGCTCTCTTTCTGGCCAAGGCCGCTCTAGAACCTCTGTGACACGGCTAAAACCAGGATCACGAGGTCCCACAGCGACGGGAATATCCAGCGCTGAGTCGTGCAGACGAAGGAAGCTCTGTCATGCGGGACGCTTGCTTGCCATGGTCGCTTTTGTTCCTGTTCGCCAGTTTTCCGATAGACGTGTGTTCTGGCAGTGCAGGCTTGCAGTCAACCTCGTGCCCTGCCCCTGTGCCTAGGACGGGACTAGGGTTCTTTCTGGTCGTAGATCTCGATGATCATGGAAACAAGACGGACAGTAACAGTTGACGCGGTTAGGCACGTCTCCTGCATGATAATCAGGTCGGCCAGAGGATGATCAAACGGGTAAGAAGAGGTTGTGGCCAAATCTCACCCATCTCATGTATGGACTGTATGGTAGGTGCTGTATACTGTGCTGCGCGTACAATATGGATAACAGACATCAGGACTTCAAATCAGATTCCATCGTCCATTTTTAGTTGCAGATCATGACACTGTTCTCCATTGATCCATATTTGAAATATTTTTTGCAATCGTACAAATGACGTCGAAATACATCAAGAGCATCCAACTATTACAGTCTCATCCACTACAACATTAAATGTGCCCACGTTGGTCGACTAGGTACATAGACGAGACAAAAATAGTAGCAAAGTATACATTAATTAATTTCAGTCAGTACGTAAGTAAGTGAGCACAGTAAGGACTTGTTGTGGCCGTCAATCGTATCAAAGGGTATCCAGATCTGCTCAACTTCACATTGCTTGCTTTGCCTTGTCCAACGCCAAGTTCCAACTCAAACAACAACAAAAAGAAAAACAAGGAAATCATCCACCCATCTCACGTAGTAGTTCCCACCCGACACGGCATTTCGGAATGTTCCACGCAATCCAATCATGTCGCCAAGGCCAACCAAATCGCCAACTGATATCTTGCTCTGCCTCACTAGCAGCAGCCAGTAACCCTACCCTCCCGCCTCCCAAAGGTTCTTCAGCACAGCTGGTGTGCTTCACACCTAACTGCATCTGCTCTTAGACACGGCTGCGGAACCAGGGTCCCCGGCGGCGGTTATGGTGAGCCGCCTCAGCACGGGCAACGGTACGCTCACGTCGGCGCACCCAGAAGAAGCCCACGAGAGCCGAAACAAGCCAGAGAAGTGCCGACAGGAAGCTAAAGGCGATCACGGCCTTGGTCTTCCCACACTGATCTCCGTGAACTGGATGCACATTGTCCCAGTCAAATACACGGCCGCAAGAGTTTCCAATGAGCTTTTTGAGTGCCGTTAGTGCATGTACAACTACCGAGAGTAGAGTAGAGTAGGGTATCAAACAAGGCTTGTGACTTACATCGACGAGCAGACCAAAGACGATCCACCAGTTAATGGACATGAAGATGTCCAGAGGCCAGTGAACAAAAGTGCTCGAGAATGGAATGAGGAGCAGCAAGGAGAACAATATTCCCAGCGCGGCAACGACTTCAGTATAGATGAACCGGCCGAGCTGCCATGAGCTTGCGCCGCGGGCATTGTGCAGGTATTCGCCATTGACGCCTGCGACGATGGCTGCAAATACCAGCTCTGCAGCACGCAGAATCAAGCTGACGACACGATCGAGAGCCATGGCTACTTTGCAGGAGAGGTTTGATGTAGAAGGGTTATAATACTCTGTTCGAAGCTGAGGTTTATGCTGTTCTATCTGTATTTTCCTTACAAGCAGCAGCCTTGGGACGAGGCTCCTTATTTATCTACATACTAGATATCTGGCAATTTAGCAATACAACTCACGGGTCTCTCTACCACATGACGATGACGCCCCTCCCTCAACAGAAAAGAAAATGCAATGAAGCCTGTTTGAGACCGTTTTCTTGGCCCTGAAGCTCTTTGACACGTCTACCATGGCTCATAACAGGTCACCAGCACAACGAGTTGCCAGATGAGGTCATGTGGACCAGGCTTCAGCTAAGGTGTGGTGAGTGTGAACATCTGCCATTCGACAGTCCTCACCTTGTATCGTAGCCCGACATGGACCACCTCTCTGTTCTGAAACAAAAATGATGTCGCAGGCCAAGGCCTTTTTTTTTTTTGCCCGACTGGGCAATTACTGAGCTTCTGAGTCTTGGAAGAAATCATAGCTTCAGGTGCCGAGATGCCACCAATCGTGCCACGCATCATGCCAAGAGGGCCTACCCTTGAGCCGCTTGCATCGTCCAAGGTTCTTATTTCGTGACAACCTCACGAATAAACCAGAATTTGGTGATTTAGTAGAACCTTGACGTTGCCTAACCTCATGCAACCTCTGGGCTGACGAAACGATCATAACTTTCAAAAGTCTGTTGCTGATCGGTAGCGCCTTGACTTATCATAGCTAAACAAGCTGTATACAATGTGACGCTGTTTGAACGGAACCATAAGCCTGTTTTCTGTACTTGGACGTTTCGAATGCTTCGTCGTTCGTGATGAGGTGACGACAGATATGAGGCTTGTAGTTTTCTAGCATGATTGGGCATTGCTCCATGTAATGAAATCAGTGTGCTTACAACCAACTTGTATAATGAGGCGACACTGAGAGAGGACACATTGGCTGTGCTTGTTCTCTCCCTCACTTTAATGAGACAGATGGATATCTCATGAACCGAAACTGTAGAGTAGGTTTCACTTTGGTTCCAGATTTAACCGTCAGTCATATGCTTGCCTGCATTCCTCACAACTATTATAGCCAGAACAATCACGAAGGCTTTAGACTTGAGGGTATACAAACCACTAAACTTGCAAACCGTTTTTATTTGAAAATAATGCCACCATTGATCGTTTGCCATGATTCCCCCCCATTCGCAGGTTATTCACAATTCAACGTGACTGAAAGGTGTCATACTAACTAGTAGGTCGCCAGCTTAATAATCACATGAGCGAGTCCTACCCTACAGCAGGTAGGCAGGCACCGAGCATCGCAGACTCGCCGCCAGGTACTATGATTTGACTCACCAAACCGACACTTTCACCGAGCATCTCACTCCCCTCACTATGCTCTCGTCATAATGTCCTCTTCCATCCCACAAGCTTTATGGAACGCCCGGA
Source organism: Fusarium fujikuroi IMI 58289 (assembly GCF_900079805.1). NCBI lineage: Eukaryota > Fungi > Ascomycota > Sordariomycetes > Hypocreales > Nectriaceae > Fusarium > Fusarium fujikuroi. The sequence continues at coordinate 2,255,558 of NC_036626.1, read as the reverse complement.
TTCCGCTGCACATAACCCATCCAGCCTCACCGACAACACCTTTCATCACTACTATTCCGCGCTTCAGCTACCTGGCTCTTCTCATCCCAAGACTGTCGATTTTCTTCAACTCTCCCTGCTCCAGTTTCCACTTTGAAGATGTACAGTTGAGGAACCTGGCTGTGGGATTGCTGGTAGACCTGTATCAACCCCGCCTGCCGTGGAGGTTGACCGTGAATGATGGAGTGGGCTGGGATATTGCGGATACTTTTCTCAACTGCGTGAAGGAGGTGAGTTTCATATACTACACGAGAGCCTGCAGCCAAATACATGTTCTTGGTGTGTATATTCGCATCGGAGATCTGGAATTGCTCATCTCACAATAACGCAGAGCTGACTCGCTTAGGCTGACTTCATCCGCAATGGCAATGCAAACCAAATCATGAAAATGTCAAAAGACAACACCACCCAACTTTGGAATGCCGTCATAGACAATGACCAAACGTCCTTCAACCGTATCAATAGCCATCTACTCAACGCACCAACAGCACTCAAACATGTCCCCATTCGTGTCTACATCCCTACCACCGCCTCGGACTCATCGTCACAAGCGTCTTCCGAGCAGGCCACCTTCAAAGTCATCCAGTCTCTTGTCCCAGCGACAGGTTCAGACCGCCGCCCTAGAGTCCTGGGCCAGGCTCTCAAAGAGATGTTACCAGGGCTATTCCCAAGCAGCCGAGATCCTATTCTCGCCAAGGTGGTGATGCACGGAGCTGGGGTACCATTTGATGCACCCTTAGAGGAGCTGATGCGGGAAGCATCATACCCCGACGGATGGATATGCCTGGTTGTTATTGTGCTGTGATGGATACTGGGCTCCTTTAGCGAATAGGGCATATGAGTGGCGTTGGGGACTGTCCTTATCATTGGCTCTGCAGCGTATATCACTAGCTTCCAGAACCGTATTTGCGACATGTTAGACTGCGTCTTTGATACCATATTATGGACACTTGAAAATCTACTAACACACAGAGGCGCAGGCTCGGACATGATAACTACACTACGTAAAGGTGATCTTCTTGCCCATAAGACTTCTATATGCATCGTCGACAGCCTTTCTTTTCTTCTGTTTAGCCTCCTCTTCCTCATGCATCTCTTCTTCCGCGGCGACATCCTCAGGTCCAGGTATTTGGGGTGCCCAAGCTCGAATTTTCCCATCCATGTGGGAGCTATATACGGCCCCAACCGAGTTGCCGCCGCCCATAATAGGACCAACTGGGCGTCCCGTCCCCCCTGATGCGCGCCAAACTATACTCGTGATTCTGTTTCTTCCCATCTCGCCCCCTCGTGGCCCTATAGGGTTCGTCACGCCTGGGCTCCGGAGCCGTGTCACAACATGGCCATCATGAAGATCGAGGATAAGAATTTCCTGATCATTTGGCCAGAATAGAAGACTATTGCCACTTGTGAGATGCGCTGGAGAAACCAAAATACTTGCTGTCTTCGCGTGTTGATTCTGAATAAGAGAGCCAAAACTGGCGAGAGTATTAGCCCCCGTGGCAGCGTCCCAAACACGAATGCGACGGTCGAGACCAGCTGAGATGATGTATTTCCCATCGTCGGTCCACTGCAAGCCATTTACTGCATCATCGTGCGCCTGTGCCGAGGCACGGAAGTGTGGGATCTTACTGGAATCCATCCCCGTGGCACTGAGATGTTTCATTTTGTGAACGACGCCCAGTGAATCTTCCTGGTCGAGCAGCGCCACAACACCACCAGAACGACGAATATCCCATATTCTGACTTTCCCATCTGCGTGGCCACTGACAAGAATATGCTCGTGGCGCGGACTCCATGCAGTCGACAAAACAGGGCCGCCATGTGCTACAAGAGCTTGTACAGCGGACCCTGATTTCAAATCCACCAGCCGAACTGCTGGGTTTTGCGTGGCACACGCCACAATAAGATGATCTGCTACAGGGCTGGTAGAGTGTGAGTAGATAGTTGCGTTCAGGTCAAAGGTAGCCGATAGAGTGCAACGCTGAGTCGCCCATAGCTTCAGCTTCTTGTCGTAAGAACTTGAAAGAAAAGCATCCGGATCGAAAGGATAAAAGGCAACATGAGTGACACCGTGACTATGCCCAAGAGAAGACTCCTCTCTCGTGGACCTGGCTATGCTGCTCACGGGGCGGAAAGTGTGCAACTTGTTGGGGTTTTCAGCGTCTTCCAAATTCCAGACCTTGATGCCTCCTTCAGCCCCCCCAGAGAGGAGGATACGTCCATCGAACTTCTCAAGGGCGAGTGTGTTAACGCCTGCGCCATGTGCTCTTAAATTGTGCACACGCTCGCCTACATCCGTAGCGCTATGCTTGGGCGTTCTCTCGCCATTGAAGCGGTGCTGAGGAGCTGGCGCAAAAGAACGTAGGAGTTCAGAAGTGATGGACCGAGTAAAGTCTTGATGGCGGAGATCGCCCGTTTCACGAGCGAGAAGGTTGGACTGCATTCATCTGTGCCAGGGCAATGACACTTTGAAGACAATTTTCAAATTGAATTATAAGCCAAAGCAATGTAAGGCAGTGAACAACGGCAGTAATCTCAATCTTGCAGCTTGTGGAATGTGGAATGTGGTTAGCCTGGAGCCGGTGGTGATGTCAGCTGCAAGGCGTGCTTGTTGAACTTCAAGGGACCACTCGCTACTACCTACCTACCTACCTTACTTAGGCACCTACCCTATTTCTACCCCACAATTGACCACCCAAACTTTCCATCTTCATTAGCCTCAACTTAACATTGACAACAAGCACCAAACTGTCTAGGTACTTGACCTTTCGTACTCGTTTTATCCATTCCGCTCTGATCTTCTATTTCACCTCACTCAACATCCTTGACATTGCGCAACAAACAATGCTTCTGTGCGCATATCTCGAGTGTCTGAGAATCTCGATGTTTTTTTTCACCCTGAAACAGTAGAGAGCAACAGATCAAACATCAACCTCCAAACTCCAACCTAGCTTTTCATTGCACATCATGGACATCTCAAAGAACGACTCACGTACAGCACCTTTACATCAAAGTGGCGTCTCCTCCAACCGAGATCCTGTGGCTACCGAGCAGGATCCCAGCAAGGGATCAAAACGCAGACATGCAACTGTCTATGATGCTGTAGCGGGTATTATACTCTCCTGTGATCGTCCGATTTGAAGCTCACATAACCCAGGCAAAGTCTCACATGACCAAGGTCCCGTAACGGAACCGGAAGAGTTACAGTATACACCTCGTCACCCCAAGGCAATCAGATACTCCACAAAGGATATCCCTTTAGCTCCTGACGAAATCCTATTCAGGCGGAAAGATGCACCCGTGCGTTACTTGGAGCAGGACATCTACTACGCTCATGAAAATGACCTCCCCTGTGGAGGACAGGGTGTCCTGCCAGATAGTGACCTCCTCAAAGCCATTCACGCTTACACCAGTGCCTTCTACAGCGTCAGAAACCGCGAGCGCCAACCTCCGGAGAGCCGAAACATTACTGAACGGAGCATGGATGAGACAGCTCTCTTGGCATTTGGTATCCTCCTAGAGGAAGCTGGCAAGGAGGTCCTTGGTCGACGAGGCGACCTAGTCTTCACTGAGGGTGCAGATGACGGTCCTGTCGACGCATACGAGCCAGTCCAAGATGAGACCCGGCTCGTTGGGCATCACGACATCTCCTTGCGGGGACGTCCTAAGCGGAGAAAGATCGCCGAAAGTGACGTTGAATGACACGGGGTTATTCTCCAACATTGAACGACTGTACAGCTTGAGGGGGCGGTGTGGGCCATTATTTGCATACTATGTTTGTCCAAGCTCTCCCAAGGGGGGAGTTTGCCTGGACGACAGAACGCGCCTGGGAACGCATTTTCAGATAGTATCACCTGTTGCGCCAGACAACGGGCATATATGGATGAATGGTTTTGCAAGTCTGAGCTTGAAGCTTGGATCATACCAAAACTCTGACCCACGAACCGGAAAGTTGTGCACTCTGCAATCACTTAACCTCAGTGGTGGAATAAACATAGCGTATTCATACTTGCTTATACCGGCAGCTGGCATATACCTCGCGTCAATTGTCAGCCAAAGACACAAAACATGGGGCTGGCCTATCAACTTCCCTTCTCACCTACCTATAGCTGCGTAACTATGGCGACATGGGCAGGTAGCATCGGTTTGGTTACACAAAAGATAACGTCAACAGCTCACATTGGGAAGGCGATGAGCTTTTACGAACAGGATCATCATACACCCGAGTCGCATCTTCGCGCCGAGGAACCGACTTGTGCAAAGGGGCCTTGTTTGAAGAGGCAAAATGGCCTTGAAGTTCGAGACGACGCATGGGTGACATTAGGAAATCTTTGATCACAACTGTCACGCAACTATGCCACCCAGACTAGGACAGGCGAAAACCCGAAGAGAAATGGATATCAGGAGCAGATTCGTTATTTCGACCTTTGCCTTGCAGGTTCGGGCTTTCCAGGAACAACAGTCTAGCTCCGTCAGTTACGAGATGAAAGAATCATTATCGTGTCCAGCCTGACTAGGCTTGCTGGCATGAACCAGATTCTTGGATAACGCGATTGTAGCTTCCAGTTTCTTTGATTGCTGCCTATTTATGAAGCTGCCTTTTTCATACCAGATCTACCAGATGCTGAATCCATCGGCCCATCCCCAGACCTACAGTTCAGCCTGAAGTCCAGTGGAACAGCTTGGCAGTCATCACGCTGGCAGAACTGGCCCCCCAGCAACGAAATTTCCGTTTCAGAAAATGGAAGTCAGTAAATCTTATCAAGACGTCTCGTCGATCCGTTCGCATTGCTGGAACAAAGTATCCTTGTCGTGAAATTCGACACATGTACCAGCAGTTCGTCGTCACCGATTGTTTCCTAACCTCCGGCCGCAAACGCCAATTGAAATCAATGGAGCAAAAGGGCCGACTGCCAACGACATCTTTGTGACGTTGTTCTTGTACTCACGGGCCGCAGTCGTTGTACATAGTACAGCCAAATTAACTCTTGAACTTATAGACCGAAGAGACAGGTCATCTTGACCCTGAACGTGAAACAAAAAGAGGCAATCTGCTTCCGCCTCGGCCAAGAACGGTCCATGGAACGAAGTAAGCCTCAGCTTTCAGAGTTCCTAGCACGGACCTTTTGTCGGCGACTTCAACGCTTGACGATGATGATGTAGCATTGACCTCAAAGGAGCGATATCATAGGGCTGTCGAGGTCGAGTCTAGTTGCCCAGGTTATCTCGGAGAAGGTTTCGCGAGGCCATGATGTTTCTCAATCTCGATATGATGATATACATTGTTGTGAACAAAAGACCGGCTCATTTTGCGCTCGTGCCCGGCAAAGCTTCTGGGGCCAAGGTCCTCAAAAGCTATTACATACTTGTACACTTTCCAACCCCTCCAGCTCAAGATCGACATAAAGTTTTTCTTTTCCTGTGTATTGGATGCTAAGGACTCTGGAACTGGAACTGGAATTGGTGCGTGCACTGCGTGTATCAGCTAGCAAGCCTCAATCCCATCAACAAGATAAGCACGAATCATCTAGAGGCCATCAGCAGAAGGTCGCTTTCAATATGGCTTCGGATCACACGAATGGCTTGCGACAGAGTGCTATCGCTATCATATCATCAGGATCTCTTCAATCTCGGTTCATGGCACTAGGTTCAGCGACATAGCCAGAAACGGTGAAAACAGCCGCGTTGTGGGCTGCTGGCGCGCCACGCGACCTCACCCGAGATCCTTGACCATGTATGTATGTATTTGTGTGTGTACTATGGTATGTATATGTGTATTGTAAGCTATGCCATGAACACTGCTGTAGCTATTCGCTCATGCTCCGGACACTGAAATGGGTGGTACAGGTATCATAGCCAGGACTTCGTATAGCTGTGACGAGTTAAATGGCAGGAAACAAAAGGCGGCCGAAGTAAGGTAGCATACGATCAATCTGGCCCTGCAACCTTGGCCTGGCTACGTCGTGGCGTGGTCCGTGTGGACTGACATGGCATCTCATCTTACTTACTCTTACTCTTGCTATCTGTTTCGTTGTTGAGCACGAACACACAGAGAGGCACACGCTGAAGCACGTCGTTGCAAAATCTGCGCTTGAAGTATAGACATCAGGAGTCAGCAGCCAGCGTCTACCCTCATGTGTTGATATGTTTTGGTTGATAAAACGATCTTGACCTTGGTCCACCGCTCGGACCCTTTTAGATGGCCTGATATCAATCTCTCATCCCGCGCTATTGCGCCCTCTACTGGCATCAGTTTACACGTGTTGGGCATTATCTCAGGGTCATGTGGTTGCTGATCATAACAACGCGATATACGGAGTAATGTACTCTACAGTACGGAGTACCTACTTGGAACTCGTACATGAATAGGCCTTCACGGCATTTTTCAGAACCCCGCTCTGCAACTTTTGTGACTGGTGCCAACGATATACTTTCCCCGCATCGGTGTGTAAATTGTCTCTCGTGACTTGCAGCAACATGGTGCGGATGATGATACATATGCTTGCCAGTCAGCCGTGGAGCATACATAGTACGAAATATTGTCCCTTAGCCAGAGTCCAGAGTCCAGAGTGGATATGGCGATTGAGATCCGCGTCCCAGTATCTGTCCCCCTCCATAAGCATGGCGTCGGGTACCTGGACTGATAGCACCTGTCTATTATAGTGGCATGGCTCGTCTTATTTGACTCTGAGACATGGTTTTGCCTTTATCCAAGTATTGATACTAGATTCCAGGTGAGAGTCCCTCGCAAGGAAATCTACCAGCGGCACAGGAAACTCCGTTTACGCTTTCGAATTATGAGCTCCGGTTACATATTGGCGCACGATAACATAACCTCGTTGGGTTGCATAGAAAGCAACTCAGCCCTAGTATTATATTGATATACTTGTAATGGATGACCTGCATATCGTGTAGGGTAGTGAACTTGTAGACACATTCTGTAGCTCAGATACTGGGACCTAGGTAGGCAAGTGTATTTCAGCCATTGATGTTTCAGCGCTTGGAGTAAGCCAGATCAATGCTACATGAGAACTGGGGTTGCTATTGCCATACCTACTTAGATAGATGCATCTGAGGGGTAATCATAATGGAAGCTGGATCAATGTCGATACTGTGACAATTCTATGTACGAGCTAGGTTATACGGAGTTAGTCTTGATACCCGGCTGATAACTGAAGGCGTCAATACATACCGGGAATGTATTCGGGCAGTCGGGGTGGCTGAACAGAGTCGATAGGTCATAATAAAAGTGTGTCTTCTAGAACAACGACGAAAAGACGGTGCAATGCGCCTAATAGCTACTATCACTGGAATAGGTATGGGTTTGCGAACCTATGTCGTAGCCATGAAATGTAGGGTAACAATGTAGGAATTGAAAACTGTGGGGGCCACCAACACCAAGAGACCACACACAAGCCCTCCAACGTTACCCCCAATAACGATTCAGGTTTGTTTACCAGCCAAGAGGAACAACTGGTGATTGATGAGTGTTGAGTAGGTGAACACTGGTAAATCCCACCACGGCGCCGAGCCATCTTGGGCCTGGCGGCCGAGCAAGGAAGACAATGACATGCTGAAGCGACGACGTACGTCTACTGTCACCAACGACATGGACACGGCACCTGCAATGTCTCAGCCTTCAGTGGCTTGTATGGGTCTCGATTCGATTCAAGAATTGGCCGCCCCCTGCTTTGCTGAGTTTCAAGCAAGGGCAACAAAGCTCCAAGAAGGTTTCAGGGCAACCAAGAATAACACATGGGAATAAGCGAGGTGTCATTAAGTTGTCGGAGGATCATCTGTAATCTGTATCTCTACGTTACTCTGTCATAGAAATGAATGAGCTTCACGAAACGGCTAGACTAGCATATCCTGACTGGCGTAAGAGAGAGAGAGAGAGAGGGAGATAGAGAAGTAAATGTGGCGCGTGGCTCGTCGTCCGAAGAAAGATTTGCCCCTTTGGGGATACTTTTAGATCCAATGCGACTGGAGGTCACCGTCTTGCACTTGTTTTGTTCTAGCGCTGCTCTATTACTGCATCGCGAGTATCTACGATACGATGTGATGGCTTTAAGTGAAGAAGGCCAGTATACTATTATGTAGCGTACGGACGGAAAGTGAAGAAGCCGATTCCGCGTCCGCACCGGCCCGCAGGCGGCTCCGAGCCTCTTAAACTTTCAAGTTTGTGAACTGTGTTGTGTTTAATAACCTCCGGGTCACTTGGAGACGCCGACGAGCCGCGACTGACTCGTTGCCGTGGTCTTTTTGCTTTTTCCTCCAGTCGTTTTCTACCCCCTGTTGGTGCGTAGTCGGTGACGGCTCTGAGAGGCCAGCTTGACCCAGTTCCATGTTGTCGGTGCCCGTCGTGGTTTGTCGGTGTATGGTGGCTTGTCTCATTCTAGACTACACCCACGTACGTCTACATACGTAATTGTACCTAAGTACGCCTATGGTACCGTACCGTACCGCACCGCCTCTTAAATCTTATAGCAAGGTAGAGTGAGTGCCCTACAGTAGAGACGTTACTGGTTTAGACAAACTGACTAATAAGCTCACAATCATGTCCGCTCAGCAAGTGTAGGGACTCACTCATATGTACTATTACCCATGTCTGGAGCGATCCCCCCTGCATCGCTTCACTGCATTCGCATACACATGACGTCGCATTCAGCGACGCCAACGTTCCCAGACGAACCCCAAGGGAGTTATTGATCCATTAGCGTCGTCCCGACGATCTGGAAAGCTCTGAAGAGAGGTCATCTCCCACCGTTTTCAACCAGGGTTTGACACCTGAGCTCGCCAACGACTGGGTTGATGGCAAATTGCCAGCAACCTTGGTAACCAGTAATAATTAATCGTGACATGAGTTTAGGTATGTACTTCGCTCCTCTGTGGGCTATCGCACTGATTATTGACACGCCTCTGACGTCGCTCGAGCCTTGAGCAATTGACATTGAGATCGATGCTACAAAGGCAGCACAGTAAAGAATATCAAATCTCTAGACTAATGGTTTGACAGTGACATGAGCTTGATCTAATACTTGAGAAGCAGCGCTGGACCAATTGGCGATTCCAAGCGGATGACATACCGAAGACAGGCAGAAAAGCCGGTGTGACATTTCAATAGAGGGATCGTAACACATAATACGGAGTAGTGGCATTCAAGAAAACTAGGTATTCCATCGAGTTCAACTAAGCACACACCCTTCTCCATGCTGACCATGATTGGGGTTTGGAAGCATGGAGAAGGGAGTGTTCCTGAGCATATGTCCTTTTTGGTGCGATATCGAATTTGTGTCTTGTTTGACGAGAGGCAAATGTTGGGCATGAACGTCCACCTAGCGCAGATGCTATGTACAACGAGCCTTGTCCGACAGGCTCACTGACGAAAGTACCATGAATGCCAGTAGGCGACGTTACAGTGAGGGCTTTGCTATCCAGGGGGGTTAATCCCAGGCGCAATGCCATGCAAGGTACAGGTAGTGATACATCAGTACTTGGCTGTGGGATGATTCTCTCCAGATGTACATACGTGCGATCCCTTCGGCCGATTTGACAGCCAGGTCGAGGCTATTACGGAGCAAGCGGTCTTGCGAGTCAGATCCAGCGCGCCTTTGAGCCGGAGGTAACATGTAGTCTACATACCAGTACTGTATCTGTTCATCGACAATACCTATCCTCCCTTGGTTAACCCGCGTACAGTCAGGGATGTCCCAAAAGAAACACCCAAAAACTTAGCAATAGTTGTACCTAGCCTCATGCACCTCATATGCAGGAAACTATGGATACTGCCCTTACACACTACAGACTGATTGCCTTTTCCAGTAGTATCGGGCAGCCGGCGAAGGGTCCATTAGTTAACTATGTGCATTTGTCCCCAGTTGCTAATGGGGCCTTGGTAGATGGAGATAAGACAGTCCGATGTTCCAGAAGCTTTTTTGTGGCTAGGGGACAGATGGTCCTTGAATTAGTAGGTAAGTGATATTAACGATGTGAACATGCCCTGAGTCTCTGCTTGTCCAGCCACATGGATGCCCTACTTGGGGACGATTGAAATTGAAAGGACATTAGGGCAAGATAACGCATGATCACGTATATGTATGTAGGTATGGTCCTACGGAGAAAGTCAATTTTGGGTGCATCGTGCTCCATGCGTATAAATCTACCTGTGACGATAGATGGGTCCACTGGCTGAGGAAGAGATTCACCGTATCCAGCCGTCCATCCAACCATACATACTGGTAGGTGAAGGGCACAAGCAAGAAGCGGTGACGACCATTGCTTCATCGTGACCAAGTATTCATGCGTCGAGAGGAGCGTCAATCTTGTTAGTTGCGCATTAGCTGGCGACTTAGGTCACCCCAAGCCCATCATTATCTCACTTTGTCGGTCAGCACGAGAGCATAGAAGCTGAGGATTGTGCTTCGACTTCCATTCGTGGCTTGGCTTTGGAAGCGAAGCAAGAACAGGAATAAAGTGGCAGGCCGGTAATTGAAAAATTTAGTCGGATCAACATAAACGTTTGCTCGCTCGCTGTGTGACGGGTCAAAGCGTGGGCTTGGGTGAATGAGCTTCTGGATTGTCACTAGAGTGGCCAATTCGCATCTGTCTGATTGCATCGAGGCTCAAGGGATCCATCCAGTATCATCGCCTGGCCCTAGGTGCATTCTGATTCCCTAATAAACGTTAGCTCTCAGCGAATCTCATTAATAAGAGACGCAGGAGCCGCTGGATGGCCCGGGCTGGCTGAGTTGAGCGGATTCTGTATCCAATAAAACATGTCCAATATTGGAAGGACTCGTAGAAGAAGTAGTAGAATAGAAGACCCTGGTCAATCCAAATTGTAGCGCCTGGGGCCGTGCCTGCGCCTGTCCCTTGGAGTTCCATCAAATCTCGCCAAATATACAGCGTCATATGAGACAAGCTGTGGACATTCGGGTTATACTACATTATTTCAGCTCAAGTTTCTGCTTATCGGCACTTGAGGAAGATCATCAGGGTTGTATGAATACTCTCCTTATGGCAGTGCTTCACGTCCCGCTGAAGATCGTCATCATGACACAGCTTGTGACAGTGAAGGTCCAAGTGTTCCTTCGAAGCACGAACTCAAAACGTAAAGTAACCTGCATGGACTGTTGGTCGACGGTAGACCCCGTCTGAAGTGAATTTTTGACTTATAGAGAAGGGTATGGAGTACTACATAGAAAACAGAGCCTGCACTGCACAACTGGACAGTCTGCTTTGATATTATGACTCTCCTTTCATTGAGTCAGATCTACTACAACAGCTCGGACCCGAAGGCTAAGAAGTTGGTACAATATTCTGCATTCGAGACTGGTGACAGACAGATGATCGACAAGGACTTTCCATGGGTAGTGACTAGCATAAGCTGTAACGTGTGGCTGTTGATGCAGTCGGTACCTTAATGATTGGCTAACCTGTATCCGTACCCCAGACGTGATCCGTCCGTTTTTGCTTCTTGTCAATAAATCAATCACGTTCACTAATAAGTCGCCCGTCAGGTCGTCCTGTTTACACAAGGAGGCTGGACTCAAGTTTATACAGGAACTCTCATACTTATTCCTTTTATTTTATATTATTTCATTATTATTACGAAAATCGACGATCTTGTTTGCTACAACCTGCCAGCAGGTGACTACTGAACGATAGGTGGCTTGTGCTTGCTTATAACTTAGTCGATATTTCTTTATGACCTGGTTTGTTTGTCAACAACTCAATGTCCGACAGAGGAAGGAAATGACGTTTCTGGCAGGTTTGGACAGGATGCTAATAACCTGAGTCTGTGAGAGGCGGCTGGGAAAGCACTGGACAAGAAGTGGCCTCTGCTTAAAACGAGGATAACCTCATCTACCTCGCATTAATGATGATGATAATGATAATAGCAACGAAAGATTTGTGGATGGAAACAATCACCTGCCATGTTAACCAAAGGTTGTTTGCGACTTTCACTTCTGGAGTGCCCTGCCAACCTCCCTCACTTCCATGGGGCGGAAACTGTCCGTCTACGGGACGTTGCGACATGTTCAGAAGAAAAAAGCAACCCAATCATTGGTCGTCATATCGATGCTTGCTCCCGCTACAAGAGTCACCTGCGACCTTTCACGTGGCCGAGAAACTGCTCCGCAGGAGGTACGTACACTACAGGGAAGAGGGCCAGGATATCACTGTTCAGTGGCTGAACTGGGCTGCTCTGCTGGTGACTTTTGTTGCATTGCGCTGCCGCTGCTGCGATCAATGATTGTGCATAGGTCCCGTCATGGTGATCATTGTCCGTGCTGTACATGCCTACATACGGAGGTTCGTCTCAAAAGTCTTTGCCGAAGAAGACTGTGGCTAAGAGACCCACCTTTGATAAGATACCAGAAATACATCTAGCGAGATAATAGATGCTGATTCTAATTAAATTATAGCAGTTTTAACCAGTAAAATACTTGAAGATTCTCCCTAAATGCCCTATAACTATAGGGGTTTAATAGGGCAGTCCCTCTGTAAGCTGTCTCATCTCTTGTATACCTCTGTACCTGACAGGGATTAGCAATTGTGGCGTAAGTTATCTTAGGCAAATACTTTTGAGACGAACCTCCGTATTCCTTCGCTTCATCGAGCACAGCGACCTCCGAGCTTTGGGCACTGAGGGAATTCTCCATCTTAAAGGTAGTAGGCAGGTACTGAAGCAATTTACCGGAGCGCAATTGTGTACAACTACAGAGATCTGAGACTTGTCGAGCTTGAATGTACCGAGAATACGGATAGACTACCTGGTAAGGTACGCAGGAAATTTCAAAGATCGTCAAGGGTCTTGGTGGTACTGTACCTATCGCAAGGTACTTGAGGGACTTTGACCCCTCAGAGTACTATACCTTACAGTACTCTCGACCTTATACGCCCATAGTCCATCATGCGTTCACTTAGCCCAGCCGCTCCCTTTTTCAGTACTTAGACGGCATGTCCGGGCATTGCTGGTTAGCATTGGTGTTGGGTATCAAGATTTCCGTTATCTTTCACCTCTTCTAACGGCCCGTGATGTGTAGGCAAGGACCGGCAAAACCTTCTTCTCCATGATCTGCAGCTGGTCGGGAATGACCAGGAGCTCCAACAGTATCCGTAGTACCTTGAGCTTACTTTATCCGTCTAATTCTCGCTCGACGTTTCACTGAACTCTAGTACCGAGAATGGAATTCTAGTAACCGAGATTCAGCCAGGAATAATGGATGGGACTCTTAACCTAAACTCTGAAGTACTGGGACTCTGAGAGTTCCTTTGTGCATTACTGGCGAGTCGTTGCATCTTGAGTCGAGTGCACTGTCACTGTGACTGAATCAAGCTGGAGTTACGTATGTACGTACAACGCGATTTGCCCTCAATGCCTCTGGAGCCTACAGTCAAGTCAGCTGTATGATTTTCCAAGCTAATAAAGTGTCCACTGGAGTTTCAGAAAAGGAAAAAAAAATCTCTTTGTAAGAAACAGGCTAGTCGGGCACTGCGTAGAGCAAATCCGTCGGTGCGCTACTGACGCCTCCGAGGTGTTGGGCTCCACGCAGCGGCCACGAGGCCTCCACTGTAACTCAACTCAGCGCACCACCACAATTTCGTTCACCTCCACCCAGCCATCATCTCCCGTCTGAAGCTTGTACCTTTTGGGCGGTCCGTCGCATGGCCAGATACTTTGCCTAAGGTCCTGAATTTTTCACTTCTCACTTTGTCCGCTACTCGTGAGCATCCATTATAGTACGGCGCGGGTACCGTATCAGCAAAGTTGCGGTGTTGAGTTGTTCGCCTACCGCGCTTCTTTGCTTTTACTGACACATACTATTATTGTTCTTGCCATTACGTGCTTCTGCTTAATCTGCTCTCACATCATCCATATTTTGCGACTGCAACACCTCCGCCCGCTTTGTTGACCATATGCGGTAGTCTCCAACCGACGGACTTGTACTTCAATATTCGCTCAACCAAAGAAAAAGGGTCCTTTTAGCAGAGGAGAGAGGGAGGGCCTGTCTAGCAGCGAGTACAACAACATACTAGAAACTAAACCAAACCAAACCCAAGCCCAAGCCCGAACCAAGCCAGCGGGTAGCGACCGACGTCAGTCTTTTCTCTGTAGCACCCAGCAACGCAGAACTCGCGGTTCCAGGTACTGCTACAGTTACTTCCATCTTGCTGGAAAATCTGCTCTGTTCTCTAGGTAGTCGCTTAAGTGCAGGGGTGAAGAGAAAAACGGGCAGCAGGGGTCCGCCAAAGAAAAAGAAGAGTCTTCGCCGACATCATCCCCCCCAGTCACAGCCAAGCATCAAGGTTCCTTAACCCCCTGGCCCTGTTTAGCCTCCTCCGACTGTCAACTCGGCAGGGTCGGTTCGTCAATTGGCTCCAAAACTGCCTGTGCCAGGCCCGCCCACCCCCGGCAGACCGTCTTTTGTGCCTTGAGGTTTGAGGCTGTCGGTCCCAGAATTGCGCTCGACTTGGAGTCGACATCATACCTGCCCAAGAATCGATCCGTTCGCTCGCCAAATTTGCGCCTTTCTTCCCTCAATCTCCAGTTCTCAGTCTCGAGCGCGTCCCTTTTTTTTCGCCATCCCAACCATCCTTCGAAAGTCCTTTCGCTACCGCCGCTGTGTCTGTGCCCCCCACCGTTGTCCATCTCCCAGGTACCGAGCGAGAGAGAGCTTGTCGAATCTCCATCTTGTCTCTGCCCAACTGCTGATCCTACCGCACCGCGTCACTGGGGCTCGGGCTGGCTGGAAGAGTCTACTCGGCATCCCATCTCTTTCTCTACCGATACCTGCCTACCTACCTACCTGAACCTCTCCAAACTTCACCTTTCACCTCCAGGTACGGTACATACAGTGCAGTACTTCGTACAACGTACATGTAATTGTACCCAGTCGTTTCAGACACACCCACCCCCATGCCTCTCAACCTCTACCTCTATTGCTGAAGGGCCCAATTATCATCCGCCCCTCCAGCTTCCAGAGCAGCTGGAAGCTTCACCTCACTCCCCGGGTCGTCTTTTGTTTCGCTTCTGCCATTATCCTATCCCATTCTACTATTGTATTGTACCTATCCATGGCCACCGCCTCTACGTGGTCCCTGCTTTTCTCTTCGCCTTGTTCCTGATTATGTGTGCAAGTACTTCCATACATATATAGTACTCAAGCATGGATCCAGCACCTCCAGATAGTAAACGTCCACGCCTCTCTTCGTGGCCAGTCGGCACACCTCAACAAGGAGTATCACTACCACATCCTCACGCTCATCAACTTCCACCGCCGCCTCCGCCTCCGCCCGGCGCTCTACACCATCCTCCTCATCCTCCTCCGAGCCCGTATCAACATTACCCTCCTCGACCCATCGAGCATTCCTCAGCTCCGCCGACGCCTTCTCACGCTGCGCCTGCGCAACCGCTTCACGACACCGATCGTCGCCATCATGAGCCAGAGCCCTATCCTCCTGTTCAAGACTACCATCGACAGCAACAGCAGCACCAACACCCACCACAGCAGCACCCTCAGCAGCAGCACCCACATCCACCTCCGTCGCCGGCGCATCCAGCGCATCACCCATACCCGCCTTACGGTCCAAGAGATCCTCCCATAAAACGAGACCCAGCCGAGGATCAACGCCGACCCAATTCGACGGGCCATGCGCCCGAGGGGATGTCGTCAACACCACATCTCCCGCCGACCTCACTGCCACCACCACCGCCTCCAGGCGCATACCCAGATAACCCACCGCGACACATGAATTACGAAGGCGCGCCTTCTATGCCCCCAACACCGGGTGGCTACCGTGCGCCCAGCTTCCCGCCGCCCACTCCAGTGCCCCATCAGACGCCCTACGAGCAACATGGAGGTTATCCTTCAACCCCTCACGAACCATTCTATAGTGTTTATTCATCATCCGTCCCAGCTAAAAAGAAGAACACGAGAGCTTCTCAGGTACGAGCCTTTTGTGATATGGAAGCGCGCAAGTTCTAATTGGATATAGGCGTGCGATAGCTGCCGGCAGCTGAAGGCCAAGTGCGACGAGACGAAGCCATGTAAAACCTGCAAGGAAAAAGGCGTGGAATGCAAATACCGTGACCCGGTGCCCAAGGCGTAGGTTTTGAAAGGTCCACATCAGCTTGATTGCGAAAAACTAAGAATCATTGACAGGACGGACAAAGCTCAAGCCGACATTCTAGAGGGTCTTGGCTCTGTTCAGACGTCGCTTAACTCGATCATGACACACCTGGGGCGATTTGATCAGAGATTGATCAAAATGGAATCCCTCTTGCCCAAGCATCTTGCGACATCAGCTCTCAAGACAGAGTCTTCCGTGGAGGACGAGTACAAACGTGCCCCAGCATCGCCTTACGTTGCCAATGGCGCTTCTGTGGACCCGTACTATAATGACGCCCATCGCGATCACCCATCTTCAGAGCCTATGCCATTGCGTATGATGGCCGAGGATGAGATGGAGGTAGAGCCAGGCCCGCCCGTTCCCCCGGGTGAGCCCGCGATTCCCATCAATCATACGACTTTGGCAGGCCTGCTCTTGGAATGGCCTTCCATCCGGGAGCTTACAAAACATCACGTTGAGCGCGAAGGTGTGCGATACATTAGCGAATATCCCATCAGCCAAGAACAGAACCGAGGTGTTCTGATAGTGTATGGTCGGGGCGAAGACTCCCACCCTTCGCGACATGTGAGAGAACCAACCGACCATGGCAACTTGGATATGGCCGACGATTCATCCGATATGGCATCTCCTTCGCCCGCGGCTGATTGGGGCCAGCTCGGTGGACTAAGCCCTCCAGACCAAGTGGAATACAAGGGAGGTGTTCTGGTTGATGGCAATCCTGATTTCTCCGAGCCGAAAGTGTGGGCGTACGTCGAAAGTTTTAAGGAAAACATTCTCAACATGCACCCTATCATTCAACCAAAACTCTTGGACTATTGGGTTAGGCATTTTCTGGATAACCTTCCTGCATCACAGCCACGTTCAGCAAAGCCACAAACATCGAAGCCCACCTTCGCCGTTGGAGGAGGCTCTTCGACACCAGAAGCTGCAGGCTCAAAGAGGAAACGATCGCCAGGACCAGATGGCTCCGAGCCACCCACACCGGCGCCACAACGTATCGGTCGACCAGATCGGTCCATCCATACCGCTCTAGTTCTCACGGTTCTGGCTTTGGGTAAAGTTTGCCTTCACCGCGATAACGTGCCGGATGTCGTCCACCCTACAGAGCCTCTTCCCCACGGAAGCCCTGCCCTCCGCAATGGAGCCATTCCGCCATCGCCCAATCAAGGCTCTCCGCCAGGGTACTCATCTCATTCCCATTCGTCAGGTTTGCCATCACCTAAAGAGCAAGACCGGAACATTCATAGTCGTCGATCCTCTATCCATGGCACAGGTGCTTTCCGCTCTGGCTACAGTTTGAAGAAGAACTACGAGGTAATTCCTGGCCTGGAGTACTTCGCATACGCCACGGATATCCTTGGCAACCACACCGGCGCGTACAACAATATGAAAAATGTGTACGCCAATATCTTTGCCGGGCTGTATCATGGCCAGCTGGGCAGGCCGATGGAGAGTTTTGCTTTCATCCACAGGGCTAGCCACAAGCTACAAGTCATCATGAGACCGTAAGTGCTATGAGTTGTGGTAGAACACAGATCAGGAGTGGCTAACTATATTGCAGGAGCCTGGACAAAATGCGGCGAATCAAGCGCAACAGCGAGTTCATCCAGGAAACCAAGTATAACCAGCTTGCTCTCACGTTCTGGACTTGTCTGCAGCTCGAGAGTGATCTCATTGCAGAGATGCAACTTCCCCCATCAGGACTGCTCTCATATGAAGATGACATGCCGCACCCTAACATGAGTCTCTTGGAAGGTTTCAACCAGCGCATCTTGGATAGTTACCCAGGTCAGCTATACTTGCGTACCCACCTCAACAGCATCCACCGAATGTTCTACGCCCCTGAAGATCCGGCCAAACCTGGCAAAGATAAGTTCCGCAATGTCGGTGTCGTGTCTGACGCTGTCTCGGGCATGCATTGGGTTGCCCCTAGCTTTGCATTCAGAGAGGATGATCCCCCTGCAGATGATATTCTGGCAGCAAGACTGCGGGCAAAGTACTGGGGAGCTCAGGTGATCACTTATCGCCCATTCATCCGACAGATTCTACAGTTCTCGCACTCAATCAAGAACCATGCATCGAGCCCCAACTTTCCCAGCGTCAGCTCTGAATTCCGACAGGACATCACAGCGCCTGTTATTCATCCCAAGGCTAGAACGCATGGCGATATCGATCCTCAAGTCGTTGAGTTGGCTAAGAAGGGTATCAAAGCGCTCATTGAAAGCACCCGTGCTTTCCACGGTCTGGGAGATAGGAGGCCGATCATAACCAATATTTTCGGCACAGCTCACGCGTAAGTCTTTCGTCTTGGACTGACGCGCCTCAAACTAACCACCACGCTCTAGCCAATGGGGCAATCTGTTGATTCTATCAGCTGCATTCCGTGACCCAATCCTTCACACCTATGTAGATGAGGAACTACTTCGAACACTGTTCCACAAGACGATCCAGTTTTTGCGACAGTCGGCAACGGCAACGAGCGCACTTCGAACTGACATGCACATCCTTGAAGGCCTACAGAGAGATCTTTTCAGCTATGATCCGAGGACCAACTCGAGCTTCTCGAGCGGCACAAGCGCACCTGGCTACCATACTCCAAGACCTGTTCCCATGGCCGCGCCGCCTCAGATGCCACATCAGATGGGCGATCAAGGACACCCACGATCTATGCCCCATCATTTGCAGATGAACTCATCACACGGGCAGTGATAGAGTCGACGATATTTGCCGCCGTGATTGGGAAATCTATATTGATGACTTTCATTATCATTATAATCATTATGATGACATGGCGTTTGGGGACTGATTCATACGCGCCATAAGAGACCACGAAGGAGTGCCATTGTTTTGGCAGGTAGTTATTAGACGCTCAGTCAAACGAAATGGGCTCGACGGATAGAGCGACTATACCCCCAGGTGCATGGATTGCGCCTTTTTCCATGGCGACCGAGAAGAAACATGGGCACATCGCCATGCCAAGCACGGGTGTTTTGGATCGGTTCTAGCTTATCCAACGCCTTCTCTTGACTCGCCCCAGTGCACTGTATCACTAGCAGTGTACAACAAAAAGAACACCTCCTTGGGGTGCAAACCCCAATCTCGAACACAAATCCTGTTGTATATATGCCGACGGATGTTTGTTGGTTTGGCCGGTCATTTATTGGTTTCTGCTTATAGAGAGGCTTCCCTGTCGTTTGTATTTTTGAACATTACAAGATCTGCATTGCATGGCTGTTTTATATGGCAAATGATTTTTGTTAATGCTGTTTTTGAACAGAAAATCATGGATCTCAATTTCCTTGTTTTACATGGAGGGATTTGGAGGAGATACCACTCACGGTTGTTGAGCATACTGCAGTACATATTGGATCGAAAGGAAAGGGGGAAACACGTGCATGCTCACAATCGTTTTTTCTTTCTGGATGTTTAGAAGCATTGCCTCCCAAAAGGGAGTTGAATTATATACAAAAATCTATACAATATTATGACCTTGTTGATCCTTACTGGGTTGTTGAACACACCAAGAAGCGTGGAGCGATTGTGAAAACCAATGACGCCATTGAGGCCCTCGTACTTTAATCCTTGTTCCTCTGCTGCATCCCACTCATTACGTGCAGCATCTCGATACAACAAAACAAATCGCCTGCCCCTGATTGCATACCGGGAGGGAGATGCGTGGGGGAAGCACTGTTTCTGCACCCAATGGAGGTGGTACAGACCTTCGGGTACGTACCGGGGGTCTACGTTAGGTCTAGGTTACCTACTACTATAGGTACCTTAGTTGAACACCCCCGCCAAAAGAAAAGTCTTCTAGAAGGTCAGGGCGTTTCTGTTTCGGTGATTCCGTGCATGTTTCTAGAACGTCTAAAATGTGAGGGGGGAAAAAGGGGGAAGGGGGCAGATTCACCGCGAAGGCGGAAAAAGGATGACAGTTTTGACTCAGTTGAACCTCTAGTAGTGAACCAAGACATTTCTCTCAGCACCATCTGAGTTTTTGTGTCTCAAACGAGTCATTCAGGCGACTCAGAGTTTCCCTCCACTTGTGGACAATGCAGGGATAGTGGCTTTTGCCATGGGGAAAAAAGCAATTATTCTTACATGTCACAAAGATTTACTGTAGGGGGGTCAAAACACGAGGAAGCATGAGGGGGATAAGCATTGGCTGGGAGCCTCAAGAGGGCCACAGTACTTAGGTATGAAAGTCTTCCTACATGGACCGGTGAGCCCACTACATAGTGCCATGTCTAGGCGGTGAGCGGTCAATCATAATTCACACTGAGGGTGAAGCTCTTGCAAAGACGTTTGTCTCTGCCCCGAGACTAAATGGAATTGAGCGACATTCACTGGATACGTACTGGTACAAGACCAGTGTCAACCAATCCTTGTTGTTCAAGCCCAACTCCTAAGCCTCAAGTATGCTGGCTGTATATGACCCGAGGCCCTCTGACTCCGACAGTTCTTGGCTGTCGTCATCCCAGCTATCAGCGACCTTGTTCTTGCTCTTGACTGCAGTTGTTGGTAAAGCCAGACAGAGCCGCAAATGGTCATCGTGTGCCCGGGGGTACAGCGCTCTTAAGATATCTTGGTCAGTGGTAAGTCTCGATCTGGTTTATCCGAAAGGTGATGTTTGATGTCAAGTTGCAGACAGCCTTTGAAGATAGATAACGTCTCCTGGCTTTAAGGGACTAGGGCTGTTCGGGCAAAAACTGGAATTCTGCGAAGGGAGGTATCAGAAGATGTCCGAGCTGCTCTGGCACCAAGGGCCGAGTTTCGCCATACGGGAATGCGGTTGAAATGTGACTTGGCATCAGCATAGAACTACCCTCCTGAGTAACGTCAATGTCCTTGGAAAGATAATAGAAGTAAACGCCACGAAGTATCAAGTGTCACGCAAACACTGATGTTCCGGCAAGAAACAGACGGCTTACGTTGCCTGAAATGTTTCACTACTGCTCTCTTTTACGACAAGAGATTTTGCCGCCTCAGTTACTCGGTCGAGGAATGCAGATGATGTTAGACTGACAAGCCATCGGGTCCCCCTCCTAGGTATATCCGGCTTGGTGCTAACAAAGCATCAACTGCGTTGAATGCAAACTCGGATTCATTGGTCGTAATAAGAAGTATGAGGAGATGTGGAATTAGAGTGGTTGGTATTGGGAATTGTCCTCTTAAGTCTGCCAGGTGTGAATATATGATGTTCTCGTGAACCCAATCTTGGGAGACATGATTGAAGACGACATTCCCTGGAAATCAACCCTCTTTGTCATTGCGAACTGCGCACATGGCTATTGAAATCAGCCGAACAAGTCTTGGTCTCAGCGAAACTAAAGGCCCGAAGGGTGCTTCTGGATCGAAGCTTTCCCAAGCATTGATATTTTGTTTCATTCAAAGCGGTCGTAATGGGAGACAAGTGCTAGAAAATCGTTGTGCACGTGGAGCTCATAAGACAGAGGGAAAACAGTTGTACAATGAGTCGTCGGTCTAAACTTTTCGCGATGTGAGGCGATCCCGAGCCTCCAGATTCATATCATCTAACAGAGAAACACTCCTGTATGGCATTAGAAGGTTCGCACGCTCGTAGGATTAATAAACGTACCGATCCTCGAGTGCAAGCACTAGATGCACCGACCTGAAGTTGGGGCTGATACTGTCACCCCGGTCCGACCACGGCACCGAGACGCTCTGAAAGATAAATTCTCACGAGGCTCACACCTGAGCTTACGAAGATCTAAATAGCAGGCCTTATGAATGATCATGTCCACGTCATACGCTTTCTATGCCAGCAATATGGTTAAGCAATCCTTAAGCTCGTGGAGATATCCGACCGTGGCCGAGAGAGCAATAATAGGACAAGGCGCAAGCAGTAGGAGCTTTTACCATATAAAACCACCCTTAACCTGACCAATGCCGTGGACTTAATCGAAGGTGATCCGTTTCACTCGATGTGACCAGGGACGGCACCTAACAGCTTTGCCTGGGGCTAGTAACATTATTTTGCAGCATGCAAGACGTAATTACCCTAATCTGGCACTGGGCGGAATTGTTAACAAGTTATTCTCTTGTATAAATCACCTATATCTATTTGCTAGCTTGTTGACGACAAGTCTTGGGAAACCGTGCTTCCATCTGGGCAGAAATCTGAACGACGAGAGTCTTTGGCGACCCTACGTAAAGCAAAACCTCATCGTCACTCTCTTGAAAGAAATGAATGTTCTGCCATCGGATGTTAGATTGATGAAAAGCACACTTTCAATGGCATCGATTGAATGGAGAGCATTTCGTTATCAGACATCTGGTTCAAACAGTATTCGTGCATCAGGCCGTGAGCCAAATCGCCTGCACATGTCAGGGCCTGCGTGTTCAAGCTGCAGAAGTCGATGGCCTGATATCAGCTTCAAGTCATCACTCAAACCTTCTGTGTTGATGGAGAAAGGCGAGCAACTCGAAGATTCGCTAGCCTTGATGGGGAGTTTGGTAGCTGTCAGTACCTTGGCGATACCCTGACCAGCGATGGCGATGTTGGGCAAATAAGTAAGCGTCCGAGAGACTTCACAGAGGTATCTCTAGGTCGTTGATATCAATAATGGTCCCTAGACATCTTAGCAACAGA
This sequence comes from Fusarium fujikuroi IMI 58289, assembly GCF_900079805.1. Taxonomy (NCBI): domain Eukaryota; kingdom Fungi; phylum Ascomycota; class Sordariomycetes; order Hypocreales; family Nectriaceae; genus Fusarium; species Fusarium fujikuroi. The sequence continues at coordinate 2,232,772 of NC_036626.1, read as the reverse complement.
AGTGTTTCAAGGAAACATCATAACTGACCTTCGTCTGAGTCGCTGTGATTTGGTTTCCTTCTTTGAGCCATAGTCTTACCATAGGGACAAGCAAACCTCTGGCCTCACTGCAGCATAACACCTCGCAGATCTATAAGACTGAAACTTCAGGGTCTAGTGGTAAACGCCGAGGAGGCTCTTGGTATTCTCGAATTTACCGTACTTCGGTTGCTGGGGGCTAGAATATCCTTCGGATTGGACTAGGTTTTTTTGGGTCGCCAAGCTTTTGGGCCTGAAAAGGCCAGACACGTCATCCTTTTTGCTTTGGATAGGAGTTGACGATAACGGTTCCGCGTTTGAAGCTTTTGCCAACCAAATTGGTAGGGCTAGCAGTAAATGAAGCAACATCCTCCTCCATACGCGAATGCATTTGTCTCTGCCGATGCTTCTGGAGCTAAGAAGGGACTTTTTCGCGGCTTTTGATGTTGGTGGCAGATTTGAAGGAATCTTCGAAAGGGAATTCTGCAACAGGGTCAATTGCCTCTTGTGCTTCATTGATTTGAACATCCTTCATGAAATTGCTGAAGACCGGGTGACTAGATGGGAACGCAGTCAAGCTGTTGAAGCCTTTCAGTGTGTAGTCGAAGTCTTTTGATGGTTGCAGTTCAAAAAAAGGCTGCCGTATATCGAGGCACAGTTCTTTGGCCGTTTCTACATGGAGAATACGCCCATAGTGCAGAAGGATTCCAGGAGGGATCTCGGATCATATGTGATCGTTTTGAGAGCATGGAAGTAGATTCGTCCATCAACAAAATCCAAAAGACCCTGTCCTTTTGTGTTCTTTCGACCCGGATGAGATTTCTAACTCGTGTTGGGTTGCTCAGGTTTGCTCAGTCAGACAAAAGAACTGCAAGATGAGAGGAACAACGTCAATCTGTAGATTACTCGCCAGGATCTCTTGATAGCGGCCGAAAAAAATGGTTCTGAGGGGCGTAGTCCTCCGGGCGCAAGGCCCGGGGGTGACACGGTGGTCGGATGAGGAAGCGAGGACGAAATGGAAGAAGAAGAAAGATGAGAGAGATAGAGATGATAAACAAATAAACAGAGAGTTGCCTAGGGACAAAAGTTGACCCCTAGTAGATGGACCCCTTTCAGTGACAACAACACCATGTCAAGTCGAGTATGTCTTGGAGTTGAATCGCCAGCACTGATCGGGTTGTCTCGAACTGAATATTGCCTTCGCAGGCAGATATGCACACGACGATCAACTAAACGCACTGTGAGTGCAATTGGTCTAGATTTAACGACAATTTTGCTGGATCCCACTTGCTTTAGGTAAAGATATGGATGTGTCTTGATCGGCTTTGGAAACTCGATTCACTGCACTCCACAGCGATACGATATCATAAGATTGACGTCCCTCAAGTCCCATTGAGGTCTTCCCATATCGAAAACACAACTTAGCAAGTATCAGAGAAGTTATATTGGGGCCACTGGAAAGTTTAGAGGGTTCACTGCTGTCTGAGTTACTATCGAAAAGGTCGCAGTTCTTGCCTGAGTCCTGGCAAGCGTTGGAGATGGTGCCAGTGTCGCCATAATTAGTATTGACTAAGAAATTGTTAGTCACGAGCTGGACTGATGTCTCCGATGTGACTTACTACCGCAGAGAACACCGCCATTGACAGCAGCAACGTTGTCAGTAACAACATTCCGGGGACCGTAGTTATCCTTGCAGTTACCACAAGATCTCACAAGCTTGCCTTGCTTAAAAGTCGGAGATCTCGTAAGTGCCGCAGCCGTTGAACTGAACAACCTTATCGGTGGCGTGAAAAGCACCTCCTCCACAGATGGTGGAGGTGCCGGACTTTTGCTTTAGAGTGATGGCATCTTAACAAACGTCTATAAACCGGAAGTTTTCAAGAGTGCAAGTTCCCTTACAGTCAAGGCCCTCAGTTTGACCAGGTCCAATAATAACATTGCGGAGAGTAGCACCATCCTCGAGAATGAACATGGCATCAGCCTCGCTGGTCTCCACCTGATCCTAGCATATGGCCGCTGAAGAATGTTAGTAAGAAGGGGTGTAGCTGAGAAGACCAAACTCACGGGAACGATCATAGTATGTAATTTTGCCATCGAATTCGCCAGAAACAGGGATGGCGGTAGCAGCAGCACTGGCACCGCTGGATGCGGGAATGGCTCGTGTGATGCCTCCAGCTCCTGAACCAGATCCAGAGCTTGCATCAAGAGTAGCGACAGGAGCTTCAGTTAGATTACCTACGAGGTCATTGATGGAGGTCTCAACAGGCTTCTTGCTAGACTCGTCAGCCTCCTTCGCTAGCGCTGAGACAATGGAAGGAAGAGAAGCAAGCATTCTAATCGTTCCCGCCACCGTTTTGATTGCCGCTGCCGCTACCAAGAGCCTCAAGGAGCCTAGGGAACTCAAAGCTAGGGAGATCAACATCAGACTTCCCGACAGCAGCCTTAGAAAAGGGGCCAGCTTTGGCATCGGGAATACATTGGCTGTGCCACTTGCTGGCTTCGACGCATGTGGAACCGGAGGGACATTTGGTGTCTCCGGTGTAAGCACCACCACCACACTAGCTGTAGAACTGTAGAGCGACCATGGTGAGAAGCGCAACTTTTCGAATGTCGGTAATGATTAAACGAGTGATCACTTGAACGAGAATAAAGTGGCAGAGGTTAAAGAATGTGGGTTTGCGAGCCTGCCCGGGACTGCCAAAGATGAAAGAAAGTAGCAAGGAATATTTTGCTGGGCTACATGTTGTTTGTCCATGCCTGACTCCTTATAAAGGATTTCTGTCATGCAATGACACCGTCCCGAACCTCCAACCGCAGGCCAGTCAATCCTGGGTAAGGAGCATTTAATGACAGACAAACCGCTGCCAGTTTGTCACTGAAACCTTGACAAGGGGAAGCTTCTTCAGGGTATACACTTCTCGCCATCTAAGTTAAGGCCTAGCCTAAGCTTATTCGGAGAGTCTGATAGCCGAGTTGGTTGGAATGGCGGACTTGTCCAGGTTTGACAGCTGTGATTGACATCCTGGTTGATTTGAAACGGACAGAACAAAGAAAGTAGGCCATCTGTTCAACTATGGAAAGCCCATAGAAGCCATAGAAGCCAGATAAGAGCCAAGTGTAAATGGTTTCATCTGAAACAGGGAGAGTAAAGCGGCATCCCGTGATGTCGGACGAGGGAAGTTTGCGGTGGTATTCATGACTAGAAGTTGAAAAGTTGCATTGTTATGAGAAGTACGAAGTAGCAAGGCCAGGTTGATTCTTGTTTTTGGGGGTAGGTCTAGATATGCCTTGGTGCTAATGACTAGGGTATTTGTTAACCACCAATGAAGGCTGAGTATCAAACAAGAAACTTCGTTTAGGTTGGGGTTCTTGGTCTGAAAAGGCAAGGGCCTATCGAAATTATATCCAGGAGCTACAGCTTGAAACGGACAGAGTTTAGAGGCCCTGTAGAGGGAAAGACACTCTTAGAAGCACCAACCAGTGAGCGAATAATTCTATGTCTCTCTGCTTTATTATGCTGGTAGTGTTCGGAATACTGTCCAAACTATGTTCCTGGCTCTGGACTTGGGCGGTTCTAGGGACCCGGCCTAAGTATCAGACGCATATGCTTGGTCTGCGTGCTTACCTGGTCTTTCTGCAGGTTGTCCGATAATATTGACCTTGCTTTTGCTTGAATAGAATGAATGGTTCCAGATTGATGAAGATGTCCCTGCTGAGGATTTCCTCGAAACGCATGTTGCATTGATAACTCAAGTACAAGCTGCATTTTTAAGACTACTTGAGTCGAAGAGCAATGTCTAGGTAGTCTGTGGAGAAGCTTGACTGATTTGGGCCATTGGCCAAGCTTTTGTAAATTCTTTGGGCAAACATGAGGAACCTTGGATGAATACCAGTCAAGGTGTCCATACGAGTACCTACCTATCTTAGTTACCTACCTACCTAGTGTCTGATGCATTGAGTGACACTCACGTGCGTCATCATGTGACCATTGTAAGCTCTTCCACAAGCTTCTTCCCCTTTTCATGTAGATCAGCTAAAGGGGTGACAGCAATGACGCCACAATCCACATCGCGTTTGGGAAATCGACATTTGACACGACGATTCGGCTCAAAAAAAGTTATTAAGATGCACAAAATTCATGTTGAGCGCAATTACAAGTGAACAAGCATTGTCACGAGAGCAGTTGCCTGTCTCATCTAAGGTGTCATGGCGACGGTACCTAGCTGCGCTATTAAGTTTTGAGATTACACTCCTTTTTTGACACGAGAAAGCCGGGCCACTTTTTTAATTAGACGGTGTCGTTCGTTGCATCCAGAGCTATAGGGGAACTCGAGAGGAATAAAGCAGTCCATGGCTTATCTGTAGACATCAGCTTATCCCTCTGTCCCAGCCTTGATGAATGCATCATGCCTTGTTTCTTGTTTCTGCTCTTTACCTTATCAATCATCATCATATATCGCCTCCGATGACGGTATCCTCAGAGTCTCGCATATAAAGTGCTGGTGTAAGGCGAGCCAAGTTTTGGAACCCCAGATTTTTACAGGGAATCTTACGCCCCAAACCCAATCAGCTTTGGAGAAAGTCCAGACCCAATTCAAGACCCGGTTTTTTTCGCGTCAACGTGGAACTGCTTCGGTAGCAGTAACCGTTTTTCTCCAGGTTAATAAACTACTAACCTAACCTGCTGCAGCAGTTCCAGGTCGCTTCCCCGTCTCGCTCCTCAGCACGCACATAATTAAGACCATACTTACCTAGGCCCCTACTCCTAAGGTCTCTCTCATCCTCTCCCACAACCCGACCCGACTCCGAAGCCACGTCATCTTCCCCCAACAGTCAAGTCAGTGCCAGTCTTATCTATCAGCCATGTCCTCGCCATCGAGCTCATCACAGGGCGGGAAGCGCAAGAGAAACTCCCTTCGCGCGGAGTCAGCCGCTGATCTTGGTGACAATGGCATCCAGACATCCTCTCGTGATGCCTCTGGTGAAGAAGGAGACACAACAGCCGCTGAGTCGGGGCGACTTCACAGCCGAGGATCAGCTGTCGGAGGCCCAATTCCTAAGAGACAGCGCTCTAGCTCGGATCGTGTCCTCGAGACAGCCGCTGACCATGCTCTGGATCCTGGCGAGCCAAGCGACACGACAGAAGCCAGCATCGACATTGCTGAGCGAGTCGGTCGCAAGGGTCGCAAGCTTTCTCTGAGGGAGCTTGACGAAGAGGAGCAGCGAAGAATTGAGGCCATGCCTCCTCCTCCCATTGGCAAGCTCCAAGATCCTGCTGGTGGCTACAAGACGAACCCACCTCCTGTTGGCCGACCTGTTCGTGTGTACGCTGATGGAGTGTTTGATCTCTTCCATCTTGGGTAAGTCAAAGAACCGACTTCTAGAAACTGAGCCGTCTGCTAACCACTCTTTAGCCACATGCGACAACTCGAGCAAGCCAAGAAGGCCTTTCCTGACACAACGCTCGTCGTTGGAGTCACAGGCGACCACGAAACACACAAGCGCAAAGGTTTGACTGTCATGTCTGCCGCTGAGCGTGCCGAAACACTCCGCCACTGCAAATGGGTCGATGAAGTAATCGAGGATTGCCCATGGATTGTTACACCCGAATTTCTCGACGAGAACAAGCTCGACTATGTCGCCCACGATGATCTTCCTTACGGCGCGGACGAGGGCGACGACATCTACCAGCCCATCAAGGCTGCTGGCAAGTTCCTTGTCACACAGCGAACAGAAGGTGTCAGCACAACTGGTCTCATCACAAGGTATGCCAGCGAGCACCCATGCCATCCAACATGCTAACAATTCGCAGAATCGTTCGCGATTACGAGAAGTACATCGCCCGACAATTCAAGCGCGGTACTTCCCGCCAGGAGCTCAATGTAAGCTGGCTCAAGAAGAACGAGCTGGATCTCAAGCGACATGTTCAGGACCTGCGGGAAAATATCACAAACAACTGGACCACTACTGGTCAAGAACTCGGTCGTGAGCTCAAGCAGTTCTGGCCTACTAGCCGTCCTCAGAGCCCTGCCCGATTTAACAGTGCAGGCAGCTCGGAGGCACTACGTTCCCCAGGTGCTTCTGGTACACCCAAAGAGTTCATCACTGGCTATGCTCTCGGTCTTGTTGGTGGTGTCCGAGGATGGGTGAGTAGTGGACATGCCCACAGTTTCCACCTCAAGCTAATGATCGTCTAGATGACCAAGAGCCGAGGCAATGTCACCGATAGTAGCCGACCCCCCAGCGACGATGAGTCTGAAGAGAGTGATACACACGCAAAATCACCAAAGGACTCATCAAACACTCCAACCGCAGCTGCAGCTGCAGCTGCTCCTTCGAAGCTATAAATGAAGCTGTATGGCCATGCAGATTGCAAAAGTGGGAGATGGGTTAAAAATGTCCAGCAGGAAGAGGAGGCAGGGCCACCACGATAGGGACAACAGATGTTTGTGTAATGGACTTTGGATTATTATTTTAATCAGTATTCGGCTGTGCGCTTTAATACAGGACCGGTACACAAGGCGTTCTGGCTAGTTTTTTATGTATCGAATGCTTTTCGCGACTACGGTGTAACTTTGGCGCAGTATTGAATGCGGATTCTTCTTGTCTAAGGTAGCTGCGGGACTGTACGACACTAGGGCGAAATAATCCGACGAGTATGATTGAACAGTTCACTTGTTTCGACAGTCTCATTTTTGTGACATTCTCGCATTCTTAGGACCACCTTGCTACGGCCTGCGTCTCTGCAGGTACAATCCTTTGGTTCGGGAGTTTATTTCGAGCCCCTCGTTGCTGACATGATAACTATTGTCGTACAGCTAAGTAAGCCCATATGCATGGCCCCCTCGGTGAGGCTGAAATTTGGAGCAAATCATGAGCCGAATCTCTTCAGGGTATCTAGCTTTCCGGATGGCGCAGGCACTCAAATACCACAATCTGGGGGCGCCTGCGCTTAGGCGCCTAGGCGGCTATACTGACAATTGAGCTCAGTCAGATGATTACTGCGACACTGGATGATCAGAAGTAACGTTTCAGCAGATGAGACCACTTCATCATGACAAAAGGTGGTAGATTGGAGTTTGAGGGGATCCCATATCTGGTAGAGTTTGTCGATCGTACAGTCAGCATCAGTCTGCCTCGACCTAAACGATCGACATTAGGCAACAGGAATCTCTCCCCTCCTTGCAATGCAATGTAGAAAGCGGTCCCCCGGCATGTACAGGAGAAACCTGATTGCAAATGGAGATGTCGAAAATGTCAAGCTCCTAAATGCCAATGGTTCGTACTAGGCTGCGATAGGTCAATGATACGATCAAGGGTGCGCGGATAAACGTCCGAATGGAGATGACCCCCACAAGGGTCATGAAGATTTCGGCCAGTACTTAAATGGGCGACTACCTACCTAGGTAGTTCATAAATCAAATTGCGGTGTATAGGAAGTTGGAGGCATGTGGTGAGTGACAGGCAACAGATGCCAAGTCAAGGGGTGTGTCCCATGTGTAGATCTGCTTCCACTTGTAGAGGAGCACATGCGAATCAGACCAGACATGCATCGGTGCTGAAAAGTTAGTTGTCAACGTAGGCATGTCTACAACGTAGTGACGGGATGAGTTCATGTAGCATCTTAGCGAGACCTTGGCGACAGAAACAGGGTAGATTTCGTGCAAGATCTGCATTGGGAAAAGCCGCTTCTTCTTGTCAATGTATTGGTCCAAAAGAGCCTCTAAATACAAAAATAGTCGGGATCCAAGCGCCGGGGGCTTTTTCCTTCCCCCCAGATATGAATATGTGGTTGCAACAAACAGTTCTACGAGTCCTGTGGAGGACTTCTTTTAAGGAATATTCTCCGCGCGGGCCGAATCCTACAGAGTCTTGGCCTCAAAATCCGAAAAAGGTTGTTTATACTGGACTTGTTGTGCGGAATGACATATGGTAGACAACGAGATGTGACGATCTAATTTTGGGAAAGAAGCACAACCCTTGAACAGCTGGCATCGCGGAGTCTCGTGGACGTTGTTATTTCCTATTTCCATTTCCAGCCAAAAGGCGGGGAGAAACAGCGTGGAACGTGGAACGGTCCGGCCCCACATTTCATATCCTTTTGCTCGGGACGAGCACAACAGTTTGTTTCCGACTGAGATTCATTTTAATATTCGACCTGTCAATAGGTAGCTTATGGGTCGATGAGCCGCAAGGCGTTGAAGGAATTGACTCGTCGATCTGTATCCGTAAATTAAAGAATGCCTTGTCTCTGATTAATTAATTTGTCGATCACAACAAGCATTATCATGACACTGCTAACTTTCTGCTTGAGCTAGCGCATCACTGAACAAGCAGATTTTGTCTGTGCAGAGCCCAACAGGCGCAGCCAAGAAGGTAAAAATAGGTCATCATGAAACATTGGCCAATCAGCCATCGAGTGGCTGAGCTGTGGTGTGTCTGCCCTGGACTTTTGTTTGGCTGCCCTAGCGCCCAGCAAGGCTGGGCTAATATCACCCTTGTGCGACAGACAGGGATACGAATTGACGCTACCAGGGGAAAGAATCCAACATTCCAAGTAATGTTTCAATACATACGGAGTACGGCTGCCATGAGAACGGGATACCGGTATCGAGATCAGTATGCGATTCGGTTTGAATGCGGGTGATATTGAAAGCTCGGTTAAAAAGCTTAGACCAAACCTAACATACAGACCAACATAACCATGTGGACCACCTATGGACAATGGACAGCGTTGTAACGGCGCGGGCCCTATGAGGCTGGTCGGGCCATGCCATTGGGATAAGCACTTGTAAGGTTGGACGGACCCAGGGTTTCCAAGGACGAGTTGCTTCACAATCGAAGTGATGGAAGTAACTAAAAAGAAACCTTTAAAGAAACACCATATAAAAGCAGTGCCAGCAAACTCAATAGATGATATATCGGTAATATCGGGACCAGACTCACGGGAATGCTTACCAAGTCGGTACCTTGGGCCAAGCCCGGGCTCTCAGGTAAGCCGGTACCTGTCACTGATGCAAGCAAGAGCTACTGGAAGGCACATTACAGTACCTCCCGAGGTACCTGTCGGCCGCCTTTCCTCCTCTCCCCAGCTCATTTTCTTCCACTTAACCTTTCTAGACACAGCCTCTTCTATGGGATCTTTTTTTCTCTCCTATCATCCATGCACGCATCGTTGCTGATCCCTGTTAGACAACCACACCCATTCCAAATGCGCGATGTCATGTCTGTTGTCATTCTGGAGACATCAAGCCATGATCGGTTGTAGCTTCTAGAGCAGCCACCAACAGGCGCCTTGACGCCATACCCGCCCGACCATGCCCACGTCCATGCCCACGCTTGTGCCCGCGATGTCTCAGTGCCCAGATACAGTACAGATGCAGATGCATTGCTTTAGCTTCCTGTGAAACTGGAGCTCCAAAATCAATTTTAACCCTAGTGCCCGAGCTTCCCCTAGTTCCAGCTCGAATTTCTACGCCTCTGTGCTGCTGTTCCCGTGCTGGTATTTTTGGATTCTTTCATGTGCAGCGGTATTCCCCTTTCTCAATGCAACCATTCTTACTGATCATCGCCGCCATTCTGTCTCTCTTCACAAAGCATTGGATAGGTCTGCGCCAACTACGTCTAAGCGCGAGCTACCACCCGCAAGCCATCGGATCGGTCGGGGATGAATAGTGTCTTTTTGGTATGGTACCACACCTGGGCGCTAGTTGCTCGATCAGGTACCGTTCCTTGAAGGCTTAGATGGCGCTTGCGGCCCCGTCCCGCCACTTGTCGCATTCTCGACGAACAGGGAGCGGCAAGCATGCGACAAGGGTCGATGTGAGAGAGTGGCACATGGACAAGCCAAACCAAACAATGGGATGGACTCCCACTGTCCCAATCTTTTGGTGTCGAGGACGCTTCAAGCACTACGTACGGTAATCAAAGAGGCAGACAAGTGCCCTGCATCAGGTGCATCTCTTGTTTTCCCCTCCACCTCACCTCCTTCAAAGCATCTAATCTTGTCCATATCCATGTTTCAATCCATGCATCAACTCCCCTGTCCTGCGCCCCATACTCAGCTCGCAGGGTTTGTCTTCAACCTTGGGTCAATCACATCGACATCCCCATACATCCATGTTCTAACACTCTCTCAAATAATCCTGCCCAGGCCTAACCCAGCAATGCCTCTCCTGGTTCCTATCTTTGTACCAAGAGTAAATATCTCACTTGCACTGAGCCCCATATTCACATCTGCATCCCTGCTAAACACTGGGCTTGCTCTATTCGCCAGCCTTAGCCGTCTCTACCTCTTCCCGTCTGTGATCTTTGCTTCAATTCTACACCAACTCCCCCACTATTACTCCCGCTTGCTGTTCTATACCCTCATCGCCCACCTTCTTTACATGAGCCTAAAACGTCCCATCTGCCGGGACTTGTTCATACGCCTCCCTGGGGGCTGTGTCTTACTAAGTTTGGCTTGTCCATCTACAATTTCTCCGGACTCACTGCCTCTTTTGATTTGTGCTCCTGTTCTCAACTCTGGGCCATGGCTAGTCTCAAGAATATCATGAATACCGACGATGAACACGTCGATTCAAGTTCCGGAACCCGTTCCGTCGGTTTGACTTCAAGACCACCCTCTACCCACAGCCATGCTACTACATTAAAACATCCACCACCCTCCTCCTCCTCCTCCCGTAACAACAGGTCTGATATTCCTGTCTCATCCATGACATCTTCTCTCGATGGTCACCCATCGTCACCGAAGCCCAATATCAACATGACTACCCGACGCCGCAGCAACGCAAGTGTCGACTCCAACGAATTCTCCTACCAGCCTGGCCCATCATCTCACACTCCCATGAGGCCCTTCGCCGGAGCAGCCACTGGAGAGGCACACGTCAAGTTGACTCCTATAACCAGAAAGATTAGTAAGGCGAAGAAAGGTGTCCCGGTTCACACATGCAATCAATGTCCCAAGGTATATTTCTTCTTTCTCTACCATCTTCACATCTAACTTTCACAGACCTTCTCTCGGGCAGAGCACTTAAGGTTCGTGGTCTTCCCCGAAGCTAAAAGATGTTTCTAACAATGGATGCAGACGTCATCAACTCAGTCACTCAGCTCCTGATCTATTTTGCCCGGTCGAAAACTGTAATAAGACTTTCCATCGCAAAGACCTCCTCGACCGTCATGTCCAAAGACAGTACGTTGGAAGAGTGGCACCCAGAGAGCTTCGAGGCTAACAAGAGTAGTGAGCAAGATGGTCAAGATGTTAAAGACCTGAAACATAACCGTCAAGGCAGCCCGAAAACACCAAGCTTGCCCTCTGCAGACTCTGGACCAGAACCGGGACTCAAGATGCCTGAAGTCTATAGACACCCTCGAGCAGTAACCGCAAACAGCAGCTCGAATATGGTCGGTCCATGGTCATCAGTGGCATCGACATCTGCTCCTCATCAGGTCTACAATCCGCCGCCAACCGTGAACAATTCCTCAGACAGCTACCCCATCGGGCCAAACAACTATGTACTCCATACACTACCAACGAACGAAAGTTTTGTAGCAAGCTATTCGGAACCAAGAAACATGTCCGACATGTCTATTATATCATCTATTCCTGAGGAAGCACCCCCGGATCTAGGCTGGCCTGAAAGCTCAATGTCTTCATCAGCTCCTACAAGCACATTCTCGACTCCCCCGGATAACACAAGGCGCTCACAGTTCTCCGTGCCAACAACGGACGGGTCTTGGATGACCGCGACTCCAGCTTACCCAAATACTGCAAATGACATCACTGCCAGTCTGGATAGCAACACATACCCTGGCTCGTATTCATATACCGATACTCCACCACAAGCGTACCCTTCTGTCTTTGGCGATATGGATCTTGCATTACCTGGATACTCCGAAGGCCCTTCTTTCAGCACCACCAATCAGATACCTATTCCCACAGTTCGTAGCATGTCCCCCTCATTAGCTGTCGCTCAATCTGAGACTTTAGTAGCTGTCTCCTCGCTGCCAACGTCAGATGGAGTTTTTGGATTGGGGGCATGTAGCTCTGGGCCTTCGGATGGCAGCTTATTGAGTACTCCTGATTTGATGCCACTATCTCTCCCTGCAGCAACGAGAGACTCAATTCCGACATACTTAGAAACCTACTGGGAGCATGTCCACCCCAAGAACCCCATCATACATAAGTACACTTATGAGGATGTACCAGAGGAGGAGACAGAGCATGTACAGGTCCTCCAATGCGCCATGGCTGCTCTAGCGACACAATACATCCCTAACGCAGACCACCGCATGAAGGGAGCTCAGCTTCATGCATACGCCTGGCAAAAGTCAAAAGTGGTGAGTTGAGAGAACAGGAGCTCGCCAAAGGAGCAGTCGACAATCGACCGGTGCTGATACACTTAGTTTACACAAGCTGAAAAGTGGTCAATACCAGTACAGCAAACTATTGCACTTTGCGAGTATTACGCTCGGTTCCGTGGTAGAAAGCCACATTCACATCAGCCCTCTGCTCGGTTCACTGCACTTTACCACAGGGTTAGTCCGCGTGATTTCTTTTGATTATTCCTCCCTTTATTTCTTTATTTCTTCCGTTCTCTTCTTCTTCTTCTTTCCGTCTTCTATTATTTATCTTTCTCTTCCATTGGAAAAAATTTAAACATCATGTCTTTCTTTTCGACCTCATACCCCCCTCGAATACCTGGCTCAACTCCCGATAGGTTTTTAATCATCACCATGAATCTCCTTCAGGCTCTTCGCCCCAAGATCAGTCGGTTTGGAAGATCTGGGTTGCTGCAGAAACTCAACGACGACTGCTGGCTGCCTGCTTCCTCCTGGATGTCCACAGTTCACGGTATCATCAACGACCGTATGTTTCCGCCATTGGCCTGGACTACACTGCTCCGGACACTCTTCCTATTCCACTCACAGCAACAACGACAAAATCTTGGGAAGCACATGATCCTCAAACATGGACACGACTACGGGCAAGAAAGGACCTGAGAACTATCTCAAGCATCAACATGAGTACACTCTCTGCCACTGATGTAGCATCTCTGCCTGCCTTTGACGCGGCAATCTTGCTTGCAGCATATTCATTATTCATTTCGTGCCGTCAGAACCCAGCACATGTTGGCGTGATGGATGGTGCACTGAACTTTGAGTCGGAGAGAATGCTTATGTTAAGGGTATTTCCCGACTCGGCAGCTGCTAGTACCTACCTAGCCCTTCACTACACACCTCTTTACTACCTATTATCAGTATCTGGGCAGAGCTGGGTCTTTAACAAGAAGGTGACGGACTTCAATATCTTTGCGGAACACCAGAGGTTACTAGGCGAATGGTGCAAATCTAGCACAGCTGCGATCGCCACTGTTTTTGCTGCCCGTGCTTTGAGCATCTTCCTGAACCTCAAAGCTTCATCCGATCAGGGAGAAGACAGAAAAGGAAAATCCAACGAGCAACAAGTAGTGCATTGGAAAGATATTTCGGACTACTGGGGTGTTTACGTTTGCTCGTTGATCTGTTGGGCCTTTGGTATTGAGAATAAACAGGACAAGGACAATACCAAAATTTTGCCAAAAGCTCCAAAGCAGTGGATATTGATAGTTGCAGATCTGGAGCCGTCCGAGTTGCAAGCTCAGAATCACCGCAGTGGGGCTCAAAAGGTTGTAAGTCTCGTGAAGGAGGTGTTGGAAAACGATTGTCTGGGCGGAGGAAACATTCTTTTTGCAGATGCCGTGAACGTTTTAAAACAACTAGAAAGGGGGGAATCTGCCAGGCCGTGCCCAGATGTTTGAGAGTCTAGCGTTCATGAAGGACCATGCCCTATTTGTTCCTTCTCTTATTTATATATTTGTTTTGAGCTGACCGCATTGATGTGATATGAGAAATGCGTGTAAGTAGGAGTTGAGTGGTCGGAAGAGATGTGGATTTGGGAGTGAAGGATGCATGCATTGGTTGAAGGAATCATAGCGTAGGGTTGCAGAAGGAAACGATGCCTTTTATGTTCTGAACCTTTCACAAGCATATCCACAACCATACGTGACATATGAATGGCGGGAAGGTGTTGAGTTTGTCTCAGTAGGGTGATCAACTGAGACCATGATCCTGCGAGGCGTCAGGTAGTGGATAGCTTCAACTGAGACGTTGACCCAACTGGAGATGGAGTGGCTTAGAACCTTGTCAGGAAAGCAGCTGCGACGTCATGAGAGATATCGATGCATTTTGATAGAATTGATCCTCCAGCGTAGGATGGGAGCTGGACATGACATTGAGCTGAGGGTGGATGAGGAGAGGGATTTGGTGGCTTGTGGCGTTGTCTCAGGATCTCAGCCCTGGGGGATAGTTAGAATAGAGACAAGGGTCATCCCAGTGACGTTGGGATGACTTGTGCAGCTTATTGCTAAAAGGAATTGAATGTTGAGTGCTGGCTGGAGGTTTAGGTGGCTGGCTACCTTGGGTTGGGGAATTGATGTACATGCCTACCAGCTGGCATGTAGAGGGGACGCCTTTATTTTAAGGTATATATATCATAGAGCTCGAAGAATACGACCAAATCGAGAAGGGCAAGGTATTTCGGTTGTAGGAGCAGAGGCCAAGAGCGGAGTATGATTGATGGCCTTGATCACATGCAAAGAAATAGACACAATACGACCAAAAGAAGAAAAGAAGCGGTGACGGAGGAACAAGAGAAATTAATAATTGTCCGTATCTGAGCGGTGATGGAAATAAATTGGTGGATGTTCCGTTGTTGGTTTAGCCTCCGACATACATAATAAGCCAGAGCCCAGACTTGAGTTAGCTAAAGGTATGCTGTGTGTGAACCTACTGTATGCCTCTTTGTCGGTGGCAGAGTTGTTACGGAGTATAAAGTACCTCATATTAGATCTTGGTCGACAATCCAAACATTGGGAGCCTCTCATGATAACTCAGTAGGTAAGCAGGTAGGTAGGTAGTGTATCAAGGCCAAGCCGTGTCATGATGATTCGGACCTGGTAGGTTCACGGACAATCGGCACCATTAATACTGGAGCCAAGAGTCGAGACCGAATTGCCTATTCTGAAAGGAAACGAGTCGAGGGGACTTGGATGTCATGTAAGGAATTTAACACGAGGGCATATGTAACCTTAGGGCGAGGTAGACTACCCTGACCAGTAGAACTCTTTCGTATATACTTACGGAGCTCTGGAAAAGAGGCTAATAGAGAACACCTAGCGGATAAGGTAAAGTCAGATACGGTAGCCTTCTGCCAGGTTAAAAACAACAATATGTACGGAGTATGGAGTAAGTAAGAGGCATTTTCTTCTGTTGCGCTTCAACCAACAACACGAGACGAGATGAGACAATTCAAGGCAAGGTACCTTTTATTAGCTCAATCAAATTCGGGTTCATCCATTTATTAGTTGACTACCCTCGGGCAGAAAAAAATACATGAGACTGGCTTACACCAAAATCCAGTCTCGTTTTTTATCCCCCCCCCCCCCCCCCCCCCCCCCAACCGACTGGTAATCTAGGTCGAGAGATGGTATGGTCGAATACGTGTCCCCCAGTCACGGAATCGGCACGGCAAAAAAGGCGCCC
Source organism: Fusarium fujikuroi IMI 58289 (assembly GCF_900079805.1). Lineage (NCBI taxonomy): Eukaryota > Fungi > Ascomycota > Sordariomycetes > Hypocreales > Nectriaceae > Fusarium > Fusarium fujikuroi. Next base: position 2,217,172 of record NC_036626.1, on the reverse strand, counting down.
CAACGCTTATTCATGGGTGGCTCTAGTGGCCTAGTCCTGGAATCTGGAGTCTAGAGGCTAGGGACAGGACAGGCCTGACTTATTTGGGGGTCCTAGTGGAGGTACCTTGGGTAGGTACTAAGGCAGACATTGTGAATGGAAGGATGGAAAGCTGCCCTGAGCAGAAGAAACACAAGGAGTGAGCTTATTCTCGACTGTATAGCATTAAAACAAGGGCCATTTCCCTTTTTCGGCCTTTTCTGTTTTGTTTCCTTTCTCGTTCTTCTTACTCCTGAGTTCTACCTGTTTCGCGGGACATAAGACGAGATTAGAAGACGAAGCAGAGGAGAAAGAGAGAGAGAGAAGAAAAAAAGCAAGCAAGCCAACCAGGGGAAGTCCAATTGTTTCCTCCATGGATGATACTTGATTTAGTATCACGATCACTCCTGAGTTCTCGTACCTCATCTTGTTTAATTCAACTTCTCGTCTCGTCTCGTCTCGTCTCTTTTATTACCGAGCTGGGTTTAATTTGAATCGCTTCTCCTCCTATTACCTCTCTTTATATTCTGCCTCACGTGCCTCTACGGTCAACAATCAACAAACTCACTTCTGTCTTTCCTCCCACCATCAGCCAATATATACTTTCATCATAGTACTCCACCGACCGATCACAGACGGATCCTCTTGCGTTCCTTGTCCCACATTCACGGCTCAGACGGCGCTGACACTTGATACCGGGGCTTGGCCGTGGCTTGGCCGGGGCAGTCGTCAGAAACCGAATCTGGAGTACGAGCTGAGCAATCATTGAAGAGCAATAGGACGAAAAGAAAAGGAGAGAAGGAAGAAAATACAGCGGGAATGGTCACGGCGAATATCGAATGAAGCAGCGAATCTAAGCCACGAGCCGACACGACGACTTATAACACCGTTGAAAAAAGGGGGGTCGAGAACGGGTTTCATTCATGCTACCAACCATTTTCCACTCGAGAGCTGAGCTGAGCTGAATCTGTGGAAGCGAGCAAGCTGTACATATCTGAAACGATAAACGGCGATAATAAGCTCCAACCCTTGAAGTCATTTCGCGCTGAAACGGGCGACGACGCTCTTAAAAAATTCTTACAACATCAACAGATTAACTTGAGAGAGAGGGATACTCAAGACAACAAAGTTGAAATAGGGCAAATCCGTTCCTGGTTTTCACTACGTCACTTTTGGGTTGTTCGTTCCCCGCCCTATCAAGCATCCCCACCAATCCCACGACGGTCTGCAACCCCCCAAAGCTACAAGCGGAATCAACCTTGGCCCTCGCCCCTGGGACACCTATTACAGGACACTTTGTGGGTGTTATCGCTAGGAAATCCGCCTGAGCTGAGCGCCTAAGACGCCTGGACACACCACACCGCACCACACCGCACCACACCCTTCCAGCCCAAGTGCTTAAGGTACCTACCTACTACAGCTCCAGCACCCCCGCTGTCGATCGATCTATCACCCTCCATAACTTTTGAGACTGCAGTGCTGTGTGTGACAGGGAGCTCCAGCTGTTGGAGTCCCAGTCCGGCCGAGCCAAGGCCCTTTCTTCGTCATGGTGCGCATCATCCCAACACGGCTCAAATCGACCTCTCGATCCTCCTCTTCTTCCTCCACAACCATACACTCCGTCAGCAACACCAACGGAAGAACCAAAAACAACCGCAGCAACAGTCCTCCCATGCGCTCGAAAAAATGATAGCACGAGCCCTTCGAGGGACGCTGGAAATGGTCTGGCCCTTAGAGTTTATATTATAAAGGTACTATGCATATCGATTGTCCCTTGGTACTTATGCACTTCACGCCCTCTTATACGAGCTGGCTGCAGGTCTCTCCAGCCATCATCGCTCTCTGCCCGGTCTAATCGGCGCAGCAGCAAGGCAGCGAGAGAACAACCGAGTGTGAATTCATTCCACCTGACTTGTGCTAACATCTAGCCAGGGAAAAGACCTTGCAGCCAAGGATCGAAGCGGCACATCCGATCCTGTAAGTTCCTCTCTCGCTCGACACCGTGTCCCCAATGCTGACAGTTGAACTTCAGTACCTCGTTCTCTCTAGCGGCGACTCTCGAATCGTAACCAACGATGTTCCCAAGACTCTTAACCCGGAGTGGAATGTCACCGAAGAGATTCCCCTCACATCTGTCCAGAACTTGGTCCTGGATGTCATCTGCTGGGACAAGGACCGCTTTGGAAAAGATTACATGGGTGAGTTCGATCTCGCTCTCGAAGAGATCTTCAACAACGACAAGGTGGAACAGGAACCTACCTGGTACCGTCTCAAGAGCAAACGTCCCGGCAAGAAGACGAGTGTTGTCTCTGGTGAAGTCCAGTTACAGTTTTCACTCTTTGACTTGACGAACCCGTCAGCGACACCGCAGCAAATTCTCGAAAAGTTCCAAGCCCTTGTAGGAACCGCCCCCGCTGGCTCTCGAAACGTAACACCCTCGATGACACCAAACCTGGCGCCCACAGGTTCCCAATCCGCCCCCAACCCTCAGGATAGCCCTAGTGACGATGACGATGACGATTTCGATGACGACGACTCCGATGAGGGTGACGAGGACGAAGGTGAACAAGATGCTACCAAACGCAAGCGCCGACTTCGAATTCGAGGACTGAAGAAGAGGAGACGCAACAACCCTTATGCCTTTGCCAGCAGTGGCTCTGACGTTGTTGGAATCATCTACCTTGAGGTCATCAAGATCACAGACCTGCCTCCCGAATCCAACCTTACACGCACAAGCTTCGATATGGACCCTTTCGTTGTGGCATCCCTCGGCAAGAAGACATACCGAACTCGACGCATTCGCCATGACCTCAACCCCGTCTATAACGAGAAGATGCTGTTTCATATCCAAAGCCACGAGCAGCAGTACTCTTTCGCTTTTACTGTCATCGACCACGATAAATACTCCGGCAACGATTTCATTGCTTCGTGCGATCTTCCCATCCACCAATTGATCGAGAGAGCCCCCAAAGCAAACCCAGAAACCGGACTCTATGATCTCCAAGTCCCTGCACAGGCCGAACCGCTTCCTTCGCGATCGCGATTCAAGAAGCTCGCCATGTCACGATCCAACTCTTCCTCCAGTATCAGCAAGATGATTCGTCCTCCACTGAGCAAGCACGCCTCCAACACAAGTATGGCATCAGCGACTCCCGCCCCTGCTCCCACCTCAGCACCCGATCCCAACAAGCTGGCACCGGCGGATGTCCTCGCCAATACTGGTTCTGATCCTGATTCGACCAACATGGACAGCGGAGATGCCGACTTTTACGAGTATAACGTTCCTCTGAAGATGAAGAACACCGAAAAGTGGGAGAAGAAGCACAACCCCGTTCTTTACCTCCGTGCGAAGTACATGCCATATGATGCCCTCCGACAACAGTTCTGGCGAGCCATGCTTCGACAATATGATGCCGATGAGAGTGGTCGCATCAGCAGAATCGAGCTCACAACAATGCTCGAGTCTTTGGGTTCTACGCTTACCGAGAATACCATCGACGGCTTTTTCAAGCGATTCCCCCACCGTGATGCTGATAACGACGAGAATTGGGAGCTCACGATGGACGAGTGCGTCATTTGCCTGGAGGACCAACTGGAAGGACGAAGGCGATCCTCAGGCACTGCTGCAGATAAACTCAAGGGTTTGGTGCCTGATATGAAGAACCTCCTCCACGTGCCTGGTCATGGACACAACAACGATGGCTCAGAGACCCCCAGTGTTCTAGAACTGGACTCGACGTTGGGAACTCAGACTCCTATCTCAAACGTCCCCACTTTGAAGACACCTGCAGATGAGGAGGGCGATCCCCTCGACAAGTCTGACAGCAGTGATGACCGTTCTGAAGAGCACGTCGTAGAGATCCGAGAATGTCCTATCTGTCACCAGCCGCGACTCAACAAGCGCAAGGATGCTGACATCATCACCCATATTGCGACATGCGCAAGCCAAGACTGGAGGCAAGTCAACAGCGTGCTCGTGGGTGGATTTGTCACAGCCAGCCAGGCGCAGCGCAAGTGGTACTCGAAAGTCATTACCAAGATCTCTTACGGTGGTTACAAGCTGGGTGCCAACTCGGCCAATATCCTTGTGCAGGATCGTCTCACGGGGCAGATCAACGAGGAGAAGATGAGTGTTTATGTAAGACTCGGCATTCGTCTGCTGTACAAGGGACTTAAATCTCGAGATATGGAGAACAAACGAAGTAAGCAGAGTGTGCTCGCCTGCAAAACCAGCATTACTGACAAGGCTACAGTCCGAAAACTACTCAAAAATCTGAGTATTAAGCAGGGTAAGAAGTTTGACGACCCTGCATCCAAGGATGAAATTGAAAAGTTCATTGCTTTCCACGGTCTCGACATGTCGGAAGTTCTGCTGCCGTTGGAGGAGTTCAACAACTTCAACGAGTTCTTCTACCGCGCCCTGAAGCCTGGCGCTCGACCCTGCTCTGCGCCCGACAACCCTCACATCATCGTCTCACCAGCCGATTGTCGGAGCGTCGTCTTCAACTCTATCACAGTCGCTACCAAGATTTGGGTCAAGGGTCGTGAATTTAACATGAAGAGGCTTCTCGGCGACGCATACCCTGAGGATGTGTCTCGATTTGAGGGCGGAGCTCTGGGCATCTTCCGACTAGCTCCCCAGGATTATCATCGCTTCCACATCCCTGTGGACGGTGTCATGGGCAAGCCCAAGACAATTGAGGGCGAATACTACACGGTGAACCCCATGGCTATTCGATCGGCTCTGGACGTTTACGGAGAAAATGTGAGAGTTCTCGTGCCAATTGATAGTGAACATCACGGACGCGTCATGGTAATTTGTGTCGGTGCAATGATGGTAGGCAGCACTGTCATTACTCGCAAGGAGGGCGAGAAAGTCCACCGAGCAGAAGAGCTGGGATACTTTAAGTTTGGTGGCAGCACGATTCTGCTGCTTTTTGAACCTGGACGAATGGTGTTTGACGATGATCTTGTCGACAACGGCAAGGATGCACTTGAAACTCTGGTAAGTACTTCACATTGGTGAGTTGCACAGCTACTGATTCCCTGTGAAGGTCCGAGTTGGCATGTCTGTTGGCCACACGCCTAGTGAGCCACAGTGGACTCCTGACATGCGAAAGAAGGCGGAGAACATCACGGAAGCGGACAAGAGAGCTGCCAAGAGACGGATCCAGGGCAACGTAGCCTTGCAGGAGTCTCCAGATGGTAGTGGAGAGGAAGAGCAGCCATCAAGATTAACATCCAAGCCCACCATCGATACAATGGCTGCGTCGGCGATGTAGAGACGTCGGCATACCACGCGGAAGCGATGTAGGCGGAGAAGCCGCCGGTGGACACGGAGACGACGGGGGGTATATTCAACATTAAGCAGGGCATGTAGAAGGTGGATAGGTAGCCTCCAGAGACGTGTAGATATAGCCATTGAACTGGTTATCGAGGGATTTATATGAGGACAAAGGAATACATGTTCGGTCCTTGGCCATTGGACGAGTAGAAACAGGATAGGATATAACTTGAGGCATGAGAAACGAAACGACGTAAACGAAAAAAGCGAAGCGGATACAAACGGACAGCAGCACAGACACTTTTCTGTTTACATAAGTGCATATATGCTTAACTATTCAGTGATACGTTGGAATGCTTGGTGTTAGTGTTACATGGAGCCCTATCACATAGGACCAACTTGCATACGCCAGTCACCAGTCAACCTTCTCACACCAGTAGACCTATGATGAAGCAGGATAGGCCAACATCCAAAAGTTGAGCAGTTCGGTTCGGAAATAGGTCAGGTACAAGTACGTGAGATCGGTGGGGATGCCGAACCGATCCGAAGAAAAAGCACTTCTTGCTCCAGCTCTTGGAAGGAATTGGAGAACCAGCTGGGTTGAAATCTGGGGAGAGCTAAAGATGAAGTTGGGGTATAGTTCTATGTCTGGTATACATAGCAATGCGCGACTTCTTCCTTGCTTCGTCCAAAGATAATCAGAAAATCCATGCTTGGTCAATTATCTATGCTGATGCTGAACATACCATAGGTACCTTGGGTAATTTGATCGAGTCTTGTCGTGATGACACGTGATGAAATACCATTTCAGGATAGAGTTCACCAGCCACAGCGAGTCCCTTGAGCACCCCGCAAAAGAGAGATTGGCGGCGCACCCCGATTACAAGGGGTGTTCAATGTGGGCAGATGGTCATGCCACTGTTGTCGATTTCGAGTCATGGGTTGCCAGGGTTGAACGATGGGAGATAATAGATAATGATATTTGATTCAGAATATTGAGTTTCATTTGGGTATCTAGTGAAAAAGAGGTTGCTGATTTCAACCACTGAACAATTTCAAGACAAATGTAAAAAAGAAAAGCCTCTGTCCGAAAGGTCGGTCTCTGTCCAGTCCGTACTTTTACATGGCGCCTTAAGAATATTGTATTCCATCAGAAGAAATGATGATTCGCATGTCGGTTTCTGGCGTTTTCTCATCCGAACGTGGGGCACGCAAACCTGGGACCAGATTTCGTGATTGACACCTTGTGGTCCCACGTTGGCATACTGACCCCACAGATCTGGGCTGTTTTGATGCATCTCGTCTGAGTGGGAGTTTGTTGGCAGATCTTTTGATGAAACTTTTGCAAGTGTACCGAGAGGCGTAAAAAAAGAGGTGCTGAGGTCTCCCAGAACCTCGCAGATTGGGGGTAATGTGAAAGAGGAAGCTTAGCGACGGCTTCAAATCCCGTCCAGCATAACGAAGTCGTATGCGCCAGATGCTATGTCCGTGTCCTGAATGCAAAAGTTCGACCCCTTTCATAAATCATGGGTAAATAAGGCAAAATCGCAAGTCTTTGTGTTTCCTCAGTGACGACTGTTGGGGTGCCATTCTGTGTCTGAGGCGTTCGAAGGGCGTCGCTCTGATCGCTGAGCAGGGGGTGAAGGGGATCGCGATATGGGACGACCAAACATAGACGAAGGAGTCTGTGTTGGGGGAGCCAGGTCGGGAGAAGGTTGTCGGGTCTGACGCCAGGAAGCGTAGATCTGCTTGCAGAGGTGGGCGGTCATTGTGTAAGTCATGTTTTGGGATAACAAGTCTGAAAGCGAAGACTAATTATGAGAATGGTTGTGGTCGTGGAGTGTAGGTAGTAGTCGAGGTCGAAGAGTGGTTCGTAAGCAGAAGGCCCAGGAGAGTTGAGTTATATAGACGAATATTGTATGAGTACCTAGGTAGGTTTCATATACTATAGGATATTGAATTATGTGTAAAGTCAAAGTCAAAGAAAACAAGTCGACGGACTGAGAAGAGCAGACCTTGTGCTTAAGTACCTACTACCTACTACTTGCCTTCCATGGTAGGTTGCCTCAACCTAATGAGGTGCCAGGTGCCCCTTCCTCATGCCAGCACGTCGGTACCTGGAGTGGACCTGACTTGCCTGCCATGCTCCAACTCTTCCGTTTGTATCCTTATGGGGTCGTCCTCATCAACCTACCTAAGGGAAAGTGCAGTACGTACCCGCACCTGCCACTCAAGGTAAACAATGAACTGCTTCCGAACCGAAGACTGGCCAGGCAGGAGATCCCGAATGGGAAGGGAATGAAACAGCTGGCCAATCATAGCCTCGCTAATTGTCAGAAACGCCCGACTTTTGGGCTGATGTGGCAGTGAATCGTATGACCTTGGCTTGGGCCACTGGTGGCTCAGAGAGATTACCCCTGTGTGACCAACCAAAGTCTGTGTCTTCCAAGTCGGCTTCTAGATCTTCTACTTCCTTCATCCAACAAGGTTGAGAGCAAAGGGGTTCCTTTCTACCGTCCTTGCCTTGTTTTCAATGAAGGATGGATTTAGAGAACTTGTTTCTTTGCTGACTCTTCCCCCCTTGTCCTTGTTTTATCACTACGATAATTCTTTGTTCTAAAACCCAACCTCAACCATCAACTGTTGACAGAAGTGTATAAGGTGGGGGAGGGTCCGAATCGTCTGTTGCTGACACCATTCGCCTTCTTTATTCCTCATTTTGACTTTGACTCTTCAGAATGATCCGTTTCGTGTTCGTTCTTGACCTCGACCGTTAGCCCATGGCCCATTTTTGATTATCTTAGTTGCCGATCATATGTCCCAACTCTCTGATGCTATCCACTCATATCCAACAAGCAAATCGTTTCACAACATGAGATATGTAGACCAACAAGTGTGACCCGATCTGTTTTGTTGGGCATTATCTCCTCATTCTCGCTCCAGTCGATCGTTTCTACTGGCTGAAATACCATACTGCATACACGTGGGAGCACGTCGAAATGGTATATTCGGCTTCATTGCAGTTTTACCTCAGCCTTGCACAAAAATTACCTATGGAAATTTGACTCTTTAACTACTCCAACTCTTCACATGAGACCCTTTCCCAATAGACGCCAGGTATATCATCCGTGCCTACAGTATGAACCGCGCTCTTGCAACAAAACACCATGAGCATCCCAAGAATAATCAGACCCGCTTTAAAGAATGCAATCGTTGCCCGAATACCAGTCGGCTAGTATAAATTCATCTCCTCAGGAGTAAGCTCTACCAACCATGATGTCACCCACTGGTCTTCCAGAGAAGGTCGCATGTCCTGCGTTCATTCCTACACCTTCTCGCACCACGCCCCAACGAACCTCGAGTGTTTCCACGCCGCCCTCTCGCGCTACTCGGTGGCATCGTGCGCTCAGAACCGCCGAACACGTTCCGCCTACTAAAGCGAGTGGGTTACCGGCCGGTTCTCCGCCTTCAACGGAACCACGAGGATCCACCTGCCGGAGTGCTAGACCAGCAATGCCGAGACCGAGTAGAACGAGTAGAACGAGGAGGATGAGTAGCGGGAGGGGGCTGAAGCCAATTCCCGTGGTGGTTCCCTTGATGCCGTCCACTGACACGAGAAGGATACCCTGACTGAGGAGAAAAGCCATTGCGGTAACAAGAAAGAAGAGTATCCAGGATACGGGCCGAGGCAAGGTGAGATATAGTGAAGTCGTCTGTGAACCGAGTGGCTGTCCTGAAGACACGCGCAGAGGAAGCAGGTCCGATGTAAACTGCGAGAGCTCGTGAGACAGGTAGAACAGGGTGAGCAGCGCATTACTGGAAAGGTACAGCAGACCCAAAAGGAGCTGGGGCAACGCAACCACAACGGCCATACCAGACCTTGACGTTCCCGCGGGCAGCTCATATACCACTGGCGCCTTGCCGAATCTAGTAAAGGCCTCCTTGGGTTCCTTCACAGCCCCCAGTGCCAGAGCCGCAGCTGCCAACCCCACAGGCATGATCCATGTCATGAACCAAATAGCCCATCGGTTGAATGATGGAACATTGAACCAGCGGCTTGTCTTGGCATACCAGTACTTGCCCTCTCGGTCTCCCCATAACCCCTTCTTGATCTCTTCCTTGGTGATGAGGCATGAATTATGAGTGCTGACATCGGGATCGGCGAGGAACGAGCTCAGAGCATCACCCAGCGTGACGAGTGGGCTGAATACTTGTCTGGTGAGTGCTAATGCGACAGCGATGGCATACGTGAGGATGAGAACAACATTAATTAGCGTGATAGCGGCGAGAAGAGGCCCGTTAACATTAAGCGATGACTTAGAATTCTCTGCGTGTTCAGTAGTAATAATTATGGAATTATATCTTTAATTTGTCAGTGATAATATATGTCATCAGATTTGGGTTGCATACATTACTTGGGAAAGGAGGGCAAACACCATCATGATACCTGACAGCGTTGCCCTGGTCGAAGAGATGAGTGACATGTTTCGTAGAGATGGGATACCGATGTCGAGCCACTTAAAGGTTGAGTGGGCATTCTCTACCTCAGCACGAGTCGGGCTGTTGAGGATTTGAACGACGTAATTGGCTCCAGCGATGAGAATGATGGCAAACACATTCACGGCCGCCAAGATCCCTCTAGCAATACCTTCGACTGTAGTCGAACTACCCTCCATTAACAACGACTCCCATGTTGACATATGTCCCTGGGCCGAGGCGAGAGCGAGACAAGCCACAGAAGCCACAAGAATCAGGAAAGCCAGAAACATGTTGGCTGCAACACCAGCTCTCCATCCTGTCATGAGAGATCGGGTAGGCTGCGGTCGTTCTTCCACGAGCATCTTCTCCCGTTCCGCCCTCGGAGTACCCGGCCTCGAGTTGTCGGGTGTACTTGAAGCCGAGTGAATAAAGTCGAGTTGAGATTCCTGTGGGCGTTGAAACTGTCCGGGCTCAGGACTATCGGGGATGCGGTGTCTTCGAGCGAGAGTCTCCGGCGTCTCGCCGCGCATGAAGTTGACCACATAGTCAGGGATGATGTCGCTACCAAGAACGCTAGAGACAGAACGACTTATGCTGCCGGCAGCACGGCGAGGAAAAGAGCCCGAACTGTGCGGGATAGAGCGAGAGTTGGACGGTCTGCGAGGGTAATTGGGAATGGAAGATCGTGAGTTGCTGAAGCTGTGAAAGGGCCATCTGACGGTCTGCCGTCCTGAGGAAGTGGTGAAGCCTCGAGTCCGACTAGTCGGGGGTCTTGTAGTCGTTGCGGAGCCAGGCTCTTCTGAGATACTATCTCGGATTAGTTGGATGCCGTAGTCAGACATGACTTCTGTTGTTTGAATACCTTTCGAAGTTTTCAAAGTTCATGACTGAGCCAGGCTTCTCCCACACCCATGGTCTAAATGACCGGGTAGAAGGAGGCCCCTCCATCGTATATGCGATCTGATTTATGAGATGACGGAGTTTGAGGTTTGATTTGTGCAGAGGCTGTCATACAATGTGGCGAAGTTGATTCGGAGGTGTAAGCCAAGGGGGATCGGTCATGTACGACACTCGTTGGGCAACAGTCAAAGTATGAAGGCGTGTTGATCACTGCGTGATATCTGAGGTGAAAATGATGCTGTATGGTCAAAAAGGGTGGAAAGACTACGATGATGAGCGCAGCTCGCCTCAAGGATAGCAAATATAGCAAGGAAACGAGAGACTAAACATAAGCGTAAATGAGTGTAAGAAACGAACGAATAACCAACGGTCGAGAGACCATAACGAATGAAAAAAAAAGGCTCGTAAGATAGAAGAGAAAGAAGAGGGGAGAAAAGACCAGGAAGTCGTTGGACCAAAAGAGACGAGAGACACGCTCAAGATCTCGTAACCAGAGAAGTGGTCGAGGGATCCTAGGCTGTACAAGGATTCCGCATGGGACCCTAGCATGGGCCTTGCAAGCATTTGCATGAATTAGATGGACGGGTGGAAGCCAATCAACCGAGCCTGATGTCAACGGGTAGCCCGCAGACGAAGGTCGTGCTTCTGTTTCGACATCAGCTATGATTACCACGCCCACGGCGAGGAGCCCAGGAGCCCAGGAGCCCAGGAAATGGAATGAGCATCAACCCACACATTGATATGCCGGGTCGTTTCGTTGCTTCAACACGGACGAGAGAACGGTTGAGTGTTCGTGATGGCTGGGTAGCAAAGAAGCGATCGAATCTGTGGTCTGTTGTCCTCGCATTGCCAGCTCAGCATCCATGTTCGCACATATAACTCCTGTATTAAGACAGACGAAATGCAGATCTCACAGCCCAATGACGAAGGCGATGACTGCACAACTGCTACGGAGTACGTCAACCACATTATCTAGACTTCAACGCAGCCTAGACCTAATGCGAAGTTTCTGGATTTATCATCATCACGGCCTGATCAGTGAGCGCATCACCCCCTCCTGTCAGATACGACCCTCAAGGAAGCCTCGACATGAGGCTGTGCATTCAAGACGGGAATAAAAGCGGGCTCGAGAGACTTGTGTGCGAATAGAATGGCTCGAACCGCATCCGGTGAAACGACTAAAAAGAAAGAAACGCGCACAGAAGTTGACAAGAGTAGAATATTAATTGAAAGCTGAAGCTGAAGACGTTGGAGATGCAAGAGGTTGTGCCCCCCCTGTTGCCCCATAGGGCATGGTTCGCGTTTCATGCTTCCCAAAGCAGAATAGCTCACGTTGCAGGCCGAATTAAGGACTCCAAGTCGCGGACCAACCGAATCTCACGGTTTTGACCAAAACGAAACAGCGGGTGAGCTAGAACTTTGTTGCCTTTCTTCCCGCCGTCTCTGGCGTCAAAAAAAAAGAAGTAAAAAAAAAAAAAAAAAAAAAAAGAACTAATTAATTGGAAAGCTGAGAACAACCCCCGTGCTCATCCCGGCCACGCCGCATCGCCCAGATATAGGTATAGAGCTGCACTGCACATCATGCACTACCTAGGTACCTTACCAAGTAGGTCGCTACCTACTCAAGCTTATATGGCGAACATCCACTAAGGATCAAGTTCAACATTGTGCCCCAGGACAAATCTAGGGTTTGTACTCCGTAGTTCTCGATGGAAAGCTCATTACACATAAACCAAGTAGTGTCACACTCTCCAATGCCCCTCAACAGAGATCGACTTGCGCTCGCGACGCTGTATTATTCACTCAGTTCCCAAGAATATGCACGTATTTGTAATTCCGTTCGCGCATGGATAGTATATTATAGCCACTTCTCTCTTGAAATAGAACCTATTCATAACTCCCCGCTCAAAGCAAAAATAGAACGAAAGGGAAAAGACAGTCGTTAGCGAGGCGCCCTGACTTCTATGCGCATAACATGTCATGTTAATCCACATCCTTCTCTCTACTCATGATGATGCACAGGCCATGATCAACCCGTCATGACTCCATCTTCTCGTAGAAGAAGTTTATACAGGCATCATCTCGGCATCCTTCTTGCAACCCACTACTTCAATCAGCAACCGCACTCTCGTCCACCATCTCTCCCTGCTTCGCTGCTGATGGGATGCTAATGTTCGCGCGAGACTTGTACTGCGCCTCAGCGAATCGAGCCCAGTGCTCTGGATCGCTCGCCTCCATGCACTTAAAAGCAATATCTCGGTCCTCCTTGAATGCCCTCACGGGACCCTTCTCCTTGACTAGTTCCCAGATTTCTCCACCAAGATCCTCAGCCAGTTCAATAAGCATTCTGACGTGTTTAGGATCCGATCCGATATCATCGATTGTGCTGAGGAGGTCAATCTGCTCCTCCTTAATGAGGCCGGCACGAAAGCGATGACCAGCACGGAGAATTCGGCCTTCTTCCTCAACCAGTATTTTGGCCATAGAGTTCGACCTCGACAGTGGCTTGCCTCCGGTAATTTCGCCTTCGTCCTCATTGTCCGACAAAGCCAACGCGGAATCCTCGAGTGGCAATGTGGTGGGCGACTCTTCGCTGCCCTTCGTCTCTGCACGGGGGCGCCTTTGCAATGCAGGGTCCTCGCGGGTATCCGGGTACTCGTCCTCAAAACGTTTGATAATTCCTTGCAAAGTGTCGTCGAGGAAGGTTAGCCTGCGGAGGTTGTGATCATCATCAGGATTCGCCCTTGCTTTGATGAGCGCTGGCTGGAGGCGTTGGCGGATCTTGCGGGCACCCATCAACAGATGCTTTGACATATCCTTGGCCTTTCCCCCTGTGGACAAGGTCGCCGCAGGGCTTGATGCTCCGTTCTCAATCTCACGGATAAATTCGCCTGATTGTCTCCGTGACTCATCGCCACGATTCTTCAGGCAACAAGCAAGCGCCTTGACCACACCAGTACCTCCGATAACATAGTCCTCATCAGGCGCTGAGCCGTTATCGTCGTCGCTTTCGTCTTGGTCTAGGACGTCGTGTCCAACGAGATGTGCAAGAACATCAGGATAAGGTGGCAACTTGTTCTCGCCAGCTTCTAGGTTGTTTTCAGCAAGCGTCGATGCCAGAACCGCACCTGCGTCAGTATCGGGAAGTCGTTCCATGTTACGAAGGCAGTAGGCAACAACTTGCTTAGCCATGGCCTTGACAATCTCTCCAGCATGTTCACTAGGAACCTCGATATCCACACAAATAAGACTCTTGGACACACGAGCTGCCGCAAGTAGAGACGCATAAAGAGCGCAAGCTTCCTCTTGCGCTTCTTCTGTGCTTGCATCGGCAAGCTTGACAATCTCGGCGTTGTTGGTGATGTTGATATGTGCTAGAGTTTTAACCTCGGGGAGCACTTCCACTATTGCGATTGCTTGTTCTGGCGTCATCGCAGCATCTTCCAGGTGCATACGTTTCAACACCTTCATCTTGGGAAGATATCTATGTACGGTTAGTATACCTGGGTCGAGCTGAAGGTCATCAAGTACATACCTCCTGAGCAGACCAACAGCGCTAGGGGTGGACTGGAATAATGCTGGGTTCTGGGACAAATCAAAGAATCGCAAATTCGGTAGCTTGACCATCACAGGTAAGATCTTACAGAGTGCCGAAGGCGTTAAGTTACAATCGGCCATGCCGAGTCCCCAGAGCGTCGTATCATTCTCGATGGCGGTTGCCAAGGCTTCAGTGTGTTGGCTGAGATCATTGCCGCCCAAGTCGAGACCTTCGCAGTGACCCTCTGTAAGAAACTTGACAACATGTTTCATGCCCTCTGCATCGATCTGGTTGTGCGACAAGCCGAGTCGTTTCACGCCACATTGAATCAGACCATCGACGATTGTTCCAAGCTGACCCATTGTCAACCCCGTTTGGCCGATATTCACTAGTTCGAGCGTTGATCCCCCCAATCGCTCTCCCAAAGCAGCGGAGAAGATGCTCGAGATACTTCGGGGTATATGAACTCCATTGTTGAGTGAACCGTTTTGCTGTGATTGAGGCTGGCGCGGGAATTGAATGTAAGAGACATCGAGGAATTTAAGCGATCGACATAAATAGATGAAAAGCGAGAGATACTTCCATCCATCAGGACCTATCTTATTGTTCTTCAGGACAAGTCGCTCTACTACGCCTCCTTGATCCTCATCATCATGTTTGGGTTTCCGCCGCCTCACAGCTGGTCTCTTGGCAGCCAGCAGACCGGCTAGGATAACTCGCAGACCTTCGTCGCCAAGCCCGCTGTTCTCTAAAAGTATTTCCCTCACAGGGACGATTGCAAGGTAATCTCCGAGAGTGATGAGATCTGGTAATTGGAGCCAATAATCTGTGAGATCAAGTTTGTTGACCGTGCCAGTCGAGGCATTGTAGTTGGCCGTGTCGGTGAGTTGCTCAGTGATCTTTTTCAAAATTGGCGTTTCGCGAAGCTGGCAGCATCTTCGGTATACTCGCACAGGGTTCGTGGTAGGTGCCGTCTGAGGCTTGTTGGTCTCGGGGCCATTGGGCGGCGTTTTTGTTTTGGCTGAATCATCACTGCTGTCATAATGAATCTCCATGGGAATGGATCCGTTGGCTTCGGCCAGTTTTCGCTTCTTCTCCTTTCTGGCCTTTCGTTCTTCCTCGCTCTTCTTCTTCTTTTCCTTCTTCTTGGTGTTTTCTTCCTTTTTCTCTGACACAAGAGTTGGACTGCCATTGGCCACTTCACCAACTTGCTGAGGTGCTTCAGTCCCTTCCTTCTCGAGTTCCTTTGGCAATGTTTCTCCGGTTGTCTTGACTTCCCCGATGGTTTCCTTCTGCTCTTCCACGGCCTTTGGGTTTTTGAGGGCCTCACCCTCACCCTTCTCGGTCAACTTCTTTTTCTGAGCCTTGTCGGTCGTTTTAGGTAATGAAGAATCGTGATCAGCATATTTGGGCTGGGGCGCAATCTCAACATCCACACAGAATGCGACTCTTCTAAGTTTGGCACAAGAGAGCTCCGATATAGGACATCTTTCTCGACTTTGGTCGACATTCAGAACCACCCTGTCGACAAGACCATGGCCAAGTTTTCCGCTTTGCGAAAGAGCCCCATTGTTAGAAGAAGACAGGCGCCGGAACATGCCCAAAAAGCCGGGTTGTCCACTCCTGGGCGGAGCTGGTATATAAGGGCCATCGCCTTCGGGCTTCGCAGCATGGGGGAGCACGGCGTTCTTCGTATGTGGCAACTTGGGGGGGGCGGGGTCTGACGGGGGCGCGGGCGACGATTCTGGTATGGGAGCTGGCGAAGGAGGACCGGCTGGCGGTGTATTAGAGGAAGAGAATTTGGCAGAGATATTGGAGAACCATGAATTGCGACGATGAGGCGAAGTGCCAGGAGGAGGCTGTTTATCTATAGAATTGGAGCGTGAAACTCGTTTTGTAGCTGAGGAGCCATTTGGAGTCGTGGACTGGCCATTGGTCGAGATATTGGAGTCTACGGAGGCGTTATCTGTGGGAGCCGAAGCCGGCGACTTCGGTCTAGAGTTTGCGCCAGGGATCTGTCTTGGAAGAGCTGCTGAGGGAGTTTTGGTGGGCGGTGAGTTCCTGGTTGCTTTATCTGTTTACCATATTAGCTCTGGGTCTTGGTCTAAAGAGTCAGAACAAAAGACGCGATGCGCGTTTTGGAGTTTGGGCGAGTGGCGAGTGGGAAACATGCCTTTGGAAGCACCATGGGTCATCCAGCTGACATCAACGCCATGAACCTGCTCCATAGTGGGAGGGGAGCCGAGACGGCTGTCCAAGATGTGAACGAGATAATGATGATAAGAACTTATACAAGTTTTAACAGTGTTTATAAAAGCTGGCGCCGAACTGAAGGAGGTGAAGGGTGAATGAGTAATGAGTAATGAGAGAGGAGAGAATCGACCAGAGAGATGGTGATTAGTGAGGTGGCAGTGGTAGTGTTGGGATGGATGCCATCGATGGCTCTAGCCCCGAGTAAAGGTAAGGTATGGATGGCTAGCGAATCCTGGAGACGGGCTGAATGAGGTATAGTTAAGAGCTACCTTAGACTAAGGTATGGATGGTATGGTTAGTAAGGTACCTAGTCAAATACAGTAGAGTACCGGTAGCGGTTCGCAAAGTACAGGTACTTTATGGGGGCATCCGAGAGGTACCTACTAAGGTTAGCTTGGTCTGGGCTACCTATGCACGAGGGTCGTCTCGACCTAGAGTTGGGGCAATGACGACGGAGGATGAAAGAGGAGATAGAAATGGGAAGCAACCTGGAAGTGATGAGTATGTTGTGCTGTATCTCCATACAAAGTGAAGTGGAAATCGGGGGAGAATTATGACAACATCCAATAGCGGGGTAGGAGTTTGTCACAAGCAGTTGAAAGTCCAGCGCAATAGCATGAGGCAGGTTAGACTACCTTAGTTATCCAAGAGATAACCATAGGTAAGTTGTTTGAAACAATACATATATACAAAGACGTCGGTGGTCGGTGAAGCAAACGACATTTCCTCCAAGTTAGTCTTATTTGCTGCTGACCAAGAGGCAAAAGCCCGAACCCTAGCGCACTCTGTCTCGAGCTGAATCTCGAGTCTCACTCAGTGATACAATAAGATGAACATCGCCTCGTCGCCACGCCTTGCTACGGGTAAACGAGGCATTGAGTTCAACAGCCGTACGTAAGGGCAAGGGTAAATTTGTTTTTATCGGTACATGTACTTTCACCCTGCCTTCTCATTCCCCTACCCGCGCGCATGTACCGAGCCGACCGCAACCCTGGGCACAGAAGTTTAGTATCAAAATGGACGTCAGTGCAGAGGGCGGTTATTTCAATGATGTAGGGATTGGATCCATGTGGCTGTATAAATCCTCATTGGAATAATGATTGCATTAATTCATGATAAGTCGTTGCACGAGGTCAAGATAAACCCTTGTTCACTGCATGCAACCTTCGGCTCAGCCCATCATGAGCAAAACAGCAAACAAAAGACGTCACCCCTCTCTCACAACCACTCAATTCTTGCGACAGACGTTACCAGGATTGGTTATGGTGAGCTTTGTTCCATTGACCAGAGTCCGAAAATCCGGCGTCATATTCGACTGCTAGGAGGTACCATACCTCCACTACTACCTTAGTACCTTAGTCAGGTCGGGTCGGTTCCATTATGCTCTGAGGTTCGAGTCTCCTGCAGTGCTGGACCCTCCATTACTTGGCAGACGATGTCATTAGAGTTCTCTCCGTCGCACAACATTTTCCAAGGGAGTTGGGAGATGGGGAATATGTCTAGAGATGCCGACTTATACCCTAGCCTGTGCCGAAGCTTTTTACTGAACCCTTTTGGACATCGTGGGCCAGTCTCCCTTTTCCCAGACATTTGCTGTACAGCAGAAAAGGGTTGGCATCGCAGGATATATCCGATCTTCATTTCCCTCGATTGCACCAGTTGAGGAACCCACCGGGTCCATCCGATCCGACACCAGCTGCGACAGGATACAGGAGTTTCTATAACGTTACGTCGGGCCCCCGCCACATTGACCAGAATCGTCACTGATCGCACAGACTAGGTAGACTGAATGATTCTCTCGGCCGCGGAATCATGGCCTTCTCCGAGAGCGAAAGGCGGGCCCCCAATTTGCGATTTTCTCGAAATACTGCTCAGTCCGCTGTTATTAATCCCGACCAGCATGACGGGCCTAAACTACAGTGGGTCGGCAAAAGTCCCGACACATTTCAATATTACCCTAACTACCTTAATTACATACAGCCATTTCACTCTATAATTAACTAGGCAATATTTACTTAATTTTAATAAAATATATATTAATCTATAGAGAATTAAAAAGAGATTTTAAAAATATAGCTTAATACTTAATATAATATCTATTTATATTATAATATTTATTTAATTAATTTAAAATTAATTTAATTATATTTTTAACTATATTATCTTTAATTTTAAACTATAGTTTCTTTATAGTTACTATAAGCCTTTTAATAGCTTTAGTTAATTTTAGATAAGCTATAATTTTAAGATATTATTTATAAATCTAGACTTTTAAGACTTTTTATAGATTTTTAATAAGATTAAGATTAGGGCTATATAGTAGCCAGTTTACTAAAGATATCCTATATCTTCTTACCTAAAGGTATAGCTAATTTTAAACTTTTTAATAAATAAAGATATAGATATTATTATATTAAAAAGTCTTTCCTTTTTTAATAAAGTTAAGAAGATAGGACTAAAGATAGGATAGAATATATTAGCCTATTATACCCCCTCTTTTAAAGTTAGGATTGCTTAGTAAAGGGATAACTTAAGATAGTTTATTATAGTTAATTATATTAAAGAATATCTATAAGTATTTTAGAGGTTATCTATAAGATTATACCTTATCTTTATAAAGTCTCTTACCTTATAGTATTATTAAAATATATTTTTATAAAAGGAGGGTCTAAATATATAGATCTATAAAATAACTACTTAATGTAATTACTATCTATATAGTTAATTATAATTTTATTAAAAAATTATTAATTATATTAAAAAGACTTATCTTTATAATAGTATCTATTATAGAATTCTTTCTTTAATTAAGTATATTCTTTACTAAAAAATAGATATTAAAGTATAAGCTTATATTATATACCTTTATTAAGAAGTTAATAACTAATTATTTTTTTTAAGTAATATAATTATATTTAATTAATAATTTTTTAATATAAAATAAAAAAGTTATTTTTAATAAGTATTTTAATATAAGTTTTATCTTAATTAGATAAGATTTAAGGCCTTTTAAATTATTAATTATTTTTAGCTAATTTTTATTATTAATTATATTAAATAATCCTATAGATTATATATTAAGTTAACCCCTTTTTATTTACAATTTCTTATATTTAAATTTCTAATTTATATATTATTATAAACCTTATTTTTATATAAGGAGAATAATATATATTTTGCCTTAATTTAGGTATTTTATTCTATTAAAATAATGTAATAAAGTTATTGTGTCTGTGTTGTTATTTTGTGAAAAGCGGGGGTGGACCTGAAATGTGTTGGGACTTTTGCCCGGGACTGTAAGTAAGGAGTATTTATTAAAGTCTTATATACTCCATCATTCCCACATCATGATCATTTCTGAATAGACGTCTCTGAAATGGACTCTTTTCCGAGCAATCGAGCAGCCAGTCAGTCAGTCTACCTATCTACTAGTTGTTCTCAAAATCAAATTCCGTATACCTCAATAAGTGCGATATTATACAAATAGGAAATCCGAGATATCCGGAAGGAACCTAACACGGCCAACGGTGCCGGTATCAACTCTATTAGACATTAACTTCGGAACTTTACAAGATTATTACACGGAAGTCAGATGCGTTCCATTTTCTTCTTCGGTTATCATTTCTGTCAACGATGCCAAGTGATACGCAGCAACAACGCCAAATGCTGACAGTCATGTCGAGTGCTGACCATTTCGTACAACCACAAGAGCCCTATCAATTAGATCGTTCGTGGGTGCTGAGGTTCATGGCCAAGATTGAGCCCTGAAAATAAGACTCGCACTAATCCTGCAGCTGCCACGCTAGGCCCGCCAAGGGTAAAGGTTCCTCTCCATTTCTGCACACGCACACATAAAACACGAGGACTACGCATGGCAAGCATTAGACAGTTGGAGTAATGAGATGCCCGTTCACCACAACTATGGAATTTGGCTGGAAGGTATCTTTTTAGTAATTCATTCATGTGATCCTGTTTACGGACCTTTCCTTTCCTCGAAACTCCAAACCCAATGCCAAGGTTAACAATCCTCAAATGCCCGTGACCTGATGAGATAAAGCAACTTTTTACTCCTGCTGGAGAAGCTCCTGGATACGCTCCTGTACGCGCTGCTCCTTCTCCTCCTTGGTGAGCTTCTTGGTCTTGTACTTCTTGGAGATCTCCTTCCACTCCTCCTTGGTCTTCTTGGGAGTGTCGCTCTCGGCCTTCTTGAAGGGGTCCTCACGGATGGCGGCGTGAGCCTCAGTGTAGAGGTCCTCAAGACCCTCAGCCTCGACATCGTCGTCGACGTACTTCTGGAACTGACTGCGGAAACGCTCCTCATCGTCGTCGGCGAGGGTCTCCATGTACTCAGCAACGTGGCCACCGAAGATGTAGTTTCGGAGGGTGTCGGCATCGAGCTCCTTGGTCTCCATGTCGTAACCGGGGAATCGCTTCTCGGAGTGGGGAACGAGGATACCGCCGTCAGAGGCGCCCTTCATGGCACCAAAGACACGGGCACCAGTGGAGGTTCGCTTCAGACCAACATCGAGGAAGACCTTGAAGGGGCGGCGCTCCCCATCGTCGGTCTCGGCGGCCTCAGTGAGCTTGAACTCACCGTCAGCCTCCTCGACACCAGTGAAGTCCTCGTCGAGGCCGAGCTTCTTGAGGGCACGGCGGGCAATGAGGAGACCGGTAGCGTAAGCGGCAGCCCAGTTGGTGAGACCGTGCTCGATACCGTAGGCCTTGAGCTCATGCGAGTAGGCAGAGACGAAGACCTTGTCGCCAGAGATCTCAGAGGTTACGATCTGGCAGATGATGTCCTTGTTGGTGAAGCGGACGACCAGGCGGTACTTGGGAGCATTGTACTTGTTCTTGGCCTGGGTGATGAGGCGCTTTCGGGCGTAGTAATCGGTCTTGCCCTGCTGGCGGCGCTTGTACTTGGTCTGGTAGCGGCTACGAGATTGTCAGCAATTTCTCAAGGTGGAGGGAAACCCAGTGTAAGCTCACCTGTAGTACGCGCTGTTCTTCACCAACTTGTGGAAAACCTGTCACAAAATCCCCGAGTCAGCAATTTGCGCTTCAGATGCTCTTCTCCTTCCGAAGCAACTTGCGGTGACTCTTTCAGAGCAATTGGCATTTCTGCCGTAAAAGAAAAGAAAAACACCAAGGGAACTCTCCGGCAAAGATATTCCCTTGCGATAGGCCTCAACTTACCATCTTGACGGTATTTGCTCAACGACGACTTGAGTGTTGAAGTTTGGAAGTTTGGTGCTGAGAGAGGAATAAGCCGTAAATTCTCGATGGTGGGGGGATATTTTCATAGCCCTAATCTACATCGCTTAGCTTCGTTTGCTCCAGTTTGGACCTGGGTTGGGGACGAGGATAAGACTGGTCACGTGTCCACTGGATTATCTTATCTTATCTTTCCCATACGCCAACCCAGATGGGGGATCTGCCGAGGCTCCTCGGATACCCCAAGCCTCGGTGGAGTCGCTGTTGGGATAGAAGATCGCAAGAATACGCTGAGTAGTAGTTATATGGTTAAGCTCTTGCATATTTCAGATTCTTATATTCACCTTCTGATCACTTTCATACAAGCCTATTCCTTTCCATCTGTCAAGGCGGATATAATGTCGGAGTCTAAGCCCAAAGTTCTGTTGTTCGATATAGGGGGTGTTTGTGTAAGTGATACGAGACATGATGTTAACCACCAATCGCCATTTGCTTTTCAATCCTCTGGGCACCTCGACTCTAGACACGTAGTCATCAAACCCACATACATAATTACTGACTCCCCCAGGTCGTTTCCCCCTTCCAAGCAATCCTCGACTATGAATTAAGCCTGGGGATCCCTCCAGGGTGGGTCAACTATTCAATATCCAGGACTGCTCCCAGTGGCTTCTGGCATCGTTTGGAAAAAGGAGAAATCGAGATGAATGAAGAGTTCTTCAGGGGCTTCAGTCAAGACCTTCATGATCCCGTCAGATGGGAGACCTTCTACAAGCGGGAGCAAGACAAGAGTCCCAGTCTCCCAAAGGAAACCCCTCCCGTTCCGTCAATCGATGCAGAATGGCTTTTCAACGAGATGATGACCGTTTCTAACGAAGCCGACCCATGGATGTTTCCAGCATTGAGAAAGCTGAAGGAGGATGGGCGATTCATTCTCGCAGCTCTGAGTAATACTGTCATCTTTCCACCTGGGCACAAGCTCCACCAGGACCATTTCTTTGACGAGCCTGTGCGGCAGATATTTGATGTCTTCATCTCCTCCGCCCATGTTGGAATCCGAAAACCAGATCCAGCCATTTATAAGCTGGCTCTCGACCGAGTAAACGAATTCGCGAAAGCCAATGCTCATTCAGCTCGGGGGGGGAGCTTGAGCTGGGAGGTTGGTATCAAGGCAGAGGAAGTAATGTTTCTCGATGATATCGGGGAGAATTTGAAGGAAGCACGCCGACAAGGACTGCAAACAATCAAGGTGAACCTAGGCCGAGCATTTGAGGCCGTTGATGAGCTGGAGAGAGTGACTGGATTGAAGCTCGCTGGTGATCATCCAAGGATGTCCATTAAGGGAAAGGTTCAGAAAGTCAAGGCAAAAATGTGAGATAGATTCGAGAATATTCAGGAGCACTCGTTTATCAAACCTTCCTGGCAATATAGACGTAGAGAATATCAGATACCTCAACCTCACCATCAACTGCAGCATTGTGCCACTCTTCTTTGAAATATTCTCTCCCCTTGACTCTCAACTCTTCCGTTATAATTGAGGCAGCCAGAGGGCCATTGACAACGTAGTCAAACTGCTCATCTGCCTTGTCAAGACCGAAATACGTCGAGCCAAGTCCAACAATCTTTTCCAAAGTCACAACCCTTTCAACCACAAACCCACAACTTCCCAATATCCGACTAAAAGACTCTTTGGACTTGATCCAGCTTCGGTTGGAGGGGAATGGCATGCCCAATCGGCGAGCAACTTTCTCTAATAGCAGGCCCGAGCGAAGATTATATTCATGAGTGATGTCGATGGCAACTCTGCCGCCTGGCTTGAGATACTCTCGCCAGTGAGCGACAACTTCCTCTGGGCTTTCGAACAGAACAAAGGCATTTGAGCATAGAATGAGATCAAAGCTGTCCCTGTCTACATTTAGACAACCAGTCAAGTCAGTGACGCTGTGTCGCACGAGTTTCATACGACGATGCAATGTTTCGTCGCGATCCAGTGTCTTGCGTGCTTCCGAGAGCATCGCTTCAGTTATGTCGACACCGACGACAATCCCGTCATCGCCGACGTGCCTTGCTGCAATGACAGCCTTCAGGCCAGTTCCACATGCGAGGTCGAGAACGCGATCGCCGGGTTTAATGGGAACAAGTTCCATGAATCGCTTGCTGTAGTCGGGGTGCCAAGAATCCTCATAGGTGGTTGCTCGTTCAGTGTACATGCGCTGAGCGGCATCTGATTGACTTTCGGTCGGTGACATGATGAGAGTGTTTGTAATCAAAATTGTGAAACTGTGAGAGTATCAGCCAATACAGTTTCAAATGGCAGTGATAGGTTCGTCGACCGATTCAACTGATGGTCTATCTTTGTGCTTCAGAGAGTCAATCGTGAGATGTCAGATATTCTTGGTTGACAGAACCGGGGCGTTGCTACACCGATTACAGCTACGAGTAGCCTCAGAGTAGTCTAGTATTCTCGTTGATTGGCTCCTCATCACGTCTCAACTTACTCCCTACTAGGTAGTACAACTGCGAATCGCTATAATTCAATCAGAGAAGTGTGATTCCTACCCGAGAACTTGCAACCCATCTCCATATCATTGCCCTCCAACTCATTCATAGGGTTGGTGATTCAATCCAGTTCGCTTCCGCAGAAGTGAAGCCACGCTTGGGAAGCCATCCCCACAACTCGCAACGGCCCGTCCGCGTGGCTGTGATGCGATGTCGCCAATATCTTCGGTAGAACGCCCCATAAGATTGCGCGTTTGAGTAACACCAATTTTAGAGACGGAACTGGGACTGGATTTGACTCGAGGCGCCCTCGGATGCCTCGTGACCCTTGATGATAGGACTCGCAGGGGGCGCAGAGTTTCGAGACCAGGGTATGTAGAGCCAACTGCATAAACTAGTACTGGGTAGTTAGTATCTGCCAACATCCATACCTTGAGATGGCACACTCGCTGACTCTTTATCCCTCAAACTTGAGGTAACCGCCCGCTGAAGCCTCAGAAATGATTTGGGCCAAGATAGAGGCCAATATGTTAGTAATGCTCTTGTCATGAGTGAATGGCATCGTTACTACTGAGTGAGTGTGCGTATGTGAGGTAGGAAATCAGACTATCACAGACGGAGAGAACCATATAAAGGAAAACAATAGACCATAACTCCTCTCACCAAGGATATTGTATCATCCAACGTCTTCTACCCCGACTCCACCCAGCTGAAGTCCTCCCCGGCCTGTTTTCACGACCACGGTCTGTGAGGCAGACACATCCTGCAGTAGTAGAAACCTTGGAGGCCCTCCTCGTAGACACTGCCCCCAAAGGACACGGGCGCCTAGAGATACTCTCGTCAAGTTATATATCGTCAGTCCTCCCTGCGCTGCAAGCGTCATGTTGGCATAGAAACCACCACCAGCCTTTCCTTCTTGCAGCTCAATCCCAGTGTGCTCGAAGCTCAGCTTCTGGACTTGTCCAATATGACCCCTTCCACTTCCAAGATTTCTTGGCCAACTACTACTGCCTCCCTCTACGAGCTTCTCAACATCGATACTGACATGAAAAAGTGCCATGCTTCGACGACGAAGAAGGCTCGTTGCCAGAATCCAATCAGCAAAGCCAACTCGGCCCTTATCACTTGTCTCTTGGAGAAAGCAGTTACTCAAGGAAGCTTTTCTGCTGCTCAGGCCACACTCCGAGAAGTCTCTTACTTGATTATGTGTCAGCGTGTCCATCAGAAAGATGGTCCTCCTCATTTGTCAAAGTGGCAGAAAGTCCTTGAGCCCCTTAAAGTGATGCATATCAAGAATGAAGACAAGGAGGATACTCTCAAATCCGAGAAAGAAACAGATAATATACCACCAACCGCTCCTGTTACTTCATCGCAACAACAGGTTCAGCTCAAGAGCAATACACCTATATCTATCCCTACTTCTCGTTGCAGATCCGAGCCGTCCCCTTCCCCCCCCAAGAAACCGTCCCCAAAGCTCTTACTACCCAAATTACCTTCGCCAAAGAGCCCCAAAGTCGTACATGAGTTCGAAGATTTCTCCCGCCGCCGCTCGACCCTAGAGACTAATAAAGCGATGAAGAAGCTACTTCTTCGCTCCTTGAAGGAGGGGGAGACAAAGAATGGAGGCAACATCTACCTCTATACCTATTCTGAGAGCTACCACGACGCACATCCCTATATCAAGATAGGTTTTTCTCAAGACGTCAGTAGGCGTATGCGAGGATGGAAATACAAGTGCGGCTACGACGTGAAAGTGCTCGGCGAGTTTCCGGCCGAGCACTACGCCAAGGTTGAGAAAATTGTACATGCTCAGCTCTGGAACCAGAGGAAGCGAGAAAAGGGATGTGCTTGCAACGTTTGCCACCAGGAGTGGTTCAAGGTCGACGCTATGACTGCCTCAAAGATCATTGCCTTATGGACTGGCTGGATGAGACGAGAGCCATACGATGAAGAGGGCACTATCCTGGATAAATGGCGTGTCAGAATTGAGGGCCTTGACATGGCTGATCCTGATTGTTGGGACTTGCTCGTCAAGGGGCTCTTCGATGATGATGTCGAGGAGTCTGAGCTGTCCGAAGGAGATAGCTTTGCATGGTCAAGTGATGAACAGTCCGAGATCTCTGAGGAAGATACTTTTGGAGGTTATGATGCTGACAAACCTGAGATTACTTTCACTGGACGGCGAATCTGACGATGAGGCATATTTAGAAGATAATGAACGATAGGGCCACGTATTACAGGACATTTGGCACGATTGTAAGATATGGGTGGCGAATACCGGCATTTTCTAGGAGTTATGATGGTGTTTTCTAAAGCTTTTTCTGATATTAACTATGATACCCTGCAAACCCCCGATGTTCACTTCAACCGCCTCTCGTCTATGCATTAATGAGTTCATATGTGCGTCTTCATAGCCCAGTCGTTAGTCAAGGACTGTGGCTCCAGTGAAAAAAGTCAATCGGGGATTTTAGACCTTCCATGGCATCCCTTCCAAGAGCCCTAGAGACCAGGTCGGTTTCAATGCATCCTGATATGTATCTTCAACTTCTCCCCACAGCCCCTGGAATCCTGACTCGAGCCAACATTTTAGCCAGCGTATTTCCTTTATCAGTTTTGATGTACTAGTCACCTCGTTCGGTGATTCTTCCCCAAACGGCGAAAAGACAAATTGTTTCACCGCTGCCCTGCGCAATCGTTCGGCTTCTTCATAACGTGATACCATCTGATCTAGTATATTGGTGAGCCCCAACGTCTGTCGAATAGACTGCGTATCCCAGTCAGGAATCTCAACTAGAAGTAGCTTTGCAGCCTGGAACATGACATAGAGGATCTGGTCGTATGTAAGCATTGAACGGCGCAATAGCAGGTCAACGGGCGATTCAAGAAGAGTGCCGAAAAAAGACTGCATTGCGTGAAGACAGTTGTGTAAGCATGTCAAAAGATAGACGAATTGAGGAACGCCCTCGTCAGGGTGGCATGCTACGATAATTGCTGGCTCAAAGAGACGCA
The DNA here is from genome assembly GCF_900079805.1 of Fusarium fujikuroi IMI 58289. NCBI lineage: Eukaryota > Fungi > Ascomycota > Sordariomycetes > Hypocreales > Nectriaceae > Fusarium > Fusarium fujikuroi. The sequence goes on along the minus strand of NC_036626.1, from coordinate 2,189,984 downwards.
CTAGGAGATATAAACGGTAAAGCTCAAACGTCTGGCCGTATGTTTCAGCATTGCCAATGGGGACTGACTCTGCTAGACGACTCAGATCATTGCGAAAACGACTTCCAGTTCCTTCGAGAAGGACAGCATATGGGCTTAACAGCGTGCGCTTATGTGGCTCGCCAAAGCTTTTTGAAAGTCTCTCACCCATCTGGACGAACCGAACGATATACTCTATTGAATGATCAGATGGGGTTGCCTGTGCTTGTGAGACAATCTTGAGATAAGTCTCCACGTAGGGTATGTCGAGAGGATTTCGTCGTGATTGTCTTGTTGACACACTAGAAGCTTTTGTTAGAAAAGAAATACTAGCTACTAGTAGACTCACATTGAGAGAACGCAATAAAGCCCTAAAAGAGCCCGTATTTCCTCCAGCAGGTTTGTCATTTGTTCTTTGTCAGATGCTCCTGAGCTCATTGTTCGAGCTGATGACATGTCTTGGGTAATACCCAAGTTATGTGCATAGCCAAGAGCAAGATAGGCCAAATTGGTGACCTGACTATTGTCGATGTGACACCTGCGTGCCCTATGAATCATGAGCATGAATTTCAACACCATGATACCAACCTACCAAGCAATAATCACCAGGACACCCTGTAGTATGTCCAAGGTCTTGTCTTCCTCGACCATTGCCCTGAAGCTCAGGTATGCGAGTATGTTGCGTCTCGCCTTGGCCACCTCGGTTTCAGATAATGGCGCAGCGGCAATCATTATAGCACGAAATAGAAAAGGACTGCCTTTGTGCAGTGATTCTGCAGTGTGATAACTCCCGACTGTCACGAAGGGGAAATGGGAGGTGAACTCTTCATCGAACAGGCTTAGAACTTGAGCCGCTTGTGGCCATGATAGCCCAAATGGAGCCTGTGGAATGCCCCTATTTGAATTTGTGTTTGTCTGAGTTGGATTCCTGGCAGACCTGTCATATCCCAGTTCTTCCTGGTTGTTATCGCTGTCTCGACCTGGCTGCTGTGCCCGGTTCCTATGGCTTAAAATAGTAAACTCTGGCGAACTATTTGTAACGGCTTGTTCTTGCTCTTCGAAAGTTGTAATGTTCATGGTAATCAGCTTTACGTCTCATACAAGTTCGCATCATCATACCCGTTAACGTGGTTAATTCTGCGAGGTCTTCTCAGGCTTCTTGTATTCTGCGGGGAGCAGTCCTTCTTCATAGTCTCACACCTTACTCTGTTACTATGGAAAAATCATAGACATAGACTAAGAGAGAGAGATACAGTACCTATCGCAAATATGCTTCTCCAGATTCCCTTCCCGGAAGTGACATTTTGCTTTGACTCTTGCGCAAGGAGCGCACGCTCGTTGTCGGCGAGGTGGGCTGGGATTTCTACCGACCATGGTGGGATTTGTTAATAACAATTGAGTTCTTGAGATTCAAGTCAGCTCGTCGTCGTTCAAAGAAGCCGTCTGAAATTACAGTGGCGCAGCCGGGATAAAGATTAGCCCGAAAATGCTCCGGCGGGATAGTCAGAGTTCTCATACTTCGTATGGTATCATCTGGTGTTAGAGGTAGAGTTAACCATTTTCACAAAGTCCCATATCATCATTTCTGTTAGGGAAGAATGGCGCGAAGGAGATTTATGCTCCATCTGCGAAGCGCTTGAATCGAATGGTAATCTTACCCAATTTCATATACACGCAGAGATATATATAATGAGCAAATAAGTGCGCCTCTCGCCTTTATCGATGAGTGCCCTCCCTAACCATCCAGCTCTGGATTGTTGTGGCCAGACCTAGTCCCCTCCCAACAAAGAGGTATCTATTTTCAAAAAGCAATCTTGCTAGGATGCTGATAGCACTTGTTTCCAGAACGCCACCAACAGGAACGAAACCCCCAAATTATCCCTTTCCCTCCAAGAACCCCCAAAGACTCTATTCATCATCCGATATGTCAATGACTGGTGTCGGGGGTGGCCTTGATAGCCTGCTAGCATGCCCATTAACCGAACCTTTAGGCTGTGGTGCTGGTGAATCGTCGTCAGACTCCTCCGGCTCCCATACTGCAGACCACGCACCGTCAGGTGCCACTTTGATGTTTCTTGTCCGAGTGTCGCCATTGCTGATCAGCGAGCGCCTGACTGCCGCAAGATAATCATCCACCCAGAGACTGATTGGACGTGCATCGAGTCCGCATATTGGACAACCCCATCTGTCCACCAACGAAGGTTCTTCCCCCTGTTGCTGCGGGCCGCCTCCTTTTTGAGGCTCTTTTCCGCTTCTGGTCCCCAAGAACGTTTCTAGATCAAAACATTCCAAGTGCTTGCATTGACCGCCCTTGACAGGAACCGCAACCCTCTGCTTACTGAAAGGGTCTGCCAAGGAGATTGGCAGAGTCTCGTCCTGGACGATGATGTCGTCTGAATCCGAGGGACGCAAGCGACGTATTATCTTATACCTCGTTTCCTCTGCTGCGAAGTGCCGCGATTGTATAAGGTCGGTAATCGCCCCATGGCTCATTGTCTCCACTATCTCAATCGCCATAAAATGCTTATATCCCGGCTTGAAATTCTGTTCAACAGCGGGATAGCTGATGGTCATCTTGTTCTCGCCCTCAACTAAGAAATCTGTCAACTCCAACGGTTGATCTTTATGAAAATGTTGTTTTCGTCGCAGCTCAAGGGACTTCGAATTCAGGTCAAAAAAAATATGGCTAGGCCAGCATGTTCCAGACATCACCCAATCTGACTCCGATGGTTCAGCTTGTGATTCAGGCTGCACAATCATACGTAGCCGGTAACGACGAAAGCCCTCGGAATAGTAGCAAAATGGAAGACCAATGCTCTCGATTTTCTTTGCTAACTTTTGTATCTGATCTTTTGTCACGCTGAAAGACAAAGACCGCAGTCCCCTTTGAGGCTCAAGGGCTAGAGGTTGGTATACTAGCTGTCTGACGAATTGATAATGTCGAATTTTGCCAGGATTCAAGGGAACACGCCTGGGACTACGTACACCGACATGCTGCAACCCAACCTGAAGTGAGCCATAGCCATACGGGCTAGCTGGATAGTCGGATTCCGGTATTTGCTGGACGGGCCCAGCCAGTGAATGAGGATAGCTAGCAACTGGCACTTGGTATGCTGGATTTCGTGGCCCAATCGGCTGAGCGGAATAAACATGAGCTGGCGGAGCTGGCATCATGGTATATTGCGATGTAGATGCCCTGCGAGGCGGGTTTAATTGATTGTATGCCATTTGGAACTGCGGGGACTGCACAGGCTGGCCATGGTGATGTGGGCTCATCTGCGAAACTGGACTCGAGACTTGCGGTGTTCCTGCCAGTTGATGTTGCGGTGCTTGGTTTTCGGTGTATGTCCCGTAAGGGGTAGAAAGCGTCTGGGATGGATGCGCAAACGAGGCTGCTCGTCGTTGTAATAGAGGATTATTCGGCGGTAAAATAGCTGTTCGTGATGGGCCATTCGATGGAATGACGGGAGTGTTAGTCGTAACAGGAGATCCGCGGTTTGGTAGTATCGGGAGCGACCCAGCGCTTGATGACCTGGGTATTGGATGCTGTGGTAACTGTGGAGACTGGTAGGCAGTGGCAAAATGAGGCGACGATGTTGCAGTATCAGTTTGTATGTGGAGGTGATTCGGTCGTCGCGGTCCCTGAATCCCGCTGACACTGTTGCCTGTCGAAGGCGGGTGGTTATTAACAGACCTCGGGCTTACCACCCTTGGGTCGCCTACTGAAGGTCTAACAGCGAATGGATCGAAATGAGAGGGGAGAGGAGGAGATGAAGCTGGTGCCGTATGCACGGGATAAGATGGGTTAGTTGTTGTAGGCGGCAGCGATTGATGTCCACGTTGTGCAGCTATATGAGCACTCGAGCCTGCATCTTTTGGCCGCAAGGGTGAGTAGTTTGTCAAAACAGAAAGCGAAGTCTGGGGAAACGTACTGGATGTTGCTCGTTGCGCCGCCGAAATAACGAGATCCCGATATTTCATCGCAATTGCCTCCCTGGCGCGTTTGAGGGTTTCAGGGGGCTCACCGCGAGCCTCGTATGCAACTTCATCCACCCTATCCTGATCAAAAATGGCGTTCATCGCAGCTGCCACAGGACCGTCATTTACGCCAAGGCTCCTGCGGCTCATAGTGAACAGCATAGACTGTAGACCCTTAGCTCGGCAGCGTAGGACGAATGTTAGCTCGGATGCGAGCAAAGGATACTTTCGTGCCTGAACATTTTGTGAGAGCGAATGCCAGATTGTTGCCAGCTGGATGAGAAATGCAGAAATGTCTCTGGCCGCTTCTGTATTGGGAAAAACCCTTGAGAACTCGGCGATGGTACTGGGAAAGTTGGCAAACCATTGCAAATGTGCATGGGACATATGTTCATTCTTCCTAAGAATGGTTTGTGCTACGTCAAAGGCAGCATCCAGCAGGTTTGGCTGCACTAATCCATGGAAAAGCGCATGAATCGGCCCTCTGTTTAAGGACCAAGCACAAAGTGCCTGGTGAAAAGCAATGTAGAAAAAATCCTCGTTTTCGCACGCTTCCGCCAAGATCCTGTATCGCGGTTTCTCAACTGTTTCATTCAGGAGTCCGGCATGGGCAGCTTGTGCCATGCGGATGTCGATCGAGCTGGACCATTTTAGACAGATATTTCGGTCTCTGGAATTCCCCGGATTTGTTGCTTCTTGGACCCGCGGGCGCTTTGCTTGATGATCAATAGCAGTGGGTGGTCTTATATGCTGCCTCGAGTTCGTTTCTAGAGGCGCCCCTGGATTTTGAGGGCGTATTTCTATGTGGGAAAGCGGCGAGGCTGTTGCCTGAGGAGCTTGATCAGCCAACGTAGGACCTGTCGCCGTAGGTTGAATTGTCGCTTGAGTGACGTAGTTTTGCTGTGGCATAGAAGTCCTGGGCTGCAGGGAGATGGCGGCCGTGGAGCTTGGGTAGCTGGTTTTAGTCGCGACGTGTGTCGAGTCGCTTTGGTTCATGTTACTATCAGAGACTGGCCCCCCGGGCCCTACGCTTCCTACGTGAGCGCTTGGATCGGGATTAGTGCAGTCGGTTTGATTCGAGACATTCGGGCTCGGTAAGTCGGTCAGCGCCGGAGAGGGTAGGACGGTCGAAGCTCTATGAAACCGAGTCAGAAATGTAGGAGAATGTAAGCAACGTCAACGATGGTGGCGATAGTGCGAATCCTAGAAGGAGATGCAAGGCTACGAGACGCAGCCGAGGGTCTGTTGCTTGGCAAAACAACATGCCTGAGAGGATGGGAAGGGTTCTTTAGTTAGGGGAAGATCATATACCTTGCTGGTTCTCCGGCACCTGGTTGTTGTTCGAATGATTGCTCGGTCAGGTGATTATCGCGATGTATGTCATTGTCATCCTGGGTTGGGGGAGCAGCGTCAGACACCTTTCTCTTTTTGTTCCGTTGCCGGGAATTACTGGAGGCTACTGGAGCAAGTCTAGTAGGGTCCCCTGTCATCCATGAGCGAGCGCGACCACCAAGGAGGAAATTGACAGTTTGGTTGGAGGAAGCGATCTGTTGAGCATCGGGTGAAGGGATAGCCCGTGACTGATTCGACTTTGAGGTATGTGGCATTTCACAGATGTATGGTGTCTTTTTGTATGAAGATCTGGGTCACGATATAGAGTTGCTGCGAAACCTGGGCGCGGAAAACTACTTGAAATCATGCCTCATTCAACGTCGCCGCTTTTTGAAGTAGAGTGCCGCAAAGTCAATCATGTTTCAGCGAAGTGAATTCGCACGATCAAGGCAGCGAAGGTCGTGAATCAACATCGAGAGCGAAGAGGTTGAGGTGAGTGAGGTCAAGACACGACAAACAGCGATGTTGTCAACGCAGCTCGACGAGCAAAATCAACCCAATAGCACAGCCTGCGGTGGAAGAAATTTGAGGTCGAAGGAAGGTCGATATCAAGAGCAACAGACTTATCAGAGGGTTGGGTGTGCGTAGGCAGGTAAATAGATGGTTGGAAAGCTGGATGGATGGGGGATGTGTGAATATTGTTGGTTGGAGGCAAGCGGAGAAACCCTGTGGCATCCTCGCCAACAATTAGGTAGTAGCCCAAATTCGATAAGTTGCTAATGGGAAAGGTGCAAGCGCAGGCAGTCGAGCCTTCCATGGCAGAAACATTATCGAACAAAGGAAAATACCTACCTAGGTACGTTAGTAGGTAGGTCGGTAAGGTACCTTGGGTGGCGCCAACCGACCTTACGAAGGAAGGCTTCAGCTACCAACAAACAAACAAACGCAAACAAAGAAATGAGGGGGAAAGAGCAAAGTACTTGCCCACCTACATCTTGCAGTCTGAGGACGTAGCTGCAGTGAGCCGATATTCAAGTTCTCAAGTGGCTGATAGGTTAGTACCTACCTTAGTACCTATTATCATGTTTAGTGGAAGTCTCTACCATCGCGGGGGGAGGGTATTTTTGGATATATGTTATAGGGAGGAAAGATTGTCTAAGTTATTTTACTATCCTTAATATTCTGCCACATCAGGCTAATATCCATGATATTGTTTGATCAAAAATAACCACAACAGTCTTTTCTGTTCACTATCTGATATCCAAAAATGCTCCTCTCCCGTGATAGTACCTATACCTACTAACCTAGGTAGGTACCTAAAATATGTTCACAGTTGCGCCTGCGTGTCTCAGGCCTACAGCATGAACCAACTTGTTCCAAAATAAATTTATCGACATCTGTACCTTTGAACGTTCTCTTTCTTGTCGAGATGCTCCCCCTTTTAAAAGACCAAATCTGAATTTAGGCTACCGCAATGTTGGCTCAGACAGTTGCTTGGCATAATCATGTTATGTGATTAAGCGCAACTACCTCTAGGTACTAATGGACCCTAGGTTCTTTTTTGCCAGAAAAAAAGTGAGAGAGCGGGGAGAATGTGATGTGATCTTGGCATTGACGTTGGCGTTGACTGGGTTCTCGTTTATTTAAACTCTGGTGAACTAACTTAATAAGGTCCTACGTACTGGGTAAGGTAGGTAGGTACGTAGGAGGATGGATTTGTCCATTATTGTACAGCAAAACATTGGATTCGCCGTCGATTAGATTATTTACCTCGAATCGTTGGCTTATGCACACCGGGTGGAATTCTTTTTCTCACCAGACGACGACGACGACGACGACTTATGTTGCCTTTTGCTTCAACCAGCCAAAAGTCTTGTTGTGCACAAACTGTATTGGTTTGAAAACTTATATGTTACACGACCTGCACCCTGCCTCATTTCCTTACGTGAATGGCAAGTGACCGGATGTAGGTTGGCTGGTCGATAACCAAAGCCCCGCGAGTTCGAGAAACACTGTAATTTCCGTTTGTTACAAACCTTCTGCTCATATGAAAGTAGGCCCCTACCACGATTCCGGAGAGCCGCGATCATGCTAACGTTAGTATAGAATATAAGACCGATCAAACAACCCTGTAAGTTGTCATAGCAAGTACATGCCAAGGTTGGCTTTGTGGTTATAATTCAGCTTGACATGGGTATCAATGGGGCCTGAGTACCTGATTTGAATACCAATAAACAACAGTCAGTTTATTATTGCGCCAGGATCTTTGATTGCACGATAACTACAGAGTGCTAAGTCACGATGGCATTCCTTCCTTTTCTTAAGAGCCATATAGCCCTCATCATTTCCATCTTGAATCTAGGGCCACTAGTGAGCACCGTATGACACAATACATAAGTTAGTAGTCAGGTCATATATACTAAGGTACTGTCAACAGATGGAAACAGTTCCTCCCATGCCCCATTCCATATGTCTGAGGTATTCAACAAGTCTGGTGACTCTACAATGCCCGTACTCTTGACTGCCAGTCAACGCAATGAGCTCAATATTCAGCCATATTTGTTTGCATTGTCCGACTTGAGAGCTGGCCCTGACCCTGCATTATCACCAGCTTGCTGCACCGCCAGCATTCGCGACCTGTGTACAACCACTTCATTCTTCAATAATCTTATCTATCTCACCTACTAGTTGGGCTATCCGTCACATTGAGTGATCGCTGGTAAGGGAAGAGACCTCCTGCTCAAAGCCATTAACGCAATATACAAAGTCAAGACAACGATACCCTGCTCCCGCTCATGTCGAGCCCGCTTTGGGTGGCTTCCGCGATATCCTAAAATAGTATCTGTAAAGACTCGACCGCATCACCCAATCCTGGAGGCCCAGGACTGGACTGGCCCTGAGGGGTCGATACACTCACTGTATGGAATAAAGTGTTTAGTACTTCCACCAGCAAGTTAAATCCTATCCCATCACCCATTCTGCTTCTTTCGAACCACTAATTACCGGCATCTTCTCGCCTACTTGATCGACTATTTTAACAATAAACAACCTTGAGTCTTCGGGCGTTTTTGATATGATCGGCCGTGCGTGCTGTGACCTAGCCTACAGCCCTTTATCCGTATCGAAGCCATATGTCCTGTGACCTGGCTCCCAGGGAGCTACAATTAGGGTGCCAAAATAAACTGATCTAAAGGCCTGACAAGATACACTAAACTTGCCCAAGTCTTTTCATCACCTCCATGAGGGAAAAAAAACCTCCCCTTGCTGGGTCGCACCAATCGCAGCCTTCCACGCTAAGATACCTAGGCATCTCGCCTTGTCCAGGGACCACGCACTTCACACTTCTTCCCCAACCACGACAACTGCTCCACCCCAGCAAAGCATTCGTGCCTTAGCGCACCACTCGAGCGCACTATCATAGCACACCACATCAGCCACGTCCTGGCTTGGTGTCTCCTCAAGCTATTATACCCAACTTACGCATCATCTCCAGCTCTTTCGCTGTGGAGAGTTGAACCGACCGAACCCAGCTCTGGCAATACGGCGACGGAGTATTGGTTCGGTGGATGGCGTACAAGTCAGATATCGTTCTGTTTCCCTTTACGCTACAGACAAGCCTCTCTCTCTTGGCTGGCTACCCGCTGTAACTATCAGGCTCGGTCCCGCGCCACCGTCAGGTTCCGCAGAGTTTCCAACCGCTCTTAAACTGCCACTCCATTCCTCCCTGCACGGCCTCAAACGTCCGACATCAACGCAATCGCCTCAAGCATCACCAGCGCATCGCTTCATCTCATCATGGCCTCACGAGGCGCCAATGAAGGGTCGCCCAAGCCAGAAGTTGGCGACACCTTGATTGTGATACGTATGTTCATCCTCTGGCTTCCGTTCTTTGTCTATAGTATCCTCTGATACTGATTTCGTTTCTCAACCCTGCAGATGATTTCCAGGCTCGAAGCTCCGATGAACTCAGTCTTGCGAAGGGAGACCGAGTTGAACTCATAGAACGAGATGACGAGTTTGGTGATGGATGGTTTCTTGGCCGTCATCTGGTCAACAACAACAATGGACTCTTTCCTGAAGGTTGGTGCTTGAAACGTTATTATATACCCCACGGCGAGAACGTGGAATGACACTTGGCAGTTTACACTAGGCCAGCCCCAAGAAATATTCCCACAAGCACTTTCAGTGCTTCAAAGGCCCAGACTGCTCAGCAAGAACAGGCTTGGGACTCGAGCGCTGATATAGGTACCAAAGAAGAAAACGAGTTGCAGCAACCACAAAATAGGAACCTTGTGACATTACCTCTCAATAACGTCAAATCCGAGCCCTCACTGGTGCCGAGCGAGCCACCTGTGTTGCCCGCCTTGAGCCAACTAACGACTCAGAATCAGGACAGCCCTGTCTTGCATGAAACGCTCACTGTTATTGACGAGCACATTACCGATTTACGATCACCAGCGAGCAACGGCGGACTCCGAGCGATAGCGAACGATTCTGGAAGCGAATACAGCAGTACCCACCCCGACCAGCGAGCATCGTACATTCAAGGTGAAGAGACTGACGAAGAAGAGGAGGGTTTTCATACGCGAGACGAAGTCGAATCGTGGTCTCCCGATAATGTTGCCGAATATCTTTTTACATCGGGAGTCGAAAAGCACCACTGCGAGGTTTTCAGAGACCAAGAGATATCCGGTGAGGTTATTCTTGGTATGGATCAGAGCTCACTGTTCATCAAGGCGTTCGATCTCGGATCTGTTGGCCGGCGCCTCAAGACTTGGCACAAGATCAAGGCACTTCAGGATGAAGTGAGTAATCAAGGCTCGGAGACACGGCGTACGACACAAACCTTTGGAAACGATGGTTCAGAAGAAGGCCGTAGGTCTCGGAGCCGAGCAAACACCCTAACCAATCGGCCCACTTCTATTCAGACGAGGCGACTCTCCCTATCACAGAATACGCCGAAGGCATCTCCAACATTTGGAGGATCTCATGCGCAAGAGAGCTCTAACCGCGCTAGTCATATCAAGCGGCCATCCGCGGCATCGATCAGGGAATTGAACCATTCGCGTCGACACTCTTCGTCAACTGACTTTCGCCCAGCTGGCCCTGCGACGGCAAGCCCAGCCGTTCCCGTTCCCAGGATCGCGACATCGGGTACTTTCCCCGGAAGCGAGACTGCCCATAAAAAGCAGCCATCATTTGACAGAAATTGGACACTAGGCAACGCTTATTCGCAACCACCCCAACGACCCCTTTCTTCAACTGGCCTTCAGGATTTGCTTAGCCCATCGGGAGCAGAAGCACAGGATTCTGGTGTCGACGCCGATCGGGGTTACTTTTCTGGAACAGAGGTGGATGGGAGGAAAAGAAACTTGTTGCGAAAGCGCGACAGCAATGCTGAATCGAGAAAGTCGAGCTATGCCGAAGAGCAAAGGGTTAGAAGCGCCACAGCTATGGCACGACAGTCAAGATTCGGTAGCGTGGGGTCTATTGCGGAAGGGGGTATCTCGTCAGCAGCTCAAAAGTACTACGGTATTCAGTCTGGCGCTCATAGGAGAACTGCGTCAGCCGCTTCGGAATCAACGATGAACATGCCACCACCCAATGACGTTCCTTCACCTACCGTCACCAAACTGGACACTTCGGTCAGTTCCGCTCGCTCAACCGCCTCGCCTATGTCGTCGAGACATCAAGGTTTCAACTCGGACTGGCTGTCGTCAATGGTTAACAAACCCATTGCCCTGGCTGGAGGAAAGGGTATGCGGGCCATATCTGATAACCTTAGCCTTGATCGATCGAAGGCGTCAACTCCAACGGACTCAACGAACAAAGACTTCTTGGTCGACTCACCTGCGCGAACCGGCTCGACAACTCCATCGGGTGGAGCAAGTTTCGACCTTGAATCGCCCGACACTGCCAAGAGTCCCAGTACTCCTGTAACCCAGGTCAACAAGAAGGCTGGCAAGAAGGGCAAGAAAGAAACGAGCGCATACACCCGTGGGCTGCTCAAAATTTCGCCAAAAGAAGCAAGCAAAGATGCCGATTATAGTGGTTGGATGAGGAAGAAGAGTTCCAACCTCATGACAACCTGGAAGCCTCGTTTCTTTGTTCTCAAGGGCCGGCGGCTGGCATATTATTACTCAGAAGATGACGACCAGGAAAAGGGACTTATCGATATCTCGTTTCATCGAGTTCTACCAGCAGACAATGAAAAACTTACAGGTCTTCATGCTACGATCACAAGCCTTGGAGGTCAGTCAATGCCCACATCCCAGAATGGCGATGATGACTTGGAGAAGGGAGATGACTCTATCTTCATCTTCAAGCTGGTTCCTCCCCGAGCTGGTCTGTCCAGGGCTGTGAACTTCACAAAGCCAACCGTTCACTACTTCGCTGTTCCCAATTTAAAGCAAGGCCGTCTATGGATGGCGGCCTTAATGAAGGCGACAATTGATCGAGATGATACGAAGCCCATTACTACGACGTACCAGCAAAAGACAATTTCTCTTTCTAAAGCCAAGCAGATGCGTCACCGCCCACCGGCTCTGATGAACCTCGACGAAGGGACCGAAGAGGACGCCGGCACGGCCCGAAAGGAAGCCAACGGCTTGGGAATATCATACGACGAAGCTGACAGTGGTGTTTCTGGCGTCGACAAACTCGCGGGTCAAAAGGCTGAAGAAGCCAAGTCAAACCTTGAGTCCGAGAAAGAGCAAGAGAACCCACAGACAGCTTGATCGATGTCATGCACACGACATTACTTACAATTTTCTTTTAATTGGTGTGAGGCGTATCTGGTCTTTCCCTTAACAAACCTTCCCTTACACATTTTCCTACCCCCCTTCTCATATAGAAGCTTAATCCTTTTCTTTTTACTTGATACCTCCGGCGCAGGGGAAAACTGGAAATCTCAATAAGATATGGTGATGAAACAAACAGACGTGGATGGAATGCAATGCAATGGCAAGTGGAGGAGAATCTCAGCTCATCCCTTTGGTAGTGGATATGCACGGGCCGAGACTGGCGAACAAGAACGAACAAGAATGTCATGTTACAAGAGACAATGATGATGAGCACGGCTTTTGTTACTGGCATTTTTACAAACATGAAAGGCATAAGGATGATTTGCTGAGCTGGAGAAAATGAGCGTCCCTCTGGACGGCGTACGCGCTGGTGGCTTAAAATCTTGTTTTTCTCGTGCTCGCGATGTGACCAAAAATCTTTTTATTTGAGTGACACAAACCTATTGCAATCGAGAGCCACCTGGACCGCACGGATGATTTCTGTTGAGCAGAGAATCCGGATTGAGATGGGGGGCACGTGCAGTTAAGCTCTGAGGTTCACATAGTCTCACGCGGATGGGTTGAATGCAGAAAAATGTTACATGATATATCGAATTGGATAAGACGATCGCTTGCTCTAGAGGTATATGAGACAAGAGAAGAAAGGGGCATCGATGGCCCCAACAAGAAACTCCATGTACCTTTTTGGATCAAGCTTCTTGGCTCGACATGAGACCCTATCATGAAAAGAATGCCCTAAAGCATAAAGGGTCCTTTGCTTTGGGACGTCATAGTCTTGGTAAAATAAGTCCAGCGCCCCTGGGTCGTATCCGTCGTTAGACCATCCAAACGCCATGAAAAGCATTGTACCTTACTCTAGTATTCCACTACCTCTTTCTAATCCTCGCGATATCCTTGAACTTGGCTCTGGTCAATCCAGAGGTGACAGCTCGGTGACTTTAACAGCAACATCAAACCACGATCTCAAACCTTCTGGTTCATACCCGTCAGTAGCTGCCGTATGGATTTCATGAGGTGCAGCTCAATCCCTTCGAAGTTGCCAACAGCCTCACCTTCACCGGGTGGTGGAACAATGCTAGCGTCAGCTATGCCAAGAACTCGGTCAATAGCGGACAGCGTGACAGCCTCCGCTTTGGCTTCGCCAAGCTTAGGATTGAGAGCTTTGACCGAGACATCCTTGAAGCCATTAATGGACGCAAGGACTTTGGCATCAAAGAAAGGCATCGTCTCAGCAGCAGAAGGGGAGCCAGAAGAGGCGGGTCCAGGTGTGGGACTCTTTGATTTCATGTAGGCATCAACAACCTGGCGGATGCCTTTCATGCAAATCGTCTCCATTTTGTCGTTCTCGGTCGCCTCTTTTTTAAGGCCGATGCAGCGATTGAGTGCTGACATGACAATCCCTTCGGCTTTGGGGTTACGAGCCTTCTTAAGGTTTTCGATCAGGCCACTTTTCAGCTTGACAACCGCAGCGAGCAACTTGGGCTCGATGGCATAGCGGGCTGTGGGAGACGCTGCTGAAACCGATGGGGTGCGGTTCACAGGAGTGGCAGGCTGTTGTTGCGTCTGTGGCGGTCCTGTTCCAGGCACAGTCTTCGCAGCAGCAGTCAGAGGCACTGGGGGGTGGGGATGGTGCTGCTGCTGCTGCTGCGCAAGGGGTGCACCAGCAGGAACAGCTGTGACATTGGCGTGCCCTTCCTCACTCTTGATCGGTGTGTTTGCTGGTGGTGGTGGCCGTGGTGCGTATGGGGAGCTGTAGGTACCCGGCGGGGGCACCCCAAGCTGTGGGCGCGCAGGGGCTGGCGGAGGTCCGTAACCTGGTGGTAGCTGTGCTGGTGCCGGCGGTTGTGATGCCACCGCTACTGGAGCTGGTTGACCAGGCGTTGGTGGTGATGCAGACGCACCATATGGCTGCGGTGGCCGCCCTGGCTGCGTCTGCTGTGCCGCATATGTTGGCATATGATAACCAGGAGGTGCTTGGCCAGGGGGGTAGCCAGTAGCTCCAGGTGCCATGTGTTGGGCATTATAGGCATACGGGGCTGGATATTGACCATACGCGTGTGCTGCTGCACGATCTGGTGACGATGCCTTTCTCTTCTTTCCAGCATCGAGTTCGACACCTGGAACACGAGACCAAAGGTTCGTAGTCTCATCTTTTCTGAAAGCCTCATTTCCAATAAGATTATGGCGCACACTGCTTTCCCAACCTTTCGTTTCTGTATGGAAGTAGAACCAGGGGTATCTCTGACAAATGCGCTTGTATATCTGTTTGAGCGTAAGACCGTCCGGTCCAGCCGCGGTAAGCGTTTCGTCGATAAGCACACCATAGTTCTTGTTTGGCTTTTGGAGCTGTTCTTCGGTGTAGTCCTCGATCTTGAGCTCCAAGGGAGGAGATTTTGGGCGAGCCTTTTTTTCCTTCTTTTCTCTTGCTCGCCTCTCTGCATCTGAACCTTCAGCACCGTCCTCCCGAGGCTTGCGAGGTTTGTACTTGCGTTTTTCTGGTCTCTCCGAGGATCCTTCCGGTAAAGGATGTTTTCGGGGCCGTCCGACTTTACGTTTGATCGGCGGCTCTACTGGAGGTGCTTGCGGCAAGGTCTTCTTGGCCATCTCTTGCTGTTGCTTCTTCAGCAGCCGCTGCTCCCGTTTTGACATAATGCCATTCTTGGGTGGCCTGCCAGGTCCCCTCTTTTTGGGTACTTGAGGCATCAAATGTCCTTGATGCGGATCAAGCATGCCATCCTGCTTCAATCCGGATTCTGCCCCTGCAATTGTCATGTCATCGATGTCCATGTCCATATCCATGTCCATGTCCATGTCCATTTCTGCATCCATTTCACCATCTGCCTCGTCTTCCATCTCAGCTTCAGGCTTGGCCTCCTTTTCTTGGACTGTCTCCAATGTTTGGATGGCTGCTGGCTCCTCGGCTTCTGCTTCTCCTTCAGCCTCAGCATCATCTTCATCGCCGTCGCCAAAGTCGGGAGACTCAGGTGGGCTGGCCACATCAGACAATTCATCGCTCGTGTCCTGAATATCGCCGTTACCATGTGCAGACTCAAAATCGAAACTCATCTCTTTTCCGCCTTGGGCGTGTCGCTTTTTGAGGGCCATGGCGGGTTCTTCCTCGATATCCTCCTCGGCACCCGTTCGGCCCCTCTCAACTCCATTGATGAGAAACCGGAAGTCGACGTCTTTTATCTGCAATCGATCGCCGCATCGCAGGACGAGCTTTTCACGATTGTAGTGCACATCCTCACAAAAAAACCCATTCTTGTGAAGGGGTATAGCTTCGAAGACACCCATGTCTTGATTGTATGCGATTTTCAAATGCTCCCGGGAAATTGCTTTCGTCTTCGAGGCAATATTTGGACCTGGTGAGTGAATACCAATGAACGGAACATGGTACGGCGAGGGACGCAGAGAGCCCAAATCAACTGCTGCGGCGCCAGGCGTATGAGAAACATATTGTCGGTTAGAAATCATGTTTTCCTGAGCTTGTGCAGCAGCTTCATCCAAGTCGTGCTGTGATGACCCCTGCGTACTCGTCTTACGCCTTTTTGTAGGCCGCGGGTTTTCCCCAGTATCTGATTCGGGACCCAGCATGCCTCCCTCCTCACTGACATAGGATTTGCTGAACTTGCTTCGATCTGGGCATATCGGGGAAGGTGGTGGGAGACCTAGGTGTACGTTCTCTTCAGTACGTCGCCGATACTCTTCGGCACGTCTTTCGTCACGGCGTGCCTGCTCCAATGCACGCTGATCTCGTCCAATTATGACAGCATAGGTGGTCATCTGAAACACACTGTCGGCAAATTCAATACGTGCAAAGGATTCAAGGGCCTTGTGAGAATCTGTTTGGCGCGTCGAATTTGTCGGGGCAATACCTTGGAAAGACTCGTCTAACGGGTTAGGCAAAGTGACTTGAGCTGGTGTGACTGTGGGAGGTGGTGACATGGCTGTGGCGGCCCCTGACATTGTAGCCAGTGCCATCATCATGTAAGCGTGCTGGTTGATGGTAGGCATCGATGTTGCAGCATAAGGAGTCGACGGCGCAAACTGTTCTCCCAAGTTGTCGGCCTGCATCTGTAGCTGCAAGGGTGTAGATTGTTGAGCTTGATCAACATTTAATGTTGCAGCCGCATCGCGAGGGGTTGAGGCGTCAAGCATGGTGTGATCACCAGAGTTAACATTCACATGGACCGAGGCCGCGGTATTAGATGGCATCTCCGGATGTCGATGTGATGTTGATGTGGTAGTATTAGCAGCTGTGGGAGGAGCGTTCGGGACGCCGTGAGTCGAGGCCGGCGTAGATGGTGAAGGTCGAGAGTCTGACACTTTCGCTGGGGCAGAAGATGCTGACTCTTGGTTAGGGGTTGCGGCCTTTGGTGCAAGAGCAGCCGAAGGTTCTTCGGGCGAATGATTCAATGCGACTGTTGGAGGAGGAGCAGATGCAGTTGGGACGATGGCAGTCGAGGGAGGCGCGGGAGTGGATGTGGAAGTTGAGTTTGAAGGGTTGGCAGTCTTGGCCATAGTCGAAGAGGAAGAAACCTCAGCAGAGTTTCCGTTAGAATTTGAGCTCCAAGTTTGAGTTGGGGCAGAAGCAGAAGCAGAAGCAGAAGCAGAAGCAGAAGGCGCTGGGAGTTTGGCCGGTGCCGAGTCAGCAACTTTTGAATCGCGGTTTTCGTCGTTGCTCGTCGGTGAATGCAAAGTCGCGTTTACCTTTGTCGCAGATGGGGTGGGGGTCACATTTGATAGCGTCGCAGCGTGTGTTTGTGCTTGTGTTCTTGTTTCTGTTTCTGTTTCTGTTGATGTCGTTGTCACGGTCCTAGATGCGACAGCCTGGGTATCTTTGTCAGCACCCAGGCTGTTCTGCAGGCCATTCAGGCCAGCAATGGACGAAGTCATCGCTGCTCGTACGACCAGCTCCTTCGTCACTTCGCCCTCACCTCAGGGTGTAATCCAGAAGGTATCGCCGTTGGCTGGAGACGGGGAAAATAAAAGGTTCAAGCGGGCGAGGCTTTCTGGGTCCTTTGAGCCGCGATAACTGAGATGGTCAGGGCGGGCGAGGCTGCACGTTTTGATAGGTCAGCTGAGGGGCTTCCTTTCTTCACGGACCCGAGTCTCCTCTTACTTGCTAGATTGGCGGTTGACCACGATGTTTTGCGCCGCTAGTACACTTTGGGCAATCAGGAAGTCGCAATCACGAATATGACCTTGTTGGGTTGCACTTTCCCAGGCATTTACTTTTGTAAAGGATTGAAGGCGCCAGTTTCGATATTGTTTGAACAAGATGCAGGCAGAGAAAGACGTAAATTACCTTTGTAAGGTAGATGAGTCTGATTAGGAAGCGTGACCTCAGGCAAAGAAAGACCTTACTGCGTACTCCCTTGAGTGAGGTACATACACGTACATGGTGGTACATGAGTTCTTTCCCCGCGCTGTCGGCCACCTTGGTACCTTCATAGGTACCTAGTACCTGAGTTGTAGGAATTATCCTTACTGTTCGGGAACCATAATAGAGATCTCTGGGTACTAAGGTACCTATAATGGAATGCTTCAACTTTCGTACCTGGGTAAACAAAAGGCGATCTTATTCATTTTGCCGAATCCTCAATAATAAAAAATAGACATATTCAATGTCACTCAGATCTAGATCCACTTTGTGTCCTTACCTAGGTAGTACCTATGAGTGGCTTGTATTTTAGTTATTGTGTTCAAAGACTTAAGTTTACCAATTCTAGCCAACCTATCATGTTGTATCGTACAGTGGGACTCTCATTTTTGTATATGACAATTTAGTTGGGGCAGTAATGTAACCTTTTGCGTTTTCCCCTACTGCAACCAGCCTACCCTGTTGCTCAGTGTATAAAGGCTATCTGAACATAGGTAGGCATTTCGATGAGCATTGCGAAATTCCTATCCCGAATCAATCGGTGTTCTTAAAACCATTCAATTGAACGATTAAGCGTGGCCCCTTCGCTCGGAAGTACGTATCAACATTTAAAAATGACAACCCAACGAGTTGCATTCAGAAACTGTAGGTATAGAGTTAAATTATATAGTCATTAATTGTAACTCACGACTAGTACATCGAGAGGCTTATCGAGGCTCACGACTTCACAAAATATTCAGAGCAACGCTCATCATCAACTAACATGAATAGTATAGCAATGTATAGTCAAACTACGCCCAACAGATCGAACACCACATAACAGACTCTGGAGGCATTTTCGATACTGGGTACTAGCATAGGTATAGTTTCTACAATATAGACTATCCTTTAATGTTCTCATACCGAGGAAAGCTGATGCCCATACCGTCTGAGAAGGAACAAAACGCCATGCGAAATGCGTATTCATAAGGTCTTCGTAGCATAAAGCGAAAGCGCCAAAATTCAGTGAAGCAGGGCCTCATGCTCGGTTGAAAATGCGCGGTGCGAGTATCGCTTTGTCAATCGTTCCGAAAGACGATACGCTCCATGGCAGAGCATGCCTGCAAAGAACCCCACAGCATCGTTCCTGAAAGCGAGAATTCCAGCAGTGGTCATGAGCATGACAGTCCATCTCTCCAGACGTTCGTCATCTGAAAGATCGCGTTGTCGACGGGGCCCCTGACCTGCAGCCGTGTTCCATAAGTCGGAGGCTCCTTGGTTGAGACTGTTGCCCACTTTAGCAAGCTCGAGACCAGCTGCTATCACCATGATGCCAAGAAGACTCTTGGGGTAGTGCTTCAAGAGATCTACGAGAGTTTCGCCAAACATAAGCCCCAGTGCTAGCTTGAAAGCTCCCAGTACGATGATGCTGGAGCCGCTTCGAGCCCCGAAGCGATATTGGGCGGCCAACCCCCCGGCACCATGGCAGACAGGCATACTTCCGAACCAGGTGCTGCTCAAGTTCATCAGCGCAACGCTGATTCCGATGGATGTCACCGAGGGAGCAGGAAGTTCAGGTAGAAGATCCTGGGATAGTGCACTGGCGGCGACGATAGAATTGAGTGTGGTCAGAGGCAGTTGTCCAATGGCCATCCACAGGGCAGGCGAATCACCCTTTCCGACCCAGTGCGGCATGACAAAGCGAGGGTGCCAAGCATAAAGCCACGGGAGACTCTCGTGAGAAATAGCGACCTGTATAAAGGCGAATGAAAGGGCGAGTAGAAAGAAGATCAAAGCATAGGGGAACCGGGAGAGATTTTGTGTGCCAATTAGAACGAGGAAGGCGATCAAAGCCCACACGCGGTTATCGAGAGCGGGATGGCCCCAGTGCAGGGGCTGAAGCAGAGAAGATCCGGCGCCAAGGATCAACGAGAGGCCTGCTCCCAACTGAATACCCTTTACTACTGGGAGTGGTACAACACGGACAACCCCCTTCAGGAGGCCCGTAACACTCATGATGAGTACGGCAGCGCCAACCCATTGGCCTGCAGCCGTGACGACACCCATAGGAGAGGCATTTTGGATGGTTGCTGAGGCAATAGCCTATACAGTAACACATGAGGTAAGCCTTAATGTAATTTGACACGAATATGTTGCTCGGATGCTTACCTTCATGGGCTGGACAGGTAAAGGAACACCATAGAATACGCCAGTGAGGATATTGAACAAGCCCGTAAACACCAGCGTACTTCCCAAATCGATGGATCCTTGTGCGGCCAAGGCAATCATCAAAGGCAGCAAGGTGCCAAGATCGCCCAGTGATCCCGATATCTCAGCCCATGGCGCTGTCCGTAGAGTCGTGAAGTTGTTGCGGTTGAGACGCCGTAAATCTTTCGCCCACGAAGGTGCCATCTCATGTGCGTTCAACAGTTGTTATGGGGAATACGTGGTACTGACTTGGCGCTCGGTCATCACTATTCAATCTTGAACTTGTGATCAGACAGACCAGGGTGGTGGTGGGTGTTAGGTACTAGATAGGTTGGCTGTATATCCCAAGGTCTCGGCCTAAGGTATGTGTAGTATTGGGTGCTTACAGGAATAGAATGGTTAGGATGATTAGTGAACGGTTATCGAGCAGGGTCCAATTAATAATGACGACGATCTAAGGGTGTATTCGAGTCGCCCGAACAATGTTGGACTATCTACTTGTTGAAAGAGAGAAAAAGAATAAGCAAAGGAAAATGGCGCAGTGAGGAGTGTTCTTATGAAAGGGCCAACACCATCGAATCCGCTGTATCACCTTCTATGGCTCTTATCGAGGATATCAGACACGTGTGGGACAAGGCCAAGTGATCAAAATGTTGCATCTCCTAGGTTCTATTGTGGTCAGCTGTTAGTCCTGTATTACTGTTGACGGACCCATGAGAAGAGAGCAACATGTCCTCCAAACAGCATACTCGCTACCCTATACCTACATGTCGATGGGAGACTTTAAGAGGCAATCTCGCACAACATCTTGCGCGCTGATCACTAGCCTGGGGCTTTTAAAAGTATGTAGTATATAAACTAGAGGTGCTGCTTACCGTATTTGACAGAGGTATAAACCTTCATAAGAACTTGTTTCTTTGTACTTAGTTATCACCAAAAGCTAAGCATATCAGAAAATCAATACGCCTGCGCTACAAATAGCGTCAAAGCGAGCATTGAAGATTTGTAGATTCGCTACCACCGATCTGGAGTCGCTCACAGAAAACAACACGCCAAATCAACGCAAGGACCACTAATCTACAGGTTTTATCATGATTTACTAGGGAGAACAACCACATGCGCGTGGATTTCCGGTGCCCAATGTTGGTCAACCCCAGAGGAAAGTGTCGATCACACAGTGGAAACACTGACCGCTTCCAGAATGACACATTGGGACCTCAACAGCGCCTGACACCATAGAGCTACCTCGGGGAGCAGGAAAACTTGCCTGAGACTTGAGAAGAGGATGCTAAAATGAATACAGTAAAGAAGTCCCTAAGCTTAAGCTAGAGTTGCCTGAATACTTATCGCTTAGGATAGAGGCCCTAACTTTTCTTACCTCCTCTAAAGCCATTTTAACCCATTTGATGCTGCTCGACGCGAAGTCCCAGAGTCGGGTTCGTTGGTGACGATAGGTATACAACTAATTACGCACCCCATACTTCCGCGGATTCGTCCCTAGCCTGGTGCCGTACGCAGGGTCGGTATTTCGCAACATTCTCGCTTCTGGAAGGCTAGAAGGCGAACCCCCAGACACTTTGACCGCATCCGTGTTTCTCCAAACTCGATATCTTAGCCCGCCGTGATGTTTGTAGCATTTCCTTATGCGGTTGCAGGCCAAGCTCGGTCCCGGCCGCTGGGATGCCTCATTGTACATGTGTGTGTGTTTCGAGGCGTGTAGTTCTGCCTATCCAGCCACAGCTGTACTCACACAACAGTAATAGCAAAACCTCTCCAGGCTGCTAAGGATTTTCAGTTCGACCCAGGGAAGCGAATCGTTGCCGTGAAGTGGCTCTCACTTACAGCCGTAGAAAATCTGATAGGATTTCGTAAAGAGGCTTTCCTTCAAGTTTACGCACCAATGGCCTATGACCTCATCGCACTACTAAGGCAAGCGGTTGTCGCGCTGGAGTGAACTCCGGGTTAGCGAGATGTCCCGGCCACAAGTCGGCAGTAAAGGCGCGAAACCTTGCAGGCATAGCCGTTTTATCCCTCGTCTCCGGGACTTCCAGCCGGGATATCAGTCGAACTCCGGGCCTGGAATTCTGACTTCTAAATCCAACGAGTACCAACTCACAATCCTGCCTGTGAATACCATGTCGGACATGGACAAGAGAACTGATGAGATGTCCATCGAGAAAGTTTCGAGGCTTGTCGTAGCACCTATCCGTATGTTTTCAGTGGCCAGCCATGGGATATTGACTCTCCACTTTCCACGCCAAGCCGGCAGCCCAGCGCTCTCTCATGATGCTGGTAGACCCATGCCATGCAGCAGCAAACCCATGTTGCGTTTTTCAGAGTCGTTAGAAGTCAACAGGATGAGACTTTATTTGGGGATGGTAACAGATGCTAATCATGGGCCTTGGTATCAACAACCTCTTTCGTCTCAAGATCTTGACCGATCCGTTGATTATTGAATGACAGTCGCTCGCAAGTTCGTAGATAGCACCGGAAACAAAGGATGCATGCTTCTTCCCGGCATTGAAACTGGGTCGATAAGGCTTGATTTCAGATTTGGTCGCTGGATCCTTGCATGTCAGGTCAAGGCAAAGCTTTCGCTTGCACAGTGTCGCATGTAACTGTGGAGATTCGGGGAAAAGATGTGGAGAGCTGTTTTTTGGAGGATCTTCCCTTCGGATGGAACCTAGCAGGTCCAGGTACCAGTAACAAGGTGAAAATGAGAGTGAATGAGAAGTCCTTGTAGAGCGGCGGCGTGCCCGAGGCCCTATCCGTTCGGAGCCTGGTAAGATATTGTTTCTCGCGATATGATCACAAGAAGCAATAAGGCCTGAAGCATATTCTAAGGGCAATAGGTGCATATTTGGAAGCTTGGCGATGGCTCATGCAATAAGTATCATGAAGACAACAGCCTGCGCTAAGCTTTTGCGGATTTGTTTGATTGGCCACTTAAGAGCTGCCGAGACAGAGCTGTTGATCAAGTTGGCAAGGCCTCATCTCCCATAACTCATGTAATTAGACAGAGGCTGAAAATAAGAAAAATAACAACGTAGAAGGGCAAACCGACCCTTTACGAGAGCCGGCCAGGAACGGCACGAGGCTGGATACTGGATTTGTCGTCATTTCGCTGTTCGGAAACTTCGCGCAACCTCTCGTGCATGATACCTGTCCGACCAGAGATGGGCTTGCTGTGAGATGGACATGGTACCCGTTTAAATCGATTCCGTTGCAGCCGAAGGGACGGAGTTCACAGCCTTCCATGGGCAATCGTCTACCTATATTGAAGAAATAAATTCGCGCAAGTTCTTGCTGGAAAAGCAGCACTGTACCGTGCGTAGACTGTGATATCCAAGACCTCGAGCTTTGCTTGCTGCAGGCATTTTGGCTTCCTACCTCTGGGCCGTGAAACCCATTAATGGATGGGTGCAAGTGGTATAGAGCCTCGACCCACATGGGTGATTGACAATCTCACCGCACCGTTTCCTCAGTTGCCGTGTTCCGAGTTGCGCATTGTTCAAGGCGAGCTGTTTACTTGTTGGTGTGTTCCAGCAATTTTTCCCTCTCTTTTCCCGCGGCAATGTTGAGCAGTACAGGCTCATCGTGTATCTCCGCTCGTACCTTGCACCGGGACTAGCGTCCCTGTATATGCGGCCCGTTCGTGGAGAGCGGAATTGACCAAGCATTGAGTGGTACGAGCATCGGGTCTTTGTAATCTGGTGACATTGAAGCTACCTCGGAATGAGGTATGGGTTGGGTCGATTGAGATAAAAAGTCAATTGAGTGAGCGATTATTGATTGCTATGAGGGACAGTCAATCAATTACCTAGTAGATATTTTACCTAGCTGTAATAGAGAAAGAGGTGCCTGGAATATCCCTCGTTGTAAGTTGGGAAGTCGCTACCTACTTCAGCTCCTTTACCTAGCCCTTGCCATTGCCTACACTCGCGTCGTCATAGGTGTACCTACCTACCTCACCTTTTCTCACTATGTATCAGCGAAACTTCCCAAAGACAGATTGGAATATCTCGTCTTTCATCTACTAAGGTAATCTTCTCTTGTCCACCCGAGCATCGGTCCTAGGTACAAGTACCTACATTCTCCTTTTCGCACCTCAAAAACTCCCTTCTTTCGGCCACTCAGACACACCCATATCAGCAAATTCCAATCGATCTACATCCTTGTCAGTGACAATTGCTCTGTTTTTGTTTTGTTGCTACTGGTGGCAGCTCTGTAAGTCCCGTCCCACTTTGTAACGCAGCCCCAGTCTGGTTTTCACTCCCCCTGGTCGGTCTCTGGATTGGAGTATTCACCTCCATCATGGAAATCCACCTCATCCGGGGCACTCGGGGGGCGCCAAATCCTGTACTTGGACTTTGGTAGTATTGTACAGTGCACAAAAAGCGTCAGAGTCTCGAGATAGGATAGGTACCTCATGGGCTCCTCGAAGCCTGTCTTCCGTCGCACCACACCTCACTGCTCTACCCCGATGCGATGCTCACCCCCCTGGGGCTTGTTACCCACTAACACCATGGACCCAAGCAACCACTGAAAGAGACCCTGCTCGCTCGCCTTGACCTCTCTTAGCTGGTGTTGCCCGGGATCTGGACCCATTTTACGTACATAATCCTTTCCCTCGTTTGGGGTCGTGACGCTGTTTTCTCCACTTTTCACAGCTCTTGGGTGACTTTTGGTGTCAGATAGCTGATCAACAAAACCATAGAAGAGCCCGCCTTCGCGACCAGACTCATTTGCTGCTTCTTCATCACCCTTCAAGATCGCAAAGGTAGGTCAATTCCTTACTCACAGTCACGCTGCTCCTCTTTCGCTCTTCTCGTCCGCCTCCGGGCCTATTGTACGTTCGATAGTCAAGCCAATTTCTGTGCAATGGCCGTCTCCTCAGTTCTGGAGTCATGCACGTCGTCGCAATCCTGGCGCAAATGCCGGCACCAATGTCTTCAGTGACATTTGCCAAGAATTCCGTCAGAACATTTCCTGGATGAATCGCTTTGGTCTCACTCCCATGCAGCTCAATTGAACGACATCGCTGGCATCACCCCTTTGAATTGGTGCGACAATGTCGCTCAGTGGAAGAGGGCGAGAATTTGCGAAGCGTGGGCTGTCTTGTCTGCCTATGACCGCTTTAAGGCGGCGCGGAGCCAAGGAAAACTCGGTTGCTAACATGTCTTCCTTAGCAATCTCTCCACTCCAGACACAATGGCCGCCATCAAGTCTCTCATGACCCGCGACGAGGTCGTCCACCAGCTTGCCAAGCGTCAAAACTGGGCCGCCAAGGAGCCTGGTGTTATTGTCGTCTTCTGCATTGTTGGCGTTGGTATGTCATGACTTTTACCTAAGATGTCTGGTGACAATGCTAAATCTTTGGATAGTCGCTATTGGCCTTCTCAGCCTCTTCCTCTACAGGAAGGCCATTGCTCGCAAGGCCAACAAGGCATCTACCGTCTAAGCCGTTTGATGCGGATGAGGCCGACGTTAAGGAGAGTGGAGCGTGACCTGAGGCATAGTCATGAGCGTCTTTGGATTATGAGCCTCAGGTAGACGTGGTGTTACGACGAGGTGCCTTCTGCGACACATCGGGTGACCGACTGTGACCCCGTATTCCAGTTAACTGTTGCCGGTTACGTCCCTTACCAATTCCTCGCTTGTCAACTGCCAACGCAATCTGTTACGGATAGCAGAGTTGACTGGCAATCTTTTGTACATACCTACATACCACCGGATCTCGTGGGACAAATGTGCTGGAGGGCGGGTTCTCGTCGAGTGTTCGCGGTAAGGTGGCTGTATTCTATCTTCTAATGCTACTGATACCTACTCGTTTGAAGCAATCAACAATAATCATCTACTTGAAATCTAGTTCCAAAACCAAACTCCAGCCTCGTGAATTCCTAACCTGAAGTGGGCTGGGCGCCTACTGATTTCATGTGTTATGACAATTACTTTTACATGTGTACCCATCAAGAGTTTAGGAATGCGTGTTGTAAAATACTCATGCATGCCATGATGCTGACCAGAGGATACTGTATCAGTAACCTTCTTTAGCTAACATGTCTGCTATGTCAAGATAGAATGCAATAGCATTGAAATTCTTCTTGATTCCCATCCACTCCCGGACTGTCCAACCAACACGATTGGACCAGTTTATCAGATCCAAGTGGCTCACTCCAAGGAGCGTGCCTTTGTATGTGCCCCAGTGGCTGCTCTCCACACTGACAAGTCCATCGTTGGGTCCCTCGGCCTGTGTCATGATGGCGTGCGGGTGCCGAAATGGACTCAGCAGCGCCGGCCGCTCTACTGCCGCTCCGTACGAAAAGTAGCGTACGTCTGGTTGATCTGGCGTGCTCGGATTGAACTCTTCAGCCATGTAGCGTCTCGTCAACTGTGAGAACGCTGCTGTACCAAGACCAGCTTTTTCAAATGTCTGATAAAGTTGAGGCAAGTAATGGTGCAGTGGCGAGACTTCTTCATCAAGGAGGTAGTCTGCAAATGCGCTTCCTCGGTGCGGCGTTGCAACGGTAACCACAGCCGCAACGCGGACTGGGAGCGGAGCGAGGTGCGAAAGCATATATCGGGCATCAAGACCACCCATGCTGTGCGCGACAATTGTGACGGCTTCAGGCATTGGAGCATGGGCTTCAAGGGCGGAGCGGAGAGCAGTAGCGCGATCGGCAATAGAGGATGATGGAGGCACAGTAGGCGTCAAGACGGTGGCGCCTTGGGCAGTGAGGGCATCGTGAATGCCATGCCAGTATTCGACAGCTGGAAAGTATGGAGAGAGACGGAGTTCAGCGAAGCCAAAGAGGCCGTGGGCGAGGACGATGGGATACTTTGGAGTCTCTAGCACCAAACGTATTAGCAAGATAACCTCAGACACTGGAATTAGATGCGGTACCGTATTTTTCTCTTATTATCGCATAGTCGTCAGATATTTCCCTGCCTAACGCCTTTATCCTCGGATCATGTTCACGTGTAAGGTAAGCGCTGCAAGCGAAGCTTCGATGCCATTGCGCGCGGTATAGTTGCCGAGATAGGAGTAAATCAGGCGCGTTGCGCCATATTACCGATCTGTTCATGGATTGTTGAATCGCATGGGTGCAATGCGATAGAAGTGTTGGTGTAGAGATCCAGTAGTCAAGTGGAAAGAATGTCGCGAGCCAGTGACGTCACGGCACCAATGCATGTGATGACCTATTTATTTTGTAGGTATGGGTGAAATATTTACGTTTGCGCTCCGCGTCTACGAAAAAGGTAGAATGGGTAACTCTTCATCTTGGGATTGTTGGCTTCTAGTTTAAACGTAACTGTAAGTATTCTGCAATATTATAAAAAGCCTTCCCTAAGTGTTACTTATCTGTGTTTTTCCTTAACTTATATTCCTTATACTGCATTATCTTGCGACCTGATTTAATCTATTACTAACCTGCCAGGCTAGCTTCAGTCTGCTAATATTTACAGTTTTTCCCTTAATGCTAAAACCTTTATTTTCTAATTTACTTTTTTTCTTCTTTTTTCTCTCTTACTTTATAATAGCCTTTAATTCCTATAATATAATATTTATATTCCCTATTTAATTATTATAACTATATATTTTAACTTTAAGAATTATAATTAATATAGACTATTATTGCTATCTAATATAATACTGATAATAAAAGCCTACTGCTACTTTAATAGGTATTAGCCCTTCTTTAGGCAGCCTGCTAGGTCCTTTAGGGCTTCTATTTAGTATATAATATAGTTAATCTTAATTATATTAACCTCTTTTTAAAGTAGCTATATTTAATAGCTAAAGATTGCTAGATTAACTTACTATATTATTAATAGCTTATTAATATATAGTAGGTATTTTTTTATAATTTTATAATACCTAAAAAAGGATTATAATATTAAAATATATTTAAAGTTAAGCTTATAGACTTTTATTAAAAGACTAATTATATAGTTATTAACTATATTAATTAGATAGTTATAGCCAGGTTAGCTATTATTAATTTTAATTATATAGTAATATATTTTATAATAGAATTTTTAATTTCTTACTTATTATAATTTAATCTCTTAAGGTTAGAGCCTTAATAGTAATTACCTTAATAGGATAATAATAGAGAGGGCATTTAGCCTATTAAGGCTAGAGAAAATATCTTTTTTATACTTATAGATTAAGGCTATTTATTTAGTTAGATTATAAGGTTTATAGTAGTAGCTATATAACCTTAAGACTTATTATTAAGGTTATTATATTTTTTGGCGTGATATATAATACCTTATATTATATTATGCTGAAAGATAAGTATTTTATTGTGTTATTTTCTTATCTAAGACCCCTAATTGGCTATACCTTACGTATTGCTATAGGGAAATTTTAACTCTTCAATAAAAAGCCTTCATAACATATAATCTATGGGCTCAGGTCTTCCCTCTATATTCAATGTCGATAGATGTTGGGGGCTTCCCCTTTTACTTGGGTCTTCAGTGCTTACAGCCTGACGGCAAATGAAGACTGCGATTACACTATTCTTAAATCCACGTAGTTAATTGACGCTACCTACCTGCTACAAGCGTCTGGAGATGATCTTGTCTTGCTGCAACTGATACTCTAGAGTCAAAGTAAATGTCTGTTAAACTGAGCTGGAAATGTTTTGATTAGGTAGGTATTCGGTATCTATTACTAACAATGGGATTCAAGATCCACGACAACCTCAAACTAAATATGACAATAAGGTGATACTGGGGTTACATCCAAGCCTGGGTCTAGGATGTATATTTGCCAGTACTTAACCAAGAACTTCTCTTAAAACAGCAGATGAAAGGCACCGTGAGAGTAAGAACTCAACAGCCTGTCGTTATTCTAATAAAATGAAGAAGTAATGGCACCATGATCGAGCCAGGGCCGGAATGAACTCTCACTCCCTTCTCAGTCCTATCAAAATCCTCCACACCCAGTATTGTCGTCATCATCAGCACATCAGAGCATTTATCCGGACAAGTCATGCTTTATATCATTTCAACTCTTCTCAGGAGGTAACTGGCTTGGTGCATTCTCGTTCGTGACACCGCTGTAGGCTGGCCGTGCCTGCATGCCGTCGAAGGGACCAGCCAGGTTCTCCGCGATGGCTTCATCATAGCTGGGCGGAGCATCGTCATATGGAGGTGCCTCTTGACCCGGAGATAGTTGTGGTGGATAGAGGGGATCATGAGCTGGCTGAGGAGGAACCTGGTTCGGAGTTTGAGAAGGCCGTTGCTGTTGAGCTGACACTGGGGCTGAGGAAACTGAGTTTTGCCTGGGCGGCAGACGGGGCGGGACGTTATTCGTAAAGGTTGCACGCCCTGGCCGCGTTGACCTTGCGGATTCAACGAGTTCAGGGGGCGGTGTAATACCAGAATAAACTTCGACTTGCGCAAAGTGCAGCGGTAGGAGGATGACCGGGGCGCTCTTGTTGGTGATGCCCTTCTTTGGCTTGCCCCAGGCTAGACCTAGCTTCAACTCGAGCTCGTATCTCCTAGAGAGATTACAAGTGACGAATGAGGGTGCCACAGTGTTGGGAAGAGGCAAATTCTTCCATACATGGTCTGGAATCACCAACTCATTCCCAACTTCGTCAGAAGGCCCTGTAGTCAGCGGGATGTTGATGTTGGGGTTTGACACGACAACCCATCGGTTGATCTTCTGGTTCTGGAGCTCGAGCGCACGGACATCAGTACGACCTACAAGCTCCATCTGGAACGATACTAGATAGACTTGCTCTGGATTGTTGTTGAGCTTTTTGGCGATAAGCCGTAGTGGAACAGGCTTGTTGCAAGTCAAGACGCTTGGATGGGGAAGGCGTGCTGAAATCTCGATTGCTGGAGCTGGGGCAATATCTGCAGATGGCTCTGGTGTAGAGGGTGATTTTGAATCTGCGCCGCTTCCAAAGTTGAAGAGAGAGGACCGCTTCTTCTCTGCCTGAGGGGTCATTGGCCGAAATGTGAAGGGACGACGAGCAAAAGCCTCCTGAGTCGTCGGCTTCGGCCGGGGCGGCTCAATAGGGAGGAACTTCAGACCGATCTGATACCGCCAATTTTCCTTCAGCAATCCCGGTCTCTGGATTGTAACCTTGATGTAGTAGCGAATTTCTGCCTCCATAGGATATCCTGTTAATGACGGAGGTAGTGTGCGGGTGACATGGCGAAGGTAGAGTTGCTTGCTACCATCCATGACCCTTACACCACCAATGCCAAACATTCCTCCGCCCCCAAAACCACCGACGTTGGCCATGCCGCCGATTTTCGACATAGCCATGGGGTCGCTGCATGCATTATTGATGGGAAGCTTGAACTTGAAAGGGAACTCGTGCTCGCCTGCTTGCAGGGGGTATGCACCGTAAGGGTTAGAAGAGCTCGCATAATAGTCATCTGGGAAAACCTGTTGTAGTTTGTATAAGATTTTATGGTTCTCAGCTGCGGTGCTGCCAGGAGGCCGTTGAGGACTAGGTTGTAGCCTGGCCATGTTCTGTGGATCAAAGGCATTTGGAGCCTGCAGAGCTGTTCCCGATTCCCCTTCGAGCTTGACAACAATGCTTCCGATCTGCTCGGCGCGGTTGAGACCCAGGATGATTCGGCCCTGTACCAAGTCGAGGTTGGTATAGAACTCGGGCTGGTTGTCCAGCGCTATTCGAATAGACATGATGGGTGAGACTCAGGAAAAGACCGACAATGAAAGAATAAGAGGACCCCTGTGTGACGCGAGTGCTAGATCTGAGATTGATTCGGACCTAACAGTCCAATAATGTTTATCGTGCTGGAGTGAGTTGAGCGTGATTAGGTAGCTAGAGATCTCCACCAAGAGACTCTTCGTTTGAAGGAGCGTTTCACAATTTGGCGTATCCTCTCGAATAGCTCCAAGGTCTGTCAGTCTTGTATTCTCTGCATGGAGGAAGCTTGATCGATTTTCATTGACTCTTTCTTAGACGGATTGCACGGGAAACCTGGGTTTACTTAGTTGGATGTACGTCACCAAGGCTACTCAGCCTGAGCCAAGCCCCGCGATAGGCCTCACCGCACCTGACATGAAGGAGGGGTGACTGTGGCTAATTACAGGTACTGTGGCGCCTGTGGCTTGCATAATCGGGTGCTTTACTGCCGCTTCGCCGACAAGCTTTTTGCTGTACTGTATCCGTATGTAGGTAACCGTACTCCGTACAGATCTGGCAATTCGAGATTGTGGCCCTTCAACCCAATTCATCGAGGGCAATCTACCAAAAGTCCCTCAAGCAGGGGTACAAGTCGTCTCGTCTACCCAACCTTTTCGCGCGGTCACATCTCCGCTGTGCCGCGATGAGTTATGAGATGTTTGGTAGAGAAGGTTCCAAGATCAATTCCCTGGAGATTGAAAATGCTGGTATCATAGACAGGGCAGGGCAGTGAAGGGGAACGCCCAAGCCAAGCACGAGGTGCTCTGCAATGCAGATGCACAGGACGCATGAAGAGTGTTGGTGATGACAACTTTTCATGAGCGTCACCTGCTTCATCCAGCCTTGAAGCCTGTCGCAATCTCCACTATAACGTCCGACAGGATATCAACCAACACAGTTCTTTGACACACCCATCACATATCAACAACATGGAGGTGGATACAGACCGCAATTGGCACGATACTTTTGTCGGCATTGAGTCTGTCAGGGCAGGAAAGCCCGCGATCGACACCTCATAGCACTCACGGACCCTCTGCCGAGGTGTTTCAACGCCCACAATTTGGCATGAGATGTGCTGCATCTCGAACCAACTGCATATCCAGGGTCCGTCTGTCGACTTTTTGTTTGTCGTTCGAGTTCTCCCGAGGTCGACGAGGTTTCCTTTTAAGTCAGGATCGGCATTGTTCACGCCGCGCTTCGCAACGCCAATTTACGAGCCCTGTACTGTACATATGATGTGTCCCGGAACCACTCCGCGCTTCTGCAGCACCTCGAAGCTTTGGATCATGACATGACCCATCCACTTCCGAGTCACATACGTCGAGTTGCTTGCGACTTTATGGTAACTCCCGATCACCACTCGCGTTAGAAGAGCTCGCGGAATGGCACCATGCGGGCCGCTTGCCGCCCAAAGACCATCAACGCCCCATTTCGCGCTCGTCGACCAACCACGACAAGGCCTGGCCGCTTTCGTGGCCTTGTACCGCTCGCCCGCTGCGTCTGTGCCGTGCGGGCTGCCGCCGTTTCCCCGCCTTTATTCCTTCATGATTGGCACACTTAGCCCGCCCCCCATCTTAGCCAGCGCAACGACAACAAGATTTGTCACTTGCAGGCAGAGATTGCTATGTATGATCCTGGGCTATACAACCCTGTCAGGCTCCGGATAAGTCACACCTTTTCTGTCCATGTCATGTTTTGAGTTGCATAGCCATTTCTGTGCAGTTGTCCTAGTCATGTCAACCCATCACAAACCTTGCAAAACCACTTTACGGATGCCATCCTGGCTTATGATTACAAGGATCCAACACCCAACAACAACCACATGCTCTTTGATGCTCCATGACCTAGATACCTTCCTCTTCACTCTGGCACTTTACAAGGACTGGATACCATGTAACTTTGTGCTCCTCAACGTCGATCATGACCAAGCTTGATTGGTCGTGTTGGCTCTCGCATCAATTATGGTTCGAGCTTATGGCAGTTGTTCTTGTTCGCCATTGGACCGCTCAAAGTGCCGTTTAGTAAAGGCTGAATACCCGTCTCACCCGTCGAGACCTTGTCTAGCTTGTCTTTACTGTTGCACTGCATCATGGCCCTCCCAACAGTGATCCCCCTCTCTGCAGCGCCCCATGAGTACAGAGCCTCACATGCAGGGCTCCGCCCAGACCAGGCAGATGGCAGATGGCAGAGTTCTGATCAGTCTGTCTATATGTATGGGGGCCAAGCCATCCCGTCTTATTCTCCGAGTCCCCCTTTGCTTTTGACTTGGTTGTCAGCCTGCCATGATAATTTGCCAGCCTTTGTTGGTCGACACCCGACGATGGCAGGCGACTGTGGAACGACCTGTCCGGCCTCTGATGGCTTCTACTCATACAATCCCAGTGTAGGGGGCAATGCTGTGTTGCTTGTTGTCTTTGCTCTCCTTGCTCTCGCCGCCATCTATTTTGGTATCCGCTCCAGGACCTACCTCTTCTCCCTCGCACTCACCACAGGACTTTTTCTCGAAGCACTAGGATTTGTTGGCCGTATTCTGCTTCACTCGAAGCGAGATAGCCAAAGCCACTTCTTCCTCTTTTTATTCGGAACAGTCTTGGGGCCATCGTTGATTAGTGTTGCCATCTTCATAATCCTTCCTCACATTCTTGGCATTTATGGAGAGCCACTTTGTCCTTTTAGACCACTTGTAGCTGGCCTCGTCTTTTGGGGACTCGCTGCAGTCACTGTGCTATTCGAGCTTATCGGCATCGTCTTTACGGCATATGAATCTAATGGAGTCACAGTATGTTATCTCCACGATGGAAGCAAATAACTATCATGTACTGACCTGAGCAGCGGAAACAAGGAGCAGCGATCACAGCTACAGGTTTGGCCATTCAAGCCTTGTCATTGATGGCATGCACTGGGCTACACTTCTGGTTCACCCTCAGCTTGAGCACTCGTCGAGGAACCCTTGACGCCCGGCACTCTCAGGTCTACTCCTCTTCTCGATTTAAGAAGTTCCTCCTAGGTATGTCCACGTCCTGCGGAACAACTATCATAGGCTAACACCGTCTTCAGCAATGGAGATGGCATCTGCTCTCTTGATCGTCTACTCCTTCTATCGGCTAGTCGAATTTGCAGATGGTGTTTCGGGGGATGTCTTCCAGAACGAGGCTGCTTTCATGGTTGTTGGAGGACTTCTCCCCTTGTTAGCCGCAGTACTCTTGACAGCCATCCACCCAGGCAATGCCTTTGCTGATGCCTGGGCCCCTACATCACCTCGCGGGATCAAACGTCAAAGCCGACCAACCCCTGTACAATCTCCCACCCCTAGTGGTCATCCCGTCCACCATTTATATGACCCCGACATTCGCAAGCAGATCTCGCCGACGTCACCAAAACACCGGAACTCAGCTGGACCACCTGAGCTTCCACAGGGATCCATGGGTCTGCCTGCGCATCCGAAGCCGGTGCCAAGGCCCCCGAGTCCTCGGGACCCTAATGTCCCGCGCAAGGGGCCACCCGCACCGTTGAATCTGGCGGCTGTGCGTGCATCACGAAATAGTTGCAGGGCAGAACAGAGAGGTTATGCACCAAAGGATATGGTACCCGATGGAGAGCTGTGGTAACCAAGTTGGCGCGGAAGTCCATGACAATCAAGGAGGTACTACCTGTTGTTAGACTGGAGAGTTGGGTGCGGTTTCAGGGAGTGCTGCTGGCTGGCTTACTCGCTGTGATCTGATATACGATATGGCTATCTACTCGCCATGATAGGGATAGGCAGCTTGTGGAATATTCTATGCTGGGTGCTCAAAGGTGCTGGAATTGATGGTTCTCAGGCTGAGGACAGTGGATTTTATCAAGATGTTGGATTCTAATTAGCACTTGTATGGATGACGGTTCTGGATTACATATAAGTATATATATGTGCGTCCATTCGGGCACCTGCCTCTGCGTCGCGTCTAGGTCAATGTGGAATTACTGCTAGGTGCAATGGTATTCAACGGTACGATAAGGTGCTACGGCTTTGACAACTGACTGGTCTGAATGAGAACGGGTCAGTTTACGCTGGACTCAGGTTAGATTGTGATTTTTCACTGAGGGAACTCAGGCTCTATGGTCATGTGCAGCTTGTCTGGCTAGATCAAATTATCCTTTTGCATAAAGCTAATACTTCACAGTTGTGTTCCCATAGTCTCTTTCAAATGCTGGACTCCTATCGGGTAATGCCCGATGGGCGACGGAAGCTTGTGAACGCGTTTCAAGGGCTACTGCGGGCGCAAAAGATGGATGATTACAACGAAACCTTTTATCATGGTGGTAGGGTCGCAGATGGCAACGTAGTCTACATAGAACTTGATATTGGTTGTCCTTGCAGCATGTGTTGGATGCAACGAGAACTGCCACTAACTGTAATCTCGAGGCTGCGCAGATCGCTCAGCATAACATGACTGTCAAAGTCAAAACCCAGAGTGCCAAGATGGGCTATCAATAGTGGTATTTTTGACTGGAATGCAGGGGTTACGGCCCACGATGTACAGCATGCGAGGCACAGAGGCATGTTTGTGCAGAGTTAGCGCCTCGCCAGGAACGGGAGGGCAAGACAAGATCGACCGGATCGGCCAGACTTGACGCTATCGGAAATATATTTGACCCATTCGTGAATACAGTCGATCTATTGGATTGAAGTAGGAGATAGGCCCCAAGTGTTTGGTATCTTGTCTCAAGACGCATGCTTGTCTCTCATACTCCTTGGTCGTTCTAGTCGTTGTAGAGTCGGGACCCTAGTGGTCCAACCTCTGTCAAATATGTTGCCGTGTTTTAGGATTTGAGATGAGGAGTCTGATGAAGGCTGGCATAAGGTCTCCAAATAGGCTGTCAAATCTATACCAATACTATTCCTGTCCATCCAAATCTTGAGCATATCCTACCGAAAGAGGGCTCCCGTGTAACGTGGCCACGAGTTTGGCTCAAGATGTCTCATGATCGAGAACAGAAGATCAACAGCGCTTAGCCAGGTCCGGCCAAGAGAAACTCCCACCAACGTTTTGGCTCTCGATGGACGACAATGTGGCTTTATAGGCCTCTGCCCTGTACCCAAGAATACCCAAAGCTATCTGAAAGCATACGCCATGGCTCGTCATCTCCCTCTAAAGAATGGGATTACCCCCGTAGACCAAGATTCCTCCCTTCTCCAACTCACACTGCACTTCTAAATGCTCAGGCACCTATGTCAGAAACTGAGTGACTCTCCATACTCATCACCAATGTCTTGCTCATTTGCACTGATATCGGATATCATCAATCGTAAGCTCGGTAGAAGCCGTCCTTCCGAGTACGACGACGACGAGAAGACACGGGCTATATCCATCACCACTACTATCACCATCACGACGACGGCGACGGACTCGATTGGGTAGGATGGTGGTCCTGGAAAGGACCGACTTTGAGCCCAGGGACGGCAACGGCCAATCTGTTTTTGACCTCAACGTTGCCCTGATGGTCATCACTAATATCTTGATGATTCTGCGATTGTATGTTCGTGGCATTATGGCCAGGAATCTTGGATGGGACGATGGGTTGGCTGTTGTTGCCTGGGTAAATACTTGTTGTAGTATCCCATCAAAAACCAGAGTACACTAACATATGACTAGGGCCTTGTCGTGGCCTTTTCTTGTATAGAAATCGTCCTCTTGACGAAGGGTGTTGGATATCAGATCCAGGATGTGCCGAGAGAGACTTTGCTTCAGCTTCTGTCAGTATGTACCTAAGCATCGAACCCTGCAAGTGTACTCTCCAGAACATTGACTGTTGACTGCTACAGCTGTTTCCTGTCGACAAGTTAGTTTTCATCTTGGCGGGTGGATTTGCCAGGCTATCAATCCTTGCTTATCTCCCTCGAATTAGCAGAGAGAGTAAGACAATCACCCACCTACAAGTTTCTGTTACTGATCTGAGTCTACAGGGTCTTTTATGACGTGCGTCTATGGAGTTTTTGTGGCAACCATAATTACTGCTGTGACTTCATTCTTGTTTGTCCTTTTGTCCTGTAGCCCGGTATCGTATGTTGATTCCTTTCTCTCCCCTGTAAATTACTCGGAGACTGAGTTTAATAGAGACGTATTCAACGCCGCAAATCCTGACAGACAATGCGTTTCAAAACATAGCCTGTCTCGTATGAGATGGGCTCACTCGATTATGTCAACTATTCTTAACGTCGTGATACTCAGCCTCTGTATATGGGTTTCAGCGTCAACCACCAAAACACGAGCTCAAGTCACCAAGATGACGTTGATGCTTCTGCTTGGACTGTTTGCTGTTGTTTCGACAATCACTAGGCTCATTCTTTTGCTTGCAACCAACATGAATGCGGACATGTTAGTCAACCACTGCGGTGTATTAAGAATAACAGCTGACATGTACTATAGAACTTATAACAGCCTTCGAGTAGCACCATTCTTCCCCCTAGAGATCAACTCGGGTCTCTGGTGCAGCTGTCTCCCTGCTTTCCAGCCCCTTTTCGAGTGGACCAACAACCGCTGCTATAATCATTACAACATGAGGAAACTATCTCGAAGCAGCGCCCAAGAGCCGCTGAACGATTCTTGGCACAGAGATTACATGACTGCGAATCCTCAGGTTTCAATCCACGGGCAGCCAAGAGATTTGAGAGGAAAGAGGGCGGCATCGGATGCTGAATCAGCCACTGGATTCGCAATGTTGGAGAATGAAAGAGGCATCAAGTTGACCACTGAGTTTTCGGTGCATGTGGAAGACAGGGTGTATACCGGAGATGGGTCAGAAGACATAGTATCAAGGACACCAGCGTGGAACGCATTCTGAGGGAAATTGTCCGGTATTGATAGTACGAGTTATACACTACTATACCTCAAAAATCTTGTAGTATTGTAGTAAAAAGAAAGAGGAATGGTCATTAAGGCAGTATTGGGGCATTGTACAAATCTCAGCACCCCCTATTGATATTGACAAAGAGATTTATGAATCGAATTAACGAGGTTGAATAATACACTGTTCAACAAATGAGTGAGTTTTGTCGACGGAAACTCCTGTTCTTGAACCCGAAATCTCTAGTTCAATTCAAAGCAAGTACAAGAAACTGCACACCCCGATACAGTGGTCTTTTGTTTCCAGTGCTGGCAGCTCTAATTAGGGATGGACAAAGGACTCGACTCGGGTAACTGGGTTTGTATAACCATCACCGAATATTAACGTCAAGAGTCTGGGGGAGGGCGATTGGAGTCCAAAGGTTCTATATTTTAACAATTATCACTAGTTCAAAACAGAAACTGCCGATGAACTTGGGCACACAAGACGTAAAAACGATCAATGAAGCGTAACTTAAGAACAGACAGGCTATTTAGCATACTGAGAGGGTAACATAGAATAGAAATGAGTGTGGTACTAAACATTGAATGTTCGTCAGAGTCAACTCTCAATGAAGTTGTTTTGCAGTAAAGATGTCTGTCCGTATCCCCAAAAGGGGAACACGCTCACCAACAGAAGACCTTCTCAAGGATTCGATGCATCAATGAACCAGCGTTGCCTGTATTCAACTCTTTTAAGTCCCTGTTCGGAGAGAACGCTCATCTTCAGGGTCACTACACGGACACTATTGATGGACAAACCCTGTTCAGCCCCAAGTGATTGCTTTCCAAGGAATTATTAAAGCCTCCGAAACCCTCGATAGTTGTCCATGCCACGACCAGAGACTCTTTCACAGACAGCAATTTTCTAACCCATCTGGAACCAGATTTTAAATCTCAAAATGATGCAGGATAACAAATCGGAGACGAGACAAGACGTTCAGGAAACAGGACAAACAGTTCATCACCACCAACAACAGCCATCCCTCAAACACACTGGCTCCGGATCTCCCCACAGCCAGAATGAGCCTTGCTTCGATGATTACACCACGTCAACTAAGCCAACCAGGACTCAAGTGGCTCGAGAGACTATAGAAACATACAAAAATTACAGAAACAAGCGAAAGACAAAGGATCTCAACTGGTGGGGAAGCAAGCATCATGAAGCCGAAAGAGGCGATCCAGATCGTGAATTTGAGTTCGCACGGAACATGCCAGTATCAAACCAAGATATCAAGAGTGCGCAACAAGCGTATAATTCTAGAGTAACTGACCCTTTTACAGGTAAACCCAACCCGCTGGGCCCTCACTTGCGACCTACAACTCCTCCAATGGGGAGAGCTGAGAAGCAGATCAAAGGCCTGGAGAACCAAGGGATTAATGTAACTCCTGGACTGAGAGAGGAAGTGACTCATCATTTTATATCCAACAGTGGGCTCCATGCTGCTCTCTTAATCTGGTGCAGGAACAAGAAGGATGTCCCTGTCCAGTATGTCAACGAGTACATCAAGAGCATGTCTCGACTGAAGCTCGAAATGGCCACGCAGCAGCGTGGCGTGACAGAGAAGCTAGGCCAAGCCATCAAAGATTGCGAAGAAAGGGAATTTCGCTGTCAGCAGCTGCAAGCTGAAAACAGCAGGCTCAATATGGAAATAGAAAGGCTCAAAGAGGAAGAAGAGAAGACGGGCATACAAGCGAACCCTCTAGTAACTACACAAGATGCTCGTCAACTGGCTTTGGGTCCTGACATGACAGCAGTGGGCAAGGCGGAAGAGGAAAAGGCGCACCTTGAGGATTCCTCAATAAAATACAACAAAAATTCTATCCCGCCTCCAGCTACCGTACAGCTACATGGGAACCCGTTGGCTTCCGTCAGAGAAGCCTCCGAGTCTAGTCAGAGCTCACAATTATCACCTGTAACTACGGAAAGCTTGGAGAAGAAGGTCTCTGAAGCAGAATCCGAAAGGGATACTTTCTTAGATCAGTTACCCAGT
This sequence comes from Fusarium fujikuroi IMI 58289, assembly GCF_900079805.1. Classification (NCBI taxonomy): domain Eukaryota; kingdom Fungi; phylum Ascomycota; class Sordariomycetes; order Hypocreales; family Nectriaceae; genus Fusarium; species Fusarium fujikuroi. The sequence continues at coordinate 2,150,741 of NC_036626.1, read as the reverse complement.
GAACAGGACACGACTGGAAAACTTTCAAGCAAGATAAAGGAACTCGAGGAGAAGCCTTGGTCAATGAAAGCCGAAAAGTCCAATGCCACTCGCGACGATGCTTACAGAAACAGGGTCCAGGAATTGGAGTTCCAACTTCAAAATCTCAAAGAGGAGCTTCGGGCCAGCAACGACGGCATAAGAGTCCAGGGAAAGCCCAACTACACCACGGTTGACAGTCTAATCAATGCGGTTAGGAAGGAGAATCAAGGGATAAATGACGAAGAAGAAGCACCGAACCTCGTGGACCGAATCAACTATCTGAATCTGGTCTGCTTCTTCCGAACTCGCAACTATCTTCAACTGGCTCTGCGGGAGGGGGATCATACATTGGCGAAGATTCTCCTGAATGACGCCGACAAATGGGTCAAGTCATGCAAAGAATATCTCGAAACGATGGATCCAGAGGTCAATCTGCAAGTCGAAGGCTCTATGCTGATCCTACATGGTATGCGTCAAGTCTTAACAACCGAAGACGAGAGTGTGCTGATCGAAGGGGTCAAATACGTCAAGCATGGACGTAATGAACTCAGTAGGCTCCCAAAAAGTGACTCTTTTTCACAGCTTGTCCAACTTGCAGATTCTATCCTCCAAGCGACCAAGTACGACGAGGAACAGAATAGCCTGAGTATCAAAGGACTTCCGCTCAATCCTTTTAGAAGGAAGAACAAGCGCCAGTACACCAAAATTCGGGGGACTATCAAGGACGACCCAGCCATGAAGGCAGAGGCGTTGCGCCTTACGGGCGTCCATTCTCCTTTATCTCCCCATAAATGGAGAAAGGAGAACTGAGGTGATGCGGTTGGCCCTCACAAGTATATCAACTCGGGACATTTTTAGTTTAAGTGTCGTGATTTTTATTTATAGAGTTATCTATCGAATAGTAGCAGAATATTAGGCCATTAGGCTTGTCGTGTTTGTTTCAATAGTTCCTCCCCTATTCTTTTATACATTCGTATTCTCTATAGGCTCTTACAACTTGGTATAGTCTATTCGTCTAAAATAATGCTGAAGCCAAGGTCTGTATACTGCCTGAGTAACTTGTCATCCTTTACGTATAAATGATGTATCTCTATTTCTCAAATATCAGAACTATGGAGCACTGTAGCCCCCATCGATAACAAAGTTGGCACCAGTGGCGTATGTGGAAGCGTCTGATGCTAGGAACAGATAAGCACCTTGGAGCTCATGAGGCTCGCCCTCACGGCTGTGTCCTTGTCAGCAAATCGACTGTATACAGACAGAGAAATCATACCCAAGAGGAATCTTGTCTTTCCAAATGTCCTTGGTCTCTTGTGGCACAAAGTTGGAGATCTCAGTGATGATGTAACCGGGAGAGATGGCGTTGGCACGAGCATATCGAGCCCACTCAACAGCCAGACTCTTGATGAGGTGAATGACACCAGCCTTGGCGGCATTATAAGCAGCCTGGAGTTGAGGAGTGTTTACAATGCTTCCACTCATGGACGCCGTGGCAATGAAACTACCAGATGTGTAGTTTGTCAAAGGTTGGCCGTTAGTATCAGTCCCCTCGACCTTTTGGCGACGCCAGTGTTTAGCTGCAGCTTTGGCAGAGAAGTAAGTGCCGTCCAGGTTGGTCTGGACAACGTCACGGTAGTGATCAAGAGGGCCATCGATCATGGGACCTTTCGTCCAAGGAATACCGGCATTAGCCACGAAGATATCCAACCGACCATTAAGGTCCTTGATTGACTGGTCGACAGCCTTCTCAACAGCTTCGGCATCTCTCATATCAACCTGATAGGCCCTAACTGGAGAAGTAAAGTTAAAGGGTAGACATTTAAGTATAGGTTGCAAATACTCTACCTAAGACGTTGTATTTCTTGGAAAGTTCTTCAGCACGCTCTTCAGCTTTGCTACTGGTACGGTACCAGATTGCAATATTGGCACCGACCTCAGCGTACGCTTCGGCGATAGAAAGACCGATGCCAGCGGCGGCACCGGTAATGATGGCAGTCTTGCCCTGAAGAGAGAAACGCTTCAGAATGGAACCTCCATCGACCACGCGATTGTTATCATGGACGAAGTTGCCTCCATTGAGGGGGTTAAGATCAGACATGTTGGGTGCTGCTTCTCCAACAAATAAGGTATGTAAAGTGATGGGGGAAGAGAAGACAGAAGAGAGACCGTGGCTCAAAAGATATGATAGTGAAGATTGTAAAATATGGGCCTTTATACGATCTAAGGATAGCAATTGCTGGCCAAATCCCCTCACGTTATTTCGCGCTCCGGAACCCTTCCCTCCATGAAGACCCTCTGTTTATCATCAATAATCAGTGGCATCGGCGACTCACGGCCCTTGGATAACAAGATGCTCTCCCTAGTTGGGGCATTCCGAAGTCTTTGACAGGACAATTCCTTGTCACCACCGTTGTTCCGTCTCCATCGTGAAGTATTCGGAGTTAGTTACCCAAACAAGACGACTGAGATCACAACAGACTAGCGGTCGAAGGAGCATTTGACGACTAAAGCCGTTAGCTGTATAAAAGAAGAAAGGCTCGATGGAGACAGTCTCGGCTGTCCGTCAATGAGACCGTTGATTCCATGGTATTGAGTCTCTGATTGGCTAGGACCCTTGCTTTGGGGATTGTGGGAAGAAGTCCCTAGGGCCACTTCATAAGGTAGTTAAGGTTCACCATCAGCATCCACCATTGCAAGGTACCTAGGTAGTGGAGGAGTTTCATGATATATGGCCCTGGAGAACCCCTCAGTTGTTGTTACCCCTCATAGGCCCCCGCATACTTAACTTGGCCAACTTGCCGGCCAGTAAGGTAGGTAGACTCCGGCTCTTGGCGACTCCCGTCTTTGGATTCTTCGATTGTGAAGGGAACTGGCTTCCGAATGGAAGGTGGCCTGTGATTGAATCTATGACCATGAAAAGTCAAAATAGGTCTAGGTCTTGCGTTCATTGAAAGAGCTTTCCCATGCATTCGAGCGTTGATTGAGGATGAAGCGTCGCACTTGCCTCTATGTTTAGCGGTATACGTTGTCTTAGGTAGGTACCTTAGTAGGTAGATAGGTACGTCACATGCCCTCCCACCATCATGATGCAGACCCATGGAAGGAACCTTCGTGGGGATCTCAACCTACTACAAAATCCATCACCACAATAAATAAAAAATTTGAGCATCATTTACTTTTTGAATTTAATTTTTGAATTTAATTTTTTATCAAAACCTTTATTGGCTTGTGTGCACTCTCATTGACTGCGTCCTCAGTAAGCCGTTCCTCGAACCATTGATATATACAACCTACTCGTCCTTTCATCCATCATGGCAGACACAGCAGCTGCCCCTAGGTCTCATCGTCCCTATGACTCAAAGCTTGGAATAGTCACAGGTGGCTCTCGAGGTTGATCTCTCACAAATCACTTCCAATTTACAAGGTCGCTGACTCGGTCAAGGCATTGGTGCGGCTGTTGCTGCGAGACTCGCTGCAAAAGGATGCAATCTTCTCCTTGTTTACACCACCAACTCGTCCACGGAACTAGCTAGAAATCTATGCGGCGAGCTATCATCTCTACACAGAATTCAATGTATTGCAGTACAGGCCGATTTAGGCGAGCCATCCGAAGCGTCTTCCAAAATCGTTGAGGCTGCACGTCGCCTTCATAATTCATATAACTCAGACAAGCCCTTCCAAATCGATATACTAATCAACAATGCCGGCGTCTCATCTAACCAGCATATGAATGATGAAAGACATGGAAAAATCCAAGACGCTGAGTTTCACCGCGTCTATAACGTCAACGTCTTGGCCCCTCTCCTCCTAACCCAGGCTGTCGCCCCGCATCTTCCCACAAACCGCGCGGGCCGCATTGTCAACGTTTCCAGTGTATCTTCGTCTATCGGGTATCAGGGCCAATCTGTTTACGCAGGGAGTAAAGCGGCCTTGGAAGCAATGACGCGGACCTGGAGTCGTGAGCTGGCTACTCGTGCTACAGTCAACGCGGTCAATCCCGGGCCTGCTTGGGGAGATATGTACGCAGCCGCGGGACAGACTTTCTGGAACATAAACCAGCCTTATGTTGACGCAGCCCCATTGGCGCAGTACAACGGCGAACCGGAGGTTTTGGCTATGGCCGGGACTGATGCTGAGCGGTTTGATCGAACTGTACGTGAGAACATGGGTTATCGAAGGCCCGGGTTTACGACCGAAATCGCCGGTACAATTGATATGCTCTGTTCAGAAGAGAGTGGGTGGACAACAGGAAGTGTAATTTGTGCGAACGGAGGCATGAAAATGTCAATTGCTTAGAGGGTTTCCCGCACACTTTCGTCAAACGCTAGCAAAGACATAGATGAACGGACCGATACCAGAACTTCAATGGTTGTCACATCCGAGTGGGTTCCCGCTTCATCAGCAAAGAGCAACCCGGGTATCTAGCCGTTGTGATTGCTCAAACTAGCAAATTATAGCACGAGCTTCCACAAGGCAAGTCCAGCCGGTTTCAGAACAACCGCTGGTCGAGTGAAAGGACCAGGTGTACAGTCGATCATCGATTTCCGTCTTTTCATGTGGTTAGACGCATGTCGCCCATGTCGAGGTGACAATGAAAAATTTGTATGAGAAAACGACCTCTTGCATATGATTGCCTTCATAGCTTCTCGCCTTATGATTGCCCAGGGACATGACTGCGATTGCGGTACTACAAGTACAACCGCAGTAACACTGTTGGCGTCCCGGGGCACGGCCAACAAATCAGCCACTCGTGCTAAGCAATATTTATATATTTTGGAGGTGCGACGGCTTCTGGCAGGAATGAAACGGTGGCGCTTCGTAAAAGGGAGTGAAAGCCCTGTCACAGATGTGTGCAACCATCTACACCATAAAAGATGCCGAGTACTTTGCAAAGAGCCGCCTCGACATTGTTGGCAACCTCATGTAGCGACATCAAGCATATCGGTTTCACACCCAATGTTTTGCGATAACATTTAACAGATTCGGCATATCTGTCAGCTTGACAAAGCATGCTTGTATCACACGAAGCCGTCGCATCTGGGGTAGAAGCCGACGATACACAGGGATTGCTCTGATACCAAGGTATATGTCTTGTTGAAGTTCTGGCCGAGGGCATTCAAGCGACCGAAAAAGATGCAAAGGAGGTTTCTGCCCGTAGAATAAGACGATTTGAGGCACATCTCAAGATAATTTTACTTCATCTTGATAATATCATTGGAAACGACCCTCCGCTCGACGCTTCGTCCGATCCTTACGCCTCCTTTTCGAGGTTCTAGCGACACTCTGTCACCTTCTGAGGCTTCCTTTCACTTCATTTCTGGAGCAAACTCGGATAGGATGCTGGCTCTATCCTGCGATGTCATCTTGCGAACCTCAGGAAGTACTTGAGAAGTTTCATCTTATTTCGTCCCCAGATAAAACGATTCCTCAGAGTCATGAAAAGGAATAAGATATAAGCAAGTCTGAGACACCTTAAGTCATACAACACACATGCGGGTTGTGCGGGCGTATACTCAGGGACGGAAGGTTGGTTATCCCTACAGACTCCTTTACTTGTTTGCAACGGGTCAAGCATTTAGAAGTGACCAAGCCATGTGCAAAGAGTTGCCAAAAACTGAGGATAAAGTTTAATGAAAGTTACTCCTCTCATGAACTATATTCTGCGGCGAAGTTGTCACATTTTTCTGGGCGTTTTGTATTTAACTGTTGCTCCTGAATGACATCCAGAAGACTCGTGATGAGGAAGCCCACAGCCTCGACTTGGGGCTGAGATGCTGTACAGAAGCTTTTGTTTATACCCATACTCTATTGAGCCATATGTATCTGATCAATGCAAGTGGTCATGCAGAAGTTGAAGCACAGTTTCAGTCTCAAGACGCGTCAGAGGTGGCCGAAGCAGCTCATATGTTGGCAAAGAACAAGTGCCTTTGACGGTAGATGACGGACAGAGATTGAAGTGGCTTTGAAGCCAACACGCAAAATTGGCACCGAGATTAAATGTTTGGTTAGGCGTGTTGATCCGATCTCGAGCTGCATCCTTCATGATGATTCATGCCAATTCCCGCGATCTTTGGACTCACAACCACTCACAGATCAACTTCTGGTATCAGTCACACGCTACCCAGAGTGCCTGCATATATGTGGACGGTAAAGTATCTGTCAGTAAGTCAAAGCTACAGGTGCGTCTCTGCTAATATGATGAGCTGCTCTTGAGTTCTCTCCGGAGCTGCTTCGAACGTCCCGATGGATCCCACATATCGATCACCAATGGCCCCTATGCGAATATTTGGAAATATTTACGATAGAACGCGAAAGTGACAGGTTGTTAGATTAAAGCCTCTGCTCATGTTAGCCAACAAAAGATACGAGAGAAGGGCAACGCCCATGAGTTCCGAACATTGGCTACAACTCATTCAGTTGTCGCCGTGTGACTTCGGAGATTGATCCTCTGACACACTGATACCTTGCCTGACTTAGTTCTTCACGATCATTGTGTCTTGTCCTACTTAGTACGGGCCTACTTCTTTCTCTCCCTCTTAGTTCTGTCAACACAACCTCTTCCTCTTCTTCATATCTAAGACTCTTTGCCAGTTCGATCCTCCAACTTCACCCGCACTTCGATCTAACAATGTCAGGCGGTTCGACACATCCGGATCCAGTCTTTGCCGCCAAACTGGCCCGGCGTCAACAACTGAACTACAATGCCATGATTGTCTTTGCTGCAGCTATGACTGCTTTCTACTTCACCATTTGCATAACCATTCTTCTCAGAAGGCTTTGCGTTGATCTGGGTGCCTCGCGCAAACCAAATACCGCCACAGCGATCTTCCGGTAATGATCTGTCCTCACCCGGAACGGAACATTGGTTTAACTGTATCACAGGCGCCTGAGAGCGAGTGCTCTTGTAAATATCATGAGGCTACCGTCGGGAGGATATACTCTTGCTGTATTCGGATATCTAGTTATAAACGCCATAGTCACTATTATTTACCTGGACAACGACAATATGCCGCTTCTTTCCAACATGGCTTCTCGAACCGGGTGGTTAGTTTTCAAACAAACTCTTGACAAAACTTCTAATAACGTAATATTTACAGGATGGCTATTGCAAATCTCCTCATCGTCGTCTTTCTCTCCCTCAAGAATACTCCCATTGTCATATTCATGGCCTTCTCTTATGAACGCCTTAACATTCTCCATCGCATAACCGGTTACACTACTCTCATCTTCGCCATAGTGCACTCTTGCAGTTATGCTGCCGTGTTCGGTGCCCAAAATTTTCTCCAGCGCTTGCTTGCGAGAGAAGAAATCTTCGGCATCGTCTCTATGGGCTCATTCCTAGTCCTTGGCTTTGCCGGTGCTGTCCTCCGGACGTGGTGGTACGAACTATTTTACTACCTTCATGTGGTTTTCTGGATCCTCGCTGTCATCATGACCGGTCTCCATCAGCCGGAGGCTAGCGAGAAGGTTCTGTACGTCATTTCTGCTTCAGCCGGAATTTGGGTCCTCGAGCGAGTCATCCGCCTGGCACGTATCATCGTTAACAGCACCAATAACACCGTCACTCTCACGCCGCTCCCTAATGGCGGTACTCGTGTCACACTTGCCAAGGCACCATATGGATCTTCATCTGGTAAACATGGCTTCCTTTGGATCCCCGGGGTACGCGCCGTTGAAACCCACCCTTTCACCATGGTTGCTACTGATCCCCTCGAGTTTGTTGTGGCAGCCCATGACGGATTCACTCGGGCTTTGCACAAGTGTGCACTTGAGTACCCAGGAATCACATTGAAAGGGTCAGTTGAGGGTCCTTACGGTAATCACCCTGATGTCAAGGGGTATGACAAGGTCATGCTTATAGCAGGGGGTAGCGGTGCAAGCTTCACGGTTGGCGCGGCTCTAGATATGCTTAAAAGCCTGGACACAGATGCTGAGATCGATATCGAATTCTTATGGATGATCAGGAAACCAAGTAAGTCCACGTTAAAAACCGTGATGTCGCAATACTAACCAATCTTGCAGCATATTTCACCTGGTTCGCCGAACATATCGAGACTCTACGTCGAGACCACCGTGTCTCGACCAAGATCTATGTAACACGAGCTTCAGAAACCGAGATTGTCCCCCGGAGACAGCTTCCCTCCGGATCGCACACGTCTTCAAGTAACACTTTTGTTGAGTCCGACCCAGAACAAGACGGTCTTTCCCATGTCGATACTACCCGATTATCACTAGACATTGAGAAGAACGAAGCTCTCCAGCCCGTGATAAATGCTTCCCTAGATGATATCTTTGACGTTGGGAGACCAGATGTCGCTTCACTTGTGGAAGAACTGATAGCGAGTACGCCATCCGACAAACGAGTTCTGGTGATGGGCTGCGGACCACGGACACTCACGTCGGCCATTCAGAACGCGGCTGCAGACTGTATCGTGGAAAACAGAGCTGGTGTTGAGTTGCATCTGGAGCAATTCGGGTGGTGAAAACAAGTTCATGATTGATCTTATTGCATATAATTGCAGATCTAAGCTGGAATCAAACAATGTGAGAAATGATGTTGAGATTGACGAGCAACTCATTAAAAACGCCAGGAAATAGCAGCCTTCATCAGATTTCTGACGTTGTGGCTCTTGAGCTTTTGGTAATGCATTGATTATCATATCGTATCAAACATATGATACATATATACACATACACATATCCTTGAAACCATAACTAAAAAAAGGTATGTACCAATGTCCATCCAGAACAATGACTTATTGGGTATAGAGCATTCAAAAACAATTCATCCGTCATTGACCCAACCCGACGCCTCCCTTTTTTTCGCTGTTTATGAATCCAAGAGTTCCGAAAGTATTCGACTGTAAAATATATATAAAGATGGGAGAAAAAGAGGCAGAGGCATTACTTATGACACCGCATTATCGCGACTATCTTCGCATTGGTGGATCGAGGGTTGTGAAGACCGGCGCCGAGTACTGAGGAACCTAGCACTTATAACCTTGGTTCCATGTGACACCTTATCCAAGAACCCCTGAGACTTCTCCTTCATCGTGCTTTGTCGGCGCGCTCTCCCAACAATCGCTGTCTCCATAGGCGACGGCATCTCTTCATCCGGCTGTCTGAGGGCATCACGCACCGCAGGGCAAGGATCGACGAGTTGCTTGGCGTCGCTGATAAATTGGAGAAAGACCGAGTAGGACATGCAAACAGCCTGGAGGACAATGACGACGACGAAAGCCGTTCTGACGGTGCCTCCGTGCTTAATTATGCCGTACATGACAAAGGGGAAGAATCCGGGGCCGGAACTACCCATAGTGATAAAGGCGGCAGCACGCTTGGTGCGTCGGCCTTGACCGCGAAGACCAATGGCAAAAATAAGAGGATATATAGGGCCCTCGAAGAAGTAAAAGAGAACAATGGGTATGACAAGAAGGTTAGGGTTGGGTGGACGGACAACCACAGGAAGAAGGGCAAAGACGAAGCAGCCAGCGATGCAGGCGGTGAGGATAGTACGGGGTCGTGGGAAGCGGGAACGATATACAGAGAGATATGCAAGGCCAGCTGCCATGAAGCGGGACACGGCAAAGGCGGTATGCGCGATGAGGAGATAATCAGGTATTGAGAGTGCGATGCCAGGTGGTTTATCGGGGTTGGGAATGTCGCCTGCACCTTCGGTTGCTTGCTCGCCGGTGTTGGGTGTGTTGGGGAGTATGGATATCATGAGGCTGCGGAAGTAGATGCTGAAACACTCCTGGGCAGCCACGTATGTGTATTGAGCAACAACGGCGAGAATAAGACTCCATGTGCGGAGCTGTAGACCGCCTCTTTTCTTCTGAGGATCCATAGGAAGATGCTTGGTGGATTGCTCAAGCTCACGATCACTCACTTCGGGAAGTGGCATGTAGTAGAAGAAGAGCCCGAGGGCAACACACAGGAGTGTGATTCCTAGATACGTCCATTGCACGTTGATAAGCGTCATGCTGGTCGCGTTGCTCTGTTCCACAATACCCTTGAAGAAGACCTTCTGGGCCAGCAGGCCGCTAAGAACACTGCCAGTGCCCTGGATACCTTGCGCCATGAGCACGCGAGTCTCGCCGTATTCGGGGGGGCCGCAAAGTATTAGGAATGCATTTGCGCCAACCTCTAGAATTGATAGACCAAACCCGACAACGAAGTTGCTGAGCATGAATCCGGCGTATGATTGGGTAACAGCCGAGGGCCAGAAGATGACAGTTCCAATCCCATAAAAGCATAGCCCGACGATAAAAGTAACTTTGAAGCCACCAACGCTGTCGTGGCCGTTGGCCTTGTGCCGCCTCGATCGGTTGTGTTCGTCGCGCCGAAGAATCCATTCGCCCACTAGCAGGGGCCCAAAGAAGTAACCGCCTCCAAAGTATACAGACGTCATGCCAAGTGTTTCAGCCGTGGTCATATTGTCGACCTTCGCAATGACGTTGTTTAAAGTATTGAGCAGGCCGTATGATATTCCCCATAACAGAAACAAGATGGACACAATTGTGCAGTATTTGAAGGACTGCTTCTTGTTGCATTTGAGCATACTTTTAGGTTTTGTCATGTTGACGAAGCCAAAATAAACACCCTCGACAGTTCCTGTTGAAGACGTCATAGTTGTCGATGTTTGAAAGGTCCCATTGCTCTGGTACCCACGTTGCGTAGGACGAGTTGGGTCTGGCTCATCGAAAGGTGTCGTCAAGAATTCCATCGCGCTCATGGGAGCATTGGCATTGAGAGGCTGTGCGCCGGTTTGCGCGACAGGAGGGGGCTGCTGAATACTGGCGCGGTGGCCTGTTGAAGGCGTATCTGAATCGTTGGGGCCCTTGGGTGTACTGGCGCGGGTTCCATTGGGGTCGTAGAGCATGGAGGGGAGCAGCTTGAGGACCAGAGGCTTCAAAGTCGGGACGCAGGCGCACATCATACCGACGTTAACCTCAACAGCGCTCCACATGAGCGATCGCGAAGCGTTCCAGGCAAAGTCGGTCTGGCCACCAAATCGAGACTGGGGATCGGCAGTCGTACTGGTTGGTGCTGTGATGGCTTGCTGAAGGTAGTAGATTCTGACCACATCGACAACGGTAACGAATATTCCAACGGTGAAGGTAAGGACCAGAATTGTTTTCTGGCGAGAAGGGAGGCGCATGCCGGTGAGGACAGGTATAGGTAGCGCGAGAATGGCCAGGTCCGTGACGATGTTGACGGGTGAAGAACATATAAACTCGGTAAGTAGTGGTATACATTTCGCGCGTTCGTCATAATTAACATCCCAGGCGGCTTGGGTCGGGCGGCATTGGAAAACATTCATGAAGGTGAGAATAACACCAGCAATATTGACGACCGCAAGTGTCAACCAAGAGGCGAATCGAAGCACTCTTTGGGTGTGCTTGGCTAATCGGAGGTAGAATATGAGTACGGAGGTTTTGGTGGCCATCAACGCTGGATTGTACAGGATGGAAAAGACATATTCGCATCGGCGAAGGGCGGGTAAGCGGTTCGGGTCGATGTTTTCGTCGTGTCGTCCTAGGCCATTGTGAACGCCGAAACAGATGGTGAATGAGAGGAAGAAGGCGAAGAGCCATGCGAGGATCATGACGCGGTCATCCCAGGTGACATTCCTAACAATGAAGGTCCGCGAGACGATTCGTGCTACGACGAAGACTGTAGCGAGGACGAGAGTGGCCGTAGTGACGGCGAAGACGACCGGCCCACGATCGGGAATGCCTCCATCGTCGGTGGAGGCCGAATCGGACATATCGAGGACGGAATCGGAAGAGACATGGACTCGTCACTCGTGAAATTGGGTGTGAAGCTGAGATGGAGACTGGCTTGACAAGTTGGAGCCGTTGCTACCTTGATGAGCGTGCCATGTCTTCCAAGATTCGATGGATGCTGGAATGATTATCGGGACTGAATTCAGGAGATTACTGGGAGAGTAGGATGAAATTGGATCGGCAAAAGAGTCGGTTGGAAGTCGAGTTTTGGCGGGTAGAGGCTACCGAAGGCTAATAATAATACGCCCAGGACAGGTAACGTAACCTTGGGATCGTGACTGTCCGTGCTGGGCTGTCAGATGGCGGATATTGTCTGGTTTTCGGCGTCTTGCGGCGGCGTATTCCCGTCGGGATGTGCCTACCGGGGGCCTAGGAAAAGGCGAACAAGCACCAAAAAAAGAAAAAAAAAGAAGAAAAAAAGAAGGTAGATGATCTGTTGAAGATTTTGCTAACAACCGAGAAGAAGCAAAACAATACGTTTCTCTTCTTCGTCTTGCCGAGTGTATGCTTGTCCTAGGTAGTAGTTTTTGATTGTAAAAGGAACAAGCAAGAAAAGCCAGGCCAGGTCAATCCCGTCGTCAAAAGTGGTTATGTCCAAGGTCCAAGTCTCCCCCCTCCCCCCCAAAAACCCGCCGGAGAGAAAAAGCCGGGGTGAGTTTTTTTTAGTGGCTCTAGCGGGTATCTCAGCCACCAAACAGTGGGTGAGAGTGACTGGAGCCAGCCAATGGATCCGTTAGGTGCCCCGCCGGCAGTCGGGAGACCGTGGAGCTGGGAGCGCTGGACCATGAGGCTAAATAAGAGTCGACACCCCAACGATGTGGATACCTTACGACACTTTTACAACGGCATTCCATCGGGGCAGTTGGATTCAAACGGTGAAGGCTGGAAGTTGAGAGGGAAGAAGAGTCTGGTACGGGGTAGAGTTCGGGCTAGGTACTCTTGCAACGGATGGGTATGAGGTCTTGAAGGAGTCGGGAGACGGTAGTTCAACTCAATTGAATGAGTTATGAAAGACAAGTCCCTTTAGGTCGCACTGCATACGAGTCAATGGATAATTTACTGACTGATCGGGTAAGGAACTCGATTATCAGGTGACTCGAGTCGTTGGGTAGGTAATTCTGGGGTTGATGGCTTTTCTGTTGGTCTATTGGTTTAGGCTTTGATAGGGACATGTCTAAGTTCTAACAGATCCAATTGCCATTGAATTGAATTCCGGGGTGGTTAATTGATTATTAGGTATGGGAGTAGCTATTGGCGCGGTCTGCTGTTGTCCGCTGCATCGAGACCTGCATAAGACAAAAATCATGCAAGAAAAATCTCTTCAGACCAGATCCAAGTCTCTGTCTCTGTCTCGGCAGGGCTTGTCTTGGTTGAATCTTGGCTGTTCGGCTGAGCTAAAGTCAACTTTAGTGTTTCTTCACTTGTCACTTCTCGGTCGCTTGATTAGGCGAATGTTAATGTTACTTGCGGCAGCATCCTCTATTGAAAAAAAATGCCGCGCACGAAATTGAGGGGAAGATGACATTGGCGCGTGATGAATGGTTGAGCGATAAGTTGCACTACGTGGTGGTTTCCATTGGGGGAATTGATACACAATTGGATCATCATCGTCATCGTCATCATCATCATCATCGTCGCCCTCACAGTCCAAGTCTTCCTCCTGAACTTTCAAAGACAACCGCTATTTGCGACTGTAGCAGGGTTCTCATCCTCAATTGGATGATTTCTGATTATGAGTTTTATTTCACAGCACAGCACAATGCGGGGTACAATACAATATAATGCACAAAAAGACCGTTTCCTAATGCGAGAATGACAACACCAACCAGGGCTGGAAAAGAATAGCGGTGCCTACTTTATTTCCCCATATTGATTGCCGCGGCTCACGCTGCTGTTGTCCGACTTTTGAGCATCGCTCCACTGACAATGGTTGCCCATTGCTCTCCAGTTCCCAAGCCACTTTACACTTACTTACCTAGGTACCTATTCTCTCTGTGATTAATACCTTAGGTACCTTAGGTAGTTAGGTAGTGGTAGGTAGTAGTCCGCACATACTGCGCCCGCGCCGTCGTGCCGTCGCTCCTCTGTCTCTCTTGTTTTATCCTCATTCACTCAAAGCTGAAGATAGATCATACGTCATGTCTCTTGACAAGGATGGCATAGCATGACAAGTCGACGACAAGCTTTCACCAAGCCTTGATCGTCGGCCCGCCATCGTCATCAGACAAACGGTTTGTGGGTGCATCGTGCATCATCACAACTGATTGACTGTCACTTTTCACTTCAGCTGATTCTCAGATTTCAGATTTTGGTTTCCGCTTCTCACCGCAACAAGAATACTCAACCAAATATCAACATCTGCAGCCAAGACGCCCGTGGATCACGAGCCTAACCGATAATGCCCACATGGCATGGCCTCGACTGGTCTTTGGTCTTCACTGTCCCTCGTGTAGCTCATTTTGGCGCTCCCTGAAAATGGCGGTGCCTATTAGTGAGTGACACCAGATCGCCACTTTCATATCCACTGAGGAGCTCCCATTCAAGCGATTTATGCCATTGGGCCAATTCAGCGGCCACGCTGATCAAATCTCTGCTCTTTTTTTTCGTATCAATTGAGCTCCCCATTCCTGCAGTAGCAAAAAGCGTCTGTCACCGATGCAGACGCAGGGTCTTTCCACCGTATCTTGGGCTGCCTATCCCAATACAGGCTGGAGTTGGGAAAACTCTAAGGCATTGGTGCCTTTTCAGTTCAGAATTCGAGGGGGTTGCTAGAGGAAAGAACTTGAAAGTGAAAGGAGTTAGATTGCTCATCAATGAAACCAAACTATTCACTTTGAGCATACTTGCACCTTGGAAAGCTCATCTCGTCCAATCCATGATGACTACCTTGGTACCTATAGGTGCTGTACGAAGCTACTAACTTAAGTGCGTGTTCCGAACAAAGCTATTTTATAAGAATTGAGATTTCATCACGTCGTTGCATGGATTCCTCCTCCTCAAATCTCTGTGACAGCAGCCGTTCCTCCCGGCCCCGGAACCAAATGCCCCTCCGATTCAAGTCGGCATTCGCTGTCGGCGTTGAACCCCCCGGATCTCCGGTCTCCGATTCCCGCCCGCCGTTGTTATCTCCTAACCCGTCACTAACGTCATCACCAGTCATGGCGACAACAATGGCGTAACACACGTCATTCCCCTAGACCTTTCAGACGACGACAACAACGCACTCTTTGATGCCCTTGGATCATGTAATGTTATTGACTCTCTAGCGATCCTGTCACACTCGTTAAGCCCGATTGTCATGAATTCTCCGGCGCAGACTTCCGGCTCCGGCAGCGCCGCCTCGGGTCCGTCCTCTAACCCTCGCGACGACGCAGCTTTCACTTCGGAGGAAACACCTTTGCTTGCTGGGTCAAGCTCAAGCTCGAGATCAAGCTCGGCAGTGAAATTGAGTACGCAGAAGGATACCAATTCTCGTCATGTTGAGACTCAATCCAAAGTCCACATCCCACTGGTGAGGGGAATTGCGATAGGAGTGAGCTTGTGGCTCCTCATCTTCTTAACAGGTAAGAGCTTTATTCATCGCCCACGATCTTTGTACTGTAAGTTTCGCGATTTACTGACTCATCTGCAGCATGTAATATGTCTGGTATGACTCTGATTCAGGGCGCCATTGCATCTCAACTTGGTTCCCATGGCTCGTCTGCTATGTGGTTCACCAGTGCCTACCTCATTCCCACGTCTTCTCTCGCTCCTGTAGCAGGGCGCCTGGCAACCATCTTCCCACCCAGGACTCTTATTCTCCTCATTGCGGCTCTTGTAGCCACGGGTGGACTGATCTGCGCCCTCTCGACTTCGTTTGGTACGTTTGTTGCTGGCCGGGTCATTGCAGGCACAGGTGGTGCTGGGGTTTTGTCACTCGCCATTATTATTGGGCTGGAATTGGCCAGCAAAAAGTCGAGGGGTCTTGTGCTAGGCTTGATTAATGCGGGCTTTACTGCTGGTGTTTCCTTCGGTGCTATCGTATTCGGGGGCTTGATGCCAGTTGTAGGATGGGTACGTTGAACTCGTGTGGACTCAGGATTTTCGGCGCTGTGACTGACCGGCCCTAGAGGCCACTCTTCTGGGGACAAATCCCTTTCGCTTTCGCCACGGGTTTGGGAGTATTTATCAGTATACCCGCTGCAGCAGAAGCACATGATACCAAGACTTCTACGAGACAGAAACTCGCACGGATCGACTATCTCGGGTCTGGTCTTTTGGTAAGCTTCGCATGCTTTTCTCTCACAGAATCGCCGCTAACTCACACTTCAAGACCACATCTATTGTGCTTTTTCTCTACGCAATCGCAGATGAAATCCAAACAGTACCCCTGTGCATCGCACCCGTCATCCTCCTGCTCTTCCTCGCAGTTGAGAACTATCTGGTAGCGGATCCCATCATACCCGTCAAGGTTCTATCTTCGTGGGGTATCTTATTCTCATGTTTCGCACAGCTGGGTCTCATGATAGCCCGTTGGAGCGTTTTGTTCTACGCGCCTATATTCATGCTTGCGGTTCGAGGCTCTTCTCCGGCAGCTGCAGGCTCCATCCTCATTCCTACAAACATAGGATTTGGTCTGGGTGGCATCCTCGTCGGCTGGCTTCATGTGCGCCGAGACGGGGCTTTTTGGCTCCCCTCCATTGCAGCCCTTGCCATCTTCACTGCGAGCACCTATGTACTCTCACTCATTAGCACCACGAGTCTTCCTCTTGCTCTCTTCATCGTAGTCGTGCTGATCAACGGCCTTGCGACAGGTGGGGGAGTCAACTACACCCTTGCGCATATTCTGCACCTCAGCCATGATGACACCCGATACATTGCCACCAGTCTGCTGGGTACGTTCCGAGGTTCGGGTTCAAGTTTCGGCACTGCGGTAGCCGGCGGTATCTTCTACCGCTTGCTCAGAGGAAATCTTGTGTCGGGATTCCTCCAGCTGGATGGTGGTGAGCATCTGAGTCATGCTCGACAGAGGCTGGTGTCCAGCTTGGTTAACACGCCAGGGGTGGTGCACGGCGGTGACCTGAGTCCGGCAGAGCAGAACATTGCGACAGAAGGCTATGCTGGTGCTACGAGAGGTGTCTGGCAGGCCATGGCCACGCTGGGAGGCGTGGTTGTTTTGTTTCAAGCTCTGACAGGAAAGAAAGCGCCTGACGACAAGCGGGAAGATGAGCAGCCAGATGAAGAAGCAGCAAGGGCTGTTGTAGCTGAGAACGAGGGTGTCGGTGAAGCGTAAACCGTGAACCGTGAGGCCAAGGCCAAGGCGTTGAACTATCAAGATAGAGTTTGACGTTGGGGTGTCTGTTTGTTTAGGGTTTAAAGTATTTTTGGATACTTTGGGGGATGTTTCGAGAGGTTTCACCGATACAGTACATACGTATGTATGTCAGTTCATGACGCCATGAGAGACAAGGCGTTTGTTTATAGAAAGTGCACGTAAATACTCTACATACATACATGTTACAGGTTCAACTGACAGTGTGTTCAAAACATTGTTTAGAGTTTGGCATTGGCCAACAAAGTATCTTTGCAGTAGGGAAACGGTGACTCAAGCTTAGTAGCAAAACAGTCCAGTGCCAGACCTACAACTTCTTGTGGTGACGATCACCACCGTGCGTAGGTACGGAGTGTGTTAGTCAGTTATCATGAGGGATCAAACATTCGGGTTTCACGAGTGGGCATGATAATTTTATATGCTTGGTCTATGCATATCAAGTCCTATACAAACTAGTAAGAAATTCTGAAAAGAAAAATTACATAGTATCTCTCCCGGGACGGCACATCCCGCAATCCCCATAGATATATATATGTATGTATTATGCGAACTGACAGTCTGTCACCGTCCGATATTTAGCGGTGCATAAGGAGCTTGCATAACGTGGTTTAGTTGGCCGACACTATTCCATATATACACCTTATGCTTTAGTGCACTGTCCTGCATGCTAGACCCCTGCTTAATCTCGCTATCAGGTCCCGTTTGGGACGAACCCATGGTTTGTGGCTCTGCGGGCCGGTACCCGTTGGTCGGGCCAATCGCTAAGCTTAATCGCGTCCCACCCGCCACATGAAGCATTTACACGTCCCAGGCTACCAGGCTCCCTAGAAATCAAATCGTCTCAAGTTCCAGCTCCACTTCCATTGGACATCAATCAGCTTGATCCCAGATCCTGGCAATGCAACACCGTTAGAGAGCTAGAGAGATCTTGCCCGTCGGCACTAGTAAGGAAGCTTCTTTCAGAGTTCACACTTGTCAGAGCAACCAGAACTCAAGGTACGTAATGTAGCCATCTTTACATAGGTACTGCTTGCACTACTAGTAGCCTTGCTAACCTCAAGATACTAAGGTAGATACTAACCTACCTCAGTACGGAGTACCTAGGTTACCATTGTCGCACCTTTCTTTCGCTCTCCTCTCCTCTCCCATCCCAGCCCGTCTTTCTCACATACCAAGGTACGTACCATTGGGCTGATGATCACTCAAAATAGCCACGCGCTCCAATCCCACCCCTGAAAGGTTTCCTTAGAGTTTACAGGGCCAGCTTATTTTACCGAATCTTCAATGACAATCATGGGCCTCTAACTCGTTACGCTGTTAGTTCGCTGCTTGCACTGACTCGTGGTGGAAATAATCCCCCAACAAGTGAGAAACCCCAGATTCACTACCTAAGTAGGTAGTTTACTATGATTTATCTCATTTTGCTCTGTTCATGTTCAATATTTCCAGGCTATTCTAATATACAGTGGCTAATGCTTTTCTTCAAGGATTTCATACCAGTTCGTTGTCTGCCGAGGATCCCGCCCTCATGAAACATCCTTTGACTCAACCATCCCGTTCGCCTGTAAATGCTGCAAGTTTGTCCATTGCGCCCAAAAGTCCATTGCCGATTGCCGCGTTGAGCTTCCTGAGCCATGCGTCCTTCGCGCATCGGCCAGCGACTTATTTCTCCTATCTATGTACATGAAAAGTAATAATCATAACAGAAAGAAAAAATACAAGAAAATAAATATGATCCTATCTCAGCTACCCTCAAGGGTTGACGGTTGAGTTGCCGAGGAAAAAATCAAGATCGCCTCCATGCCCGTTCTGCGATCGATTTTCATTCTCGGCCAGTTGCTCGAGAAGAGCCAGGAATGGATCCTTCTCCTCTCCTGGGCCTGTTCCTGCACTTCCATTGTTGCTTCGCGCTCCAGGGCTTGTCGCTGTTGGGCGAATCTGATTGAGGTGCATCTTGGTATGGCTGTCGTCGCCGTGCCATGCCGCTGGGCTGCCAAAGGCGTTGGTGGGCACTGTTCCGAACATAGCATCATAGCCTCCGTTCGCTTCATTGATCATTCCTGGCCCAGCATTCGTAATGCTTGACCCCGAGCCATAGCTGTAAGGTGGGCTGAAAGGTGCGCCACCCATTGGGTGCATGTTATGAGATGAAACGGCATGCGACGTGGGTGACATGGTGAAATCTGCTGCCGCTGCCGCCGCGACTGCAGCATTGTTTGCGGATGCGTCACCACCCATGTGGTCATGCATAGTGTACATCTCCTGGTTTTCGTGATGGGTCGGGATTGAGGTTGGCGTTGCAAGGAGGCCAGGCGATGAATGCGGCATCCCTCCCGACGTATACGAGAACGATCGTCGAGCAGTGCCTGGAGTAGGTAGTCCCGACGCAGAGGGCGCGAGGCTCGCAATAACTTTCACGTCAGGTCGTCTCCGGTTGATAGGTCCTGGTGGAGCCGTATTCTTGCGCTTGAGGCTGGGTCGCTGTAGTCCGTCGTTGTTTCGGAGGGTGTCTTCAGCAGTTGGTCCAGTACCCATGTCAACTACAACATCTGCAAGGCGAAGATTGGCTGCATCGAAACTGAAAGACGGGCCACCGGGTCCTCCAATGTTGGAATACCGATCGAAGAAATCCTCGCTGTGGAATCCAGGTGTATAGCGCATTGAGCTGCGAGATAGAGCCTTCACCAACTCGCCATGTGCGTGGCTAATGTCTTGAAGTGTCTCGCGTTGATGTTGTATTGTGGCCCAAGCATATCGCAGCTCACTCAAGAACTGCATCTCTCTCGATAGAAACTCTGCTGCCGAGCTGAATACATTGAACTCGCCTTGGTTCCCTTGCTGACTGTAGTGGGCTCCGTGAACGTGAACTGTTCCTGCTGTGCAGACGCAATATCCAATAAATGCTGGCCAGTCGACAATTCCCGATTGCTTTCCAAGTTGAATCAGCTCCATGATCGCGTTAGCGTGAAGGAAGCACATGTTAGTGGCTTCAATCTGCCAGGATTGATGCTGTCCTGTCTCTGCAAGTTCTGCTAGGTCGATAGGGAGAAACGGTCGGTAAATGAGACAGTGTATCAAGTGGTATATAACTTTGCTGAGCAGGAGGATAGTCGAGTCGGCCTGTCCAAAAAGAGTGCCGAGGTTGGAAAAGACGTCCTCAGTTCCAGAAGCCCAAACATCAAGGTCTTGACGGATCTTGGATATTGTGGAGAGTGTGTGCCATGGAAAGTGAGAGTCACCCTTGACGCCGCCAGCGGCAAGATATCGATTTGTGTTTCCAAGAACACGTGTGATGTCGATGAGCATGCCCATGCTTCCTTGGGGTTTCTTGTCGCTGCCCTGGAAGTACTGGAGGTTCGAGCCTGTTTGGAAGAACTCGCCTTCGACGGGTAGCGAGGATGAGTTTGGCGACCAAGAAGGAAGCCGCAGCATAATAGTGTTGTCACTTATTAGGCTGGGTCGCTTCGAACCGGTTGCTTGAAACCGGTCAAGCAAGTAACAAGTCCAGAAGAGTCGGCGTCGCATCTCGCGTTCAACTGGAGTCATTCGATCCTGCCCGTCAGTTTCCTTATGAATCTCTAGCGCCATTGCCATCCCAGTGGCACTTGCTAGGTCTTATTAGCATCATTGACTGCATCTGGGGCAATGCCGCTGCTTACTCATAAGCATATATGCCTTCTTTCCTTTTCCTGTCGCAGTGAAGGCACTGACCAACAACAGAAGCGCCTGCAATCCATCTATGGATGGCTCGTCGATGTTGATCTCTCGTCTAGCCCGTGCTGCGAGGTCTTCACTAAGTTTGGCAGCCGCTTGATACCCACTAGGGTCGGTGGTGTGTCTGAATATGGTCAGCATAGGGGACTGTGCTAGGTTGGGGGGGGGGGGGGGGGGGGGACAACCTCGCTGCTACGGCTGAAATGGCAAAAGAGAGGAATCGAGGGAGCTGGCTGAGTTGAAGTCTTTGTCGAATAGAGGATTCATCGACGATATAGTATGGCTTCCCATGAAACCTAGCGAAATATGTATCGAGTAAGACCTCAGCTTGGGCTGGTGGGGGGGACAAATCACTAGAGAGCGAGTCAGTCGTCAAGCCAGGATACAAAAGCGACTATAACACAAACCGAGCTATTGGAGTATGCGGAGAAAGTGATGCCGTATCGCCAGGAGACGCACGGGCGTCAACTGTTGCACGTTTGATTATCGACTCGCCAACTTCAGTCACTTGAGAGCCATTCTCGGAAGCTTCTCCCTTTCCACCCCCTGGCAAATTTGAGCTTGCAAGCGACACATCGTCTTCGCCCTTTTCTCTTAACTTTGCCTCGAGCCCGTCAACTCTTTTCAAAAGTGCTTCCAATACGTCTGTCTTTGGTCCACGCTTTTTGGGGACCGCGTCTGCAGCTGAATTAGCGTTCGTTGCTGGGTCGGGGCCGGTACGGCGATGCTGAGAAAACCAAAACGAAAACACACAAGTTGTGTGATCAAATGTCGACTTACCATAAATGCAAGGGCACTGGAACACCTGGCAAGCCTCGCAGGAAGGTCGGAGTCGGTTGCATTTAATCTGTGGCAATGCTAGTAAGAATCATGGTTGTTGCAAACATATCGCAATGTCTCACCTTTCGCTTTCGGCACGACTTGCAGTTCATTGATTCGCGTGGTTCATTGCTCATGCGACGAGTCGGAAGGCGCTCAATGCCAACTTGAGGTCGGGGAATAGCCACAGGGTGGACTCCGGGTATGTGAGGAACGTTCATGGCGTCGTATATGGAAGTAGTCATAACTATGCTGGTGCTAACGAGTGAAATTTGCCGGCGATTGAGGTCGTGATTCGGTTTGTTGGTATTGTCTCAAAGAACTTATACCTGAGTAAATGAGAGACAATAATGCGGGAAAGACAAGACAAGAAAAGAATGATTGGAGCGTCGTTGATGAGTTATCAGAAGTCGATCATTCCAAGTGATACCAGATCCAAGCACTCTAGGAGGTGTGGCTCGTTATACCGTGTTAGTTAACAGTATGGGTGTACTGTCAACGACAACGGTAAGAATAATGATGATGCAGATTGACGGTGGTTGATATGCTCCCAAGAGGCCGGGTAACATAAACAGAAATAAGGACGGACTTGGAAGGAGGAGATCGAGCCTAGAAGTAAGGAAGGTGAGGCGTCTAGAAGATGGGACAGGGCCGGTAGTAGAATGACTTCGGAGGCCCAGAATTGTACGACTGACCCGGCCGAACCCCAGTCGCCGGTCTCATTCTGGTTGTTGCCAATGTGGAGGTGGCTATAGAAGGCCAAATCGACATCTATGCCAAAATTCATCTTGAGGGATTTTTTTTACTCTATCCACCTTAATGTAGCACTAAAGGCCCCTTTAGGCTTCTAGGTAATATAATATTATTATATTAAATATTATTGCTATAATGCAGTACTATAGACTAAGGCCTGTATTAAAGGCTATAGCCCTCTCTTTTATATATATCTATATAAGCCTATAATACACTATTTAAAGCTAAATTATTTATTTTTACTTTTATTATTATAGATTATATTAAATTTTACCTTAAAACTGGCTATAGCTATAATAAACTTTATATAGAATTAAAGGCCCTTAAAGAAGTTAGTTTTTATCTATTCTATTAATAACTACTTATTAAAGTTATTAAGGTTATTAACTTTACTATAAGTAATTCCTTTAGGCCTAATTTAATAATAATTTAAATTAAATAAATATAACTAATCCTTATTATATATATTAATACTATTAATATAGCTATTAAGAGCTAGTAGTATAGTATTATAGTAATAAGCTATAAAAGTATAATTACTATTAAATTAAAGGCTATATTTTATATTACTTTAGGATACCTTAAGGAAGTTATTTTAGGTATTTTTATATTAAAATATAATAAAGAAGTTAAAAGTAAGAATATTAAAAGTAAGATTATAGCCTTATTAGACTTTATATTTTTATTTTATAATAAAATAGTTTATTTTATTATATTAAGCTACTATAAAGAGTTTTTATTAATAAAGTAAAAGCTTATTAATAGCTATATTATTAATATATATTTAAATAGACTTATTATATATAGAGATACTATTTATAAGACTTTATAGCTAAAGGACTTTTTTAAGGTAATAAATATTATACTTTCTATAAGGGCTAAAACTTTAGTTTTCTTTATACTTTTATACTTTAATATATAAGATAATTTAGAAAATAGTAATATTTTATGGCTTAATAAGTAGGTAATTAAGTAGGTAGAAACTGAAATATTTACTTTAAAGTATATAATAAAGATTAAAAGGGAGATAAAAAATAAAAAGGAATTTATATAAAATAAAAAAAGAAAAATAATATTAAAGCTAAAATTAAGGTTAAGGTTAAGGCTAAAAAGATAAAAGGTAAAAAAGAGAGATAATATAAAGATTTAAATGCATTTAAGGCATTTCTTTAATTTATAATATTAAATAAAGATTAAAGGGGTAAGAAAGATAAGAAAGAATAAAATTAAGAAAAAGCTAAAGGGCGCCTTTTATAATTAAAGGCCTTACTATAAAGATTTAAGGAATAATATAAGGCTAGCTTTTAACCTTATAATTAATTTTATTTTAATTAATATTACCTTAAGTTTTTTAGTTAAGTAGCTATATATTAATATTATATACAGCTAAATAAGACTGTATGTAATTAATTCTATCTATAGGTGTTTCTAGAAGACTAATAGCTAACTATTTTCCGCTAAGTATATATACTTTTAATTATACTTATAGATATAAGTATATAGAAAGCTTTAGGTTTTTAAGGGTATTTTAGGAAAAGATCTGCCCTTTAAGAATCTTTTTATATACTATAATTATATCTTAAGGTAAATATATATTAAAATTAATATTATTATATTTAAAAAGCTCTTTAAGAGGCTATAGTTAATTAAATAGTATTAAATAAGTATAACTCTTTATTTTATAGATCTCTAGCTAATAATATAAGACCTAAGGCTAATTAGGAAGAATATATAGCCTATTATGCTATTTATAAATATAATATAAATTTTATATATATATAAATTTAGAGAGTTCTATATATATAATTAGCATAAAAAGATATAAAATAGTAATTTAATTTAAAATAAAATTAGTAAAGAAATGCCTATTAGCTATAATTCTTTTAAAATACTTCTATAAGCAGTTAGTATATATATACACTAATGCCTTACTTAACTATTACTAAATTAGTGCTATTAACTCTTAATCTTTTTATTATATATACTTTTACTATATATTTAATAATTATAGAATTATATTTATTAAGCTGTAATAGTCTATAGGGAGCTCTATACTTATAAAAGGTAAAAATAAGCCCTAGCTATTATAAGAGTCTTATTACTATAATTTAATTAAATAATAAAAGGCATACTCTTTTAATTCTTTAGAATATAAAGGTATTACTTAAGTATACTTTATAATATATTAGCTAATATATTAATATATAGCTATATAATATACTGTAAGTATATATTAATTAATATATATATTTTAATTCCTTATGCCTTTAACTTATTATAAGTATTAATTAACTAAATAAAGTTAGGCCTAGGTGCTATCTATTTAGTTTAATAGTATTATATTATATTCTATTAATTAGTTATATTTATAGGCATAAAGTTATAAAATGCTTTATATAGTGCCTATTAACTTAAGGATAGCTATTTTTACTAAATATAGGTATAGAGATATATTTAACTAAATAACTATAGCTTAATATTTAATAAGGTATTATTTTTAAAGAAATAGTGCAATTTAATAAGTTACTTTTCTTTTTACTTAGAGGTTTAATACTATAAAAGGCTAAGGCTTTATTATATTTTAATTAGCCCTCTATTAATTACTATAAAGCCTTTCTTTTATAACTAAAAAAGGATATTTTTATCCTTAAGAACATTTTTAAAGAAAAGCTCTTTAATATAATTTTATAATGCCTTAATATTTTCTATTTAGGCCTAAGTTATATTAAATATTATCTAATCTAACTGTTAAGTCTAAAGATATTAATATAATACTCTATAAAAGGTAGAAATATTAAACTTAATTAAAATATACTATATAATATTATCTGCAGTTATTTAGTTATAATACTTTTATTATTTAATTTAAATATAGAAAGCATTAAAATTAATAGGAAGGCGCCCTTTAGAGCTTATTATAAGGTTAAAAGAAAGATTAATATAATATAAGAAAATAAATTTATATTAAGGGGCTTAAAATAAAACTATAAAAAATAATATATAGCCTTATACTACAGTATATAGCCCTAAAATACAGTATATAAATATATTATACTAATTATAGTTAGTAATACTAAGAAAAATATTTAAAATTACTTATAATAAGGAACTATAAGGTGCTATAAGGTACTATAAGGTACTATAAGATCTATATATATATTTATTATAAATATAATTTAAGGATATAATTAATTAATAAAGTAAGTTAATAAAAATATTAAACTTTTATTATTAGGTATTATAATGCTTTATATGCCTTATAGTTATTTATAGTAGCCTATAATGCTTTATAATGCTCTATATACCTATAATGCTAGTTATAATTTATAACCTATAAGCTATATCCTTATAAAAATAAAGACCTAAAAACTAATTATAGGTAGCTAGAAAAAGTTAGTACTGTTTTAAATAGTTATATATAGAATTAAAATACCTTATTTACTGCCCTTTGCCTTCTTAGACTTAAACTTACCTTTACCTTTAGACTTCTTCTTTTTTTTCTTATAATTAATAACCTTATAGAAGAATTAAGAGAGTTTATAATACTTCTTTTTAGTAAAGTCCTTTAATATATCTATAAGGTCCTTTTTACTATTAAATAAAGAGCTATTATTATTACTAGTAATAAAGATAGTATTAAATATAGCCTTATACTTCTTAGGAGTTATTATTAAATAAGTTAGTATAAAGATATATAAGGCACTATAAGTATATACCTTTAATATAGCTATAGTTTAATTTTAAATAGTTTTAAAGGTAATTAATATAGCCTTTAGATAGAGCTATAATATAGTAATAGGTAAGAGTACTATTACTAAATATATATTTATTATATAAAAGTAATTTAGGTATTATAAATTTATATAGATAGTAAAGTATAATATTGGTATTTTATAATAAGAATTTAAATATATATTTAGCCTTAAGGTTCTTACCTTTCTTTTTATATAAAAAAAGTAAATTAGGCTCTTTAAGAAGCTATATAAATTAATATAATATAATATAAAATAGAAAGTAATTAAATATTTTACTTTATTTTTATTAAACTTTATATATATAAGGCCTTTATAGAAATAATTCTTTAATATATTTATATATATCTAGATAATTAACTATAGGTTTATAGAAAGGCATTTGGCCTTATAGTTAAAAGTAAGGGTAGAAATCCTATTAACCTTTTTAGCTAAATACTTAAAAGTATAGTTACTAAAGTTATATTATAGAGCTTCTTTTATAGCTTTATAGTCTTTATTATTATTATATTTAAAGATATATAGCTAATATTTAAGTTATTTCTTCTTAATAATATAATCCTTTTTAAGAGCTTTATTATCTATTTCCTTTTTAATATAAGTAAGCATTTCTATAAGCTTATTATAATATTACTTTAATTTAGTATACTTTACTTTAAACTTCTTAATAGTAATATAGGCTTCTTTAGCCTTTTTCTTTTAAGCAGTAATATAGTTAGTTTTAAGCTTCTTTTTAAAGGCAATATATTTCTCTTTAGCCTTCTTAGCAGCAGTATAATTAGCTTTAGCCTTCTTAGTAGTAATACACTTAACTTTAACCTTCTCTATAAAATAGGCTTTTTTAGCTTTATAGGCTAAGCACTCCCTTTTAGCCTTTATAGTTTTATAAGAAAGTATAATATTATAAAATTATATAGGTCTTTATAATATTTAAATAGGTCTTTTAATTAAATATTAGCCTTAAGTTACTTATATAATATACTAAAATATAAAAAATAAAAAATAAAAAAGATATAAAAATAAAGCCCTTAATTATATAACTTTAATTAATATAATATAAAGGCATAAAAGGGTATAAAGGTAAGATAAAAGAAGGGTTAATATAGGCTAAAGTTTAATGCCTTAATAGTCTAGCTTTAGATATAAAATTAAAGGGGAAATATATTTTAAATTACTTTAAAATAAAATAAAAATAAAGCTTTAAAGTATATAAATTTAATAAGGTATATATTAAGTTATAAAGGGTAATTATAGGTAAATATAATATACTAAAAGTAGGGATTTCTTACCTTATAAAATATAATAGATTTAAGGAATAAAAATAAAGCTAAACTTAAAATTAATAATAACTATTATAAAGTTATATAAAGCTATATAACCCTCTTAAGTAAAAGGCTATAATTAGTTAGACCTATATTTACCTTACTTATATTAAATTATAAGGAATATTAACTATAGTACTGTATAGTATAGGGTTGGCCTATTAAGAGATGAATTTTAGTATAGATGTCGATTTGGCCTTCTATAGTGGCTAGTGACAGGACTGGGGTGCGGGCATGAATGATGAGATGGTGGTGTCGATGTTGGGATGGATCATGGTGGGGAAACGGAGCTCAAGATTTGAGTCCCCTTGTGGATGCTGTTTCTGAATGCTGACTCAAGCCTGGCAGACGGGCATGGCTCCCACGAACTTGCAGACCAGCCAATACCAGCACAATCTCTTTTCAGGCAGACGGCGCATCTCGCTGGCGTCTGGACCAGCTGTGCTATTGGAGCGCACAGAGGGGATGGCGACTATG
Organism: Fusarium fujikuroi IMI 58289; assembly: GCF_900079805.1. Lineage (NCBI taxonomy): Eukaryota > Fungi > Ascomycota > Sordariomycetes > Hypocreales > Nectriaceae > Fusarium > Fusarium fujikuroi. The sequence goes on along the minus strand of NC_036626.1, from coordinate 2,122,783 downwards.
CAGAAGAGTCCTGTCGAGTAGTAACCCCCAAGTTCGCAACCGACAGGCTAATAAACCCCCAAATGATGGTAACGTATGGGCCCCCAAATGACCAAACCGGGGAAGGGCATGCCTTGATGCCGTCCATCTTTTCTAAGTACTGTAGCATTACCCGAGGTATCTGTCGATCCTGTCTGCTTTCCTCCGGCTTTTGTTGCTTTTAGATGCTGGACAGGCACGGATTTGTGCCTTGATCGAGGGTGCGTACTCGGTCTCGTTGCCAAAGGTCCTCTCGGCCTTGCTCCCACTAAATGGTCCTGAAAAGCGGATTCCTCCTCACACCAGATTAGACATATGTTGCAAGGACTAGACTAGTACATACAATACAGTTATGCCAGGGGACACCAGGCCATGCTATGCGGGTCCCAAGTTCCATGACCAGAAACTCGGGCTCATGTTAGCGAAAGTGGCAGGGACCAGGTCGACAGCGATTATGAACGTCTTTCTGACAATCTTCGATACCTAGGCTTGCTCGACTGTGTATGCATGTACTTGATTCTGCAACCGTCAGAGCAGCAAAGGTAACAGTCAATATGGAACTGCTTCAAGTTGACAGTTCGTGTTCTGCAGCTTTGGATGTCCCAGTCTCCGGCTTGACATTCATCAGTAAAATCTGTGATTTTAGTCCAAGGCATACCGGGATGTTCTTCTTTAGGTACGATGGGGTTTTCTTTCTTTCTTCATTGATAAGCTGAGGCTAACAAGGGGCAACGATCAAAAGTCAGAGGTCAAGGTCTATCAGTGCCGGACCGACCCAGAGCTACGGGTCTATATTCTGTCCAGGACCTGGGCAAGTACACAGATGCCCGTCAAGTGTAGGTGCACGCAGCATCTGGCCCTAGGGCTCAAAGGAGCCTTTCAGACGAGGCGAGTAAGGCGAGAAGCGAGACTTGCGATAGGATATGGGTTGGATCGAGAAGGCTTCGGGTGTGTTCTAATGTGGGCTAGATTGGTGAGTTGTCTAGGTAAGTGAGGTACTAGGTAAGGTAAGGTAAGGTAAGGTAATGTAGCAAAAAGAGGTGAAGATGGTCCAAGCTCTTCGTTCCTGCCTGCCATTTGGTGGCGCTGTCCATGCCTCCTTCCATTTGCACAGCATGTTTTCACACAGGGCTTTTGTCTGTCGGGCTTTCTCTGACAGCGGCAGCGATGAATGAACAGAAGTGGAGGCAATGGAAGTCAGGCACTACCTACCTAGAGACTCCCGTAAAGTACCTGAATTAGCGGACGCTTCGCTTAAGCATAGCGGGAACGGCGTTGTTTGGGGCTTGGCTGGGACTGTAAAGACCCTGTCTTGACAATGGAAACTACCTAGGGGCCGGCGGGGACCGAATGGAACGGACGACACCCAGTGCAATTACGATAGGTTAGTAGCTGCTTGTGCTTTTTTTGGTGAGCCTGAAACTCTAGAGCGAGGATCTAGGAGTTTCTGTCTCAAAAATGGAAGCTTTTGTTGTCGTGGTCGACGTCCTAAGCAACCATCGCACGACATCCATCCAATGGCGTCACGTTTTATCGCATACATGCACCTGCATACAGTGTTTCAAAGACGCAACTGAAGCCTGAAGGCTCCGCATAAACAACCCAGACAAGAATAGGTTCACCGGATTTGGCCTCGCTCCTCTGAATTGGTAGAAAACATGACCAAACCATCAAACAGCTGAGATCAGCATCGGGCTTCTTTATCGTTTCCGCGAGGGACTTACAGACCGCTCGTTGGCATTGGATCCTAGCTATGTATCATCCCAACGAACCGATGGCCGTTGGTTGGTGTCATCGATTAGTGACAGGATCCTAGCTAGGTGCTTGGAACCTGGGTATCCTTATCAATATCTGGCTCTCCTAAGTCGCAGTGCGTCGTTCCCGTACGGGTTGCTACCTCGATTCTCTTAGTCCAGACTTATTTCATCGTCTGGGTCTCCTCTCTCACCCTCAGTGACAGGCGACGACATATATCGTATCCTCAGACAGCCCTTTCGAGTCTCCAAGATGATCTTCCTTTCCTTCTTCCCCTGGCCAGGCCGCATAGCAACAGCAACTCCGGACGTGTGGATATCTGCGGAGAAGTTCTTTCGTCCCCCTTGTAGTTGCTCCTGGCTCGACCTATTATTACCAAGCGGAAACTATCCATAAGTATTGGTGTCCACAGTTCGGAGCTGCATGATCTAAGCTTTCAAAAGTCGGCCGAGAGACTAGCGGGAGCAATAAGAATTAATGAGACTTCCTAAGCGCCACGCTCTACTCAAGTTGGTGGGATCTAGCGGCTGCTACTATTGTTGTTTATCAGGGTCATTTCCATTAACGCTCAGTCCTCATTCCTGTGTCTCAGGGGCTCTACGGCACTAACTGGTTATAATACGACGAATGTTCATCCTCCCAGCTTGACGTGAGCACTCCAACGACACTCCACTCCGGCCGAGATGTCCCCTGGCAAGTAGCAGGTTCAACGGAGCCGCGAGGAGCTATCGGCAACACCCTCCTCGCATTTCGATCTAGCTGAGCTCTTCGGTTTTTTCTCTCGTTCTTGGAGCACCCTTGAAACTGATCAGCAGGGCTGACTATCAACTAAGCTAAGTCTCATGACTTGGGATCGATACTGTACTGGCCCTGTTATAGAAGTTCACAACTATATCTTCAAAAAAAAAAGCAAACAAGACATGGACGCATCGGACCTGCATATGTGGGGGATACACCAGAATCTTCGGCAGCCACAAACAAGGCTTATTTGAAGAGCTGGCGCTTCACCATTCTCTATATCTTATTGATCAGGGCTGAGAGATTGGGGAGGACTATATAGAGGCAGCCGCGAAAAGTTCTTGCCTGATGAGAGGGATTGGCAATGACCCTTGCAAACCGTAACAGGGGCCTCCTGCTAAATTTATTAGCAATCTTCCCTAAGCGATTTTTATACCGTTCTTCCCCTCTTTACCTTAAGAAGATGATGCTATTAATAGATATTGCGACCTGGGCTTTAGTAATGACGTTAAAAGCCCCTTTTAGGGAGGCAAAGACTATAGCTTAAATCTATAAGCTTATAGGCATCCTTAAGCATATAATTAATAAGATATATGCCCAGGCAATTTAATAAGGCTTTAAACCTAATAAGATGCTGCTATAGCTAGCTAATAAGTGGCTTAAGGATTGTAAGCGGTTAGGGCAACTGACTAAGCATATAGATAAGAATAAAGACCTAATTATTACTAAGGTTAGCATAAATCGCTTTAGCAGAGAAAAGACTGCTAATAAGATTGCCGGTAAACTTAGCGATTAGGGCACTAAGATCTTAGTTATAACTGTAAGGTCGATCTTAAAAAAGTCGGGATATAAGAAAATGAAGCTAACTAGAAAGCCTAGGCTAACTGCAGTAATAAGAAATAAATGCCTAAAATAGTATTTTACTTATTAAGATTAGACCCTTAAAGATTAGAAAGCTGTGATTTAGATTAATAAGACTTCTGTTATCTTTAGGTAGTGGCGTGGCGGTTATTGCATCTGGCGAAAAGCTAATAAATACATTCTCTGCAGCTATATTTATAAGCAATAGAAAGGATTTAGTAAGTTTATATTCTAGGGCGCCTTTTCTTATAATAAAAAGGGTCTCTGTTATTGCTAGAAGCTAGAGACTGTAAAGGAAAAACAGGAAGTTTAGAGAAGGATTAATAAGCTAAATGCAGAGCTTAAGCCGCTTATAAAGGAGTAGTAGGAGATTTTAAATAGTATAAGAAGGTTAGGTCTTTATAACCTTTTAGATAAGAAGCCTAAATAGAGGTAGAATAAGGAAAATGGCAAGTTTGTTAAAGAAGGGAAAAATAGCAGTATTGACTGGTGGCGATATTAGTAGAAAATTCTAATTTTAATATTGCTTCCTTTTGTAAAGAAATATATAGAAAAGAGGGAAAATACTGTTATTTAGGAAGATAGAGCTTCTACTTATAAACACTATATCTAATAATAGGTTTTTAACTGGTATAAAGTTTAGTAACTTTTTTAGTATTTAAATTTGCCTAATTTAAATACTATTAAGCCGGCCTGGCCTTAAATAAAGAAAAAAATAATAAAAAAAGATACCTTAAAGAATAGAAGTAAAGCTATTTATAAGTAGCAGGCTATATAAAATGACCTTCTATAAGAGAAGATTTAAGCTTAAATAAAGCAAATTCCTATATATATTAGAAAAATTATAGATTGTAGTGGTAGGAATGAGTATATTAAAGGCAGGGATTATCTGCTGTAAAAATAACTATTTTGAAGTATAGTGCATGGATAAAAGTTCCGATACATCCCGATTATACCCTAACCACTTTAATTATACCCTGCCATTTCACTCTACAATTAACTAGGCAATATTTATTTAATTATAATAATATATATATAAATCTATAGAGAATTAAAAGGAGATTCTAGCTATATAGTTTAATACTTAGTGTAGTAGCTATTTATATAATAATACTTATTTAGTTAGTTAGGTATTAATTTTATTACATTTTTAATTACATTATCTTTAATCTTAATTTATAACTCCTCTATAGCTGCAATTAGCCAGCTAATTGCCTTAGCAGACTTTAGATAAGTAGTAATTTCAGGATATATTTTATATATCCTCTCCTTAAGGACTTTCTAGAGGTTTTTAATAGGGCTAAGGTTAGGACTATATAGAGGCTAGTTAGTAAGAAAGACTTCTTTTCTTCTTGCCTAGAGATAGAGCCAGTCTTGAACTTTCTGATAAGTAAATATATAGGTATTATTATGCTAAAAAGTCTCTCCTTTCTCGATAAGGTCAGGAAGATAAGACTATAGATAGGATAGAATATGCCGGCCTATTACTTCCCTTCTTTTAGATTTAAGATCCCCTAGAAAAGGGATAACTATAGACAGTTTATTATAGTTAATTACACTATAAAATATCTGCAAATATCTTACAGGCTGTCTGCAGGCTTAGACTTTATCTTTATAAAGTCTCTTACCTTATAGTATTATTAAAAGAAGCTTTTAAAAAAGAAGTCTTTAGACTTATAGCTTAGTAAAATAACCATTTAGTATAGTTACTATTTATATAGTTAATTATAACTTTATTAGAAAACTACTAACTATATTAAAATAACTTATCTTTATAATAGTATTTATCTATAAAAGATTTCTTTAATTAAGTAGCTTCTTTAATAAAAAATAGGCATTAAAATATAAATCTATATTATATTTTCTTATTAATAAGCTAGTAATAAATTATTTTTAGTAATACCTTTAGTTATACCTAACTTATAATATCTCTATATAAAATAAAAGGGTTATTTTTAATAAGTATTTTAATATAACTTTTATCTTAATCTAATAGTACTAAAGGCCTGCTAGAGTATAGTTTATCTTTATATAACTTTTAGGCTTAATTGCATTAAATAATCCTATATATTATATAATGATTTAGCCTTACGCTATTTACAATATTTTTAACCTAAATTCCTAATTTATATATCGTTATAAACCTTATTCTTTTATAAGGAGAATGATATACTTTTTGCCTTTATTGGGGCATTTTAATCTATTTAAATAATGCAATAAAGTTATGGTGTTGATATTAATATTTTATTGAAAGCGGGGTTAGACCGGGAATGTGTCGGAACTTTCGCCGGCCCACTGTATCTATTCTTTTTACCTCATTTAGTGCATTTTAGTGTTATGCTAGCGTGGGCAAGAACTTTTCGCGGCTGCCTCTGTACCTATCTAGTCTCTTACTGTCCTTCTTGTAAAGTTTGGCCCCTCCTTTCCGCTTCATAGGCCATAGGCTTCAAGTCGTCATGAGGCTACTGACATCCTAGCAGGCCTAGCTAGTATCAGCGTGTGGTGCGTGCTTTTTTGCACTTCTCATGGTACATCGGCTCTGCCCCCCGATTTGGACCTAGAGGCCGCTTGAAACCTGGGTTTATGCATGGGTTTCTCAGTATCCTTGTCAATCCACGTTTAGGTGGCTTTGCCTCTGCCGCACCAGACCTCGCCTCGGTACCCTGTCCAAACCTCTCGAACTCTGCTATTGTGACGCGGTGCTAATCGTCAATGTTCACACTAAAGACTGGCCAGTGGTTGAAAGTGTGGTACGTATAGTCAATGCCGAGTGCATTGAAGCTTGATAAATAGGCTAAACCCAACAGGTTCCCGGCTTGCGAAGTCTCCACGGCTGTTTTGACCAGAGCTTGGCGCGGTGGTTTTCTAGAAGGACAGTGTGCAGGCCTATCAATGCCGGTTCTCACTGGCCTTTCTTGTCTCTACCGGGTACATCCACTTTACCCCAGGTGCTCGATTCGTACCCGGTATATGGAGTAGATTGGCCAAGTATCGAACCATTCTCACACTCCCAAGTCTTGAGCCTGACGACTTTGTCTTCGCTGAGCTAACTAGCACACGAAAAGCCAGCCTGAGTGGCTCACCTAAATATGAAACCAGTCGCGCATTTGAATGTGGCTTGTTTGAGATCATCGTCTTCACTTTCACAAACAAATGACGTGAACTTTAACACTTCTTGGTGGCCTTCTCGGTGGATTGCTGGGTTTCTGCTGGGCCTTACACGAAAACATACGCTCTAATTGCTACAACCTCAGCCATGGGTTTTGCACTACTTCAGTGTCTTCTGTCGGGATAGAGGTGAGAGTGGGTAACCCAGAGAGCGCCGAACACTTGCGTATCACGAAAGGCTATATCCATATCCACATACCTGTTACAGGACACCAAATTATCTCCAGTCCATGATAAACGTCTGTTATCAACATCATTGTTGGGACCTATCATGTGTGCTGTGGCAACTCATTCAAGAGCTGTCCAAGATCTTGGCTCACGAGGATACGCTGCTATCGGCAACATGAAATGGGTTACAGTATCGAGCTTGGTTACGGCGAATAGTTGTGGTGTACAACTGATCAGTGCATCTTATATTCACCCTATGCTCTACGAAGTCGACTTGGGTATTCTCAGCTGCTCAGTCGCTGTTTTAATACTGCAGCTCTTAGGCTCTAGCTCATTATCAGCACTTGCAATTCCTGCCCAGTTCCGCACACCTAATGGCAGCCAGGTCCAGGACAAACAGACAGGATACAAACTCACAGTGGTTCCATTCTCCACCTAGACGTGGAGGTTCTCCTGTTCGCTTGGATTCAGAATTCAGCTGCCCTTTGTCAGGACTATTGAGCATGGCAGTTAGAACTGTAATCATTGTGTTCATACGATTCGAACTCCAGACAACAGTCTGTCATGGTGACTAGGCGATACTGGCAGTCATCATCAGTTATCAGTGAGTCTGCTACCATAGCATTCGAGGTGTAGCTGCTCACGATATCCATACACGACTAAGTACTCGAGCTAAGATTAGCTGGCCATTTTGTGTGTATATCAATCGACCAGTTCTACGTTGTAGCAGACTAACTATCATGGCATTTCTGGAACTTGTTGCTGACCCTGGATGGCTTGAGCCTTGGTCATGGTGATCTGTCGCCAGATCTTTGTAAAGGTGCAAAGAGAATATACCGACCTATCGCTCGCCAGGGAATCAGCAGTTAGGGCGATACTCACCGGAGACATTTTATTCATAGGCGCTTGAGATTTGTCACTCCATACATCCATACTTGTATGCACTGCATCATCTCTATCACATCCCCACCCGCCCCTAGAATGGCCTTGATGACTTACATTTAATCCATTCACCGGTTTCTGTTTACATCATCTGGATAGGCGGCCCTCGAAGCCTAACTATACTCAAACTGATACACTTCAATCTTGATTTGCTACCAAGGCGTGGCATAAGCCTCGTGGCGGGTTTGTCTCTCTGCAAGCCCCATTTGTGTGGGTTTGCAGTCTAGATGTCTCTCACTGCGGCATTAGCATGTTTCCATGTTCAAAGATGGCTGCAGCTTGGCTCAAACCAGGGGTCAGGCTGTCTGTGGCAAACAAACCAGTAATGGCCACGCGTGAAGTGACACTACGTACTTGTTTTTACCTTGTCGAGGCATCTGCAGCGGTCCTCTCATCATCTGAACTTACTGGGCCTCATGAGGGAGAACAGCATGGTGTTGTTTCGTTCATCTCATCTCATCTCGTTTCGTCTCGTCTCCTCTCATTCAGTCCTCAGTATGCATACATATACACACAGTACATGCGATAGCCCCTTTCACCTCCCTTCACGCCCCTATTTCTTGCTCTAAGAAGGGACCATGCTAGAGTTCTCCGATTCAACATATACGGGTCCTTGATCGTTCATTAAGAGACACAAGATCCGCCTCTCCGAAACGGGTGGCTTTTGGTTTCTTACTTGCTTTGTTCCCGTGTTCATCTAACAATATACATCCTACAGAGTATGTGCTTGCCGGTCGGCGTTAACACTTGTGACGCATTGGTTTCCATTGACCAGGGAAGCCAAGCCAAGGTTCGTTCGTACAGAATAGAACTGCCGGATAAAACGTGCATATTATCCGAACTCAGTTCACTGAAAAACTTCCTCCTTATCTCGAGTATGGAACGGTATAATGAGTCCAGGATGGCTCCTCTTATCTCACCATGCCTTGTCTCATACGGGCAATCCTAAACTCGGCTACAGCATGACCTTTCTCTCTCTCCCTCCCTCTTCAACAGGGCCATAGCCGCCCTTTACCGCCAATATCTTGGACAGAACCAAACATTGAAAATTCCATGGGCCCTCTGGTATACACATACAGATACAGATAGCGACACTTGCAACGAGGCAAACAGCCACTGACATGGACCAGGGTAAAGCAACTCCAACCAAGCGCCCTGAATCTCACACAGCGTCTAAACCCATCTCACTCGAAGCCTGAGAAGATGCCTGCAAATGACAGATGAGGCATTTGGCAAGGGCCAGGAGGGCTCACGGAAACCTTGCGGGGCTACGGTATGTACAAGTCTTGCAGCTATAAGTTTATGAGAAATGATGGTGGTCCATATGCAAAACATGATTGAGTCTTAATCGAACCAGACAATGGTCTCGTTCTCAGATAGGCACAACCTGCCAAGGGGATGGTCAGCAGGGCGACGAGGATCCTCAGACTTTCTAAAACTTTGAATGAGTACACAAAAAGAAAATAACATCAAATAGTGGAGCAAAGTGTTTTCAAATCTCGTCATCATCTTGAGCTTCGGTGGTATTTGCCAGAAGCGTCTATGCAATATTTGGCTGACATATAGGTGATTTCCAACCCACTGGTTCTCGTATACATCTTGTATTCTCATATCGTAGTCAATCTTGCATGGGCAGGTCTATACTTAGATTGTTATAACCCATAGCTAGTTTAAAAAGAATAAACGTAACAGGTCGGGAAGGTTCATAACGAAAAAAGTTGAACCTCCGCGCTCATATCTGTGGAGGTCGGCGGACCTAGAATTGGTGGTGACGGTTCACGCCGCCGCCGTTACAATAAGAGCCCACTCTATAGGGTCCCCTGTACGAGTTTAGCAGGGGTCGTCTGCACACCAGATCGACATCCATCCAAGATGCAACTCTGCGACTCTGCGACTTCTTCTCACGCATGACAGCCGCCTAGAGCGGCTGATCTCGAATACCCCTGTGGCCGGAAGCCAGACTGCGATAAGTCTAATGTGGCCAAGAATTTCTTCGCTGGCAGACAGTCAAAGTAGAGCGCCCAAGCGGTCTCGATGGCAGTCGGCGCTTGGCGTCAGGAACCTTTGGCGCGCATAGAACGGGGATAGTTCCCCGTTTGTCACCCGGCTTGGCCCTTTGTAGCGGAAGCCTCATGGATATCTTCTGGCTTCAAGCGCCTAGCCTGGGGCGCTTCGGACATCCTCCCTATTCTGTCGCCAATGCCCCAGAGTCGACTGACCCCGATAGCAGATGAGCCTAGCAGGTATCGTCACTGTTCTCCTTTCTGGCGAACAGGCACGCTGCCTGCCGTCGGTGATTGACGTGATCTTTTTCGCAAATCTTGCCCGACTCCTTTCAAACGCCGTAGCGATGACTTCCGCTTGCCAGTCTAACAAAGCTATAGGGCACATTTTGCCCCACGAGTAACCTCAAGCTTTCGACCGTTGTGAATGCTGCGACATCGTCCGCTCCATAGGCAGCGAATCCGTTCTCCTCAGCGATGAGCCCTGGGTCAGAACTCTTCCTGATAGCGCCGTCTGCTAGGTCAAGAAACACCTTCTTCGTGTTGGTTGCTGCCTTGGGTCCGACTCCTCCAAAGGCTCGTAACAACATACCAACCAGATGACTCTTTTCCGAACCAAGAGCTGACACGATGACAAAAGGTGCACTATCATCTTCCACTGAGCGTGCACGTTGCAGACTTTCGAGGCTGATAAACGGTTCGATGGGAGGCGCATTTCGAGCAAGATTACTAGGTGTACGGAAGCCAACAGTATAGATCTTAGAGATCTTGAGAGCTCTCATGGCGAAGAATACAGGAGCTGCATCATCTGAAGAAGATGCCATGACAACGGCTGAGCGGCCGAAGTACGCAGATGGCGCCAGGTCTCTTGTAAGTGTACTAAGAATACCCTTCCATCCAGCATTGTCGAATACAAGGGAGGTCGACGAGCCTAGACCAGACTGACTGCCGAGATCAACCGAGTCGCTCTGTCGTTGTCGTGGGCTTGATGGCATTGAGCCCGGAGACGACGATCTGGACGAGGTACCTGACTGGACCACGATGGTGTCAACAACTCCGATAACGCGAGCCGCCTCCGTCAAGATTGGCCCGTTGCCACCGTTCAACCCAGCGAAGAACGGGCTAATCTTTGTCAATGCATTATGCGGTAGACCCGGGTTGAGATAGGCGCCTCCGAAATGTTTCTGATTGCACCATGTCTCCAAACTCCTTGGGTTGTTTGGATGTCTTTCGACAACTGCAAATTGATGAGGAAGACCCAGCTCGTTTATACACTTTTCATAGAAGGGAGCCTGCGGTGTGGCGTTTCGAGACGACGAGCTGTTAATGCCATAGATGCGCTTTCTTGGTAGTTGACCCAGAAGTGATAAAGCAGCATTGATCTCGGCAGCGCTCAATTGCCCGGGAGCAGCGATGAGAGGAAGAAGTGGGTGGGTAATAGGTGTGAAGACAGGGTTCAGAGTCCTTGAGAACTGACCGACTTCACCCATGTTGACGGCGGAGAAGGGTGGCGCATTGGGGTACTCGGCACGCATCTTGGAACGGAAATACTCTAGCTCGAAGTTCTCGTTGTGTTCGTTGATTATAGCAATCATTTTGATGATATCCGCGTAGGGGATAGATCTTTGGAACACCTCCTGAGCATACGTCGACGGCCATCTGAAATTGCCTGAAAAGTCGTGGAACGCCGACATGATGCGAGAGTTTCCCCGTTGCTCATGGAGCTTCTTGCGGATCTCTTCTGGAAGCCAAAGTTCTACATCGATGTATTCTACACCCCACTGGATCGCACGGTAGAGGTATTCGTAGTACAGTTCAGGTTTGTCCATGGGGAACCTCCCATTCTCTCTTACACATCGTGTTGTGAAGATAATGGGAAGCTCTGTCCGCTGGCGGAGGAGCATGACCTGTTCTCCAACATAGCTGAGACTAGGGACTTCCGAATAGCTGCCATCGCCAAGGGGTTCTCTAAGTAAATCAACTCTGATCTCAACTGCATCAGCGCCAACAGTTAGGATATCGATATTAGGCAGAGCAGCGTGGACATCCGGGAAGGTGGTGGAGATGAAATAGGTTCTTGGCTTTGCCATGAGAGCTTCGTGGTAGTTGATCTGACCCAAAGTAAATGAAATAAATCTAGCCAGGTCACGACGGAAGAACGAGGATTCGGTGTAGAGGAATTCGTAGTCGCAATGGGTGGAAAGTTGGGTGTCGGGAGGCATCCCTAGATTCACACAGTGAGTGTTTATTGCAACGACGAGATTACGATTGCGTGCAGCAACGTCTCCCTTCGCTTCGTTGGCTGCGACTCCTACGACGAAACCAGAATCCTCTGACGAAACCTCCTCGAACCCATTCCGTGTTCTGCATGGTGTACCCAGCACCTCTGCGAAGACCGAGACAATGTGTTCTTGGCCTGGCCCATACACAATGACGACGATTCTAGAGTCCCCCTTTGCCGGTGTGCTTCCGAACGTGCTCTCGTTGACCATTACTGGACTCGAACTCGGCTGGTCGATGTGCATAGTGGTTGGTTCGGTGGTGCCATTCAAGGCAATTGAGGGTGTCGGCCCGGGAAGTGTTTCGGCCAGTATCGATTGAACGGCGGCCATTTTGTATGGTTTCTCTTTTTTTTCGGTGCAGCAAAAACGTTTCACCTCGATTTCCGTCGTTGTTACAGCTTTGCGCTGAAGCAATTCGCAGTGTCTCTGTCTACACTGAATGCACTGACGTCCCAAGCAGGCGCCTTGACAGCGCTGGAAGATGTTTCTCTTGATAGGATGTTCGATGCTTGATTTTGGGCACTTAGTCAAGTTCGTTATCGGTTCTCGGTGGGTTTCTCGTATGCGGCGCAACGTTCGACGTTGTCGCGATGAGGATATGGGTATGGTATTAAATGGTGGAGTAGCTGCGGTTCGTGCTTTGAGTTGCTGTTGTAGCTCTAATTCCAGGTCTGTCCAGAGAAAGTAGTAGGAAATTCTATATGAATTATTAGAATTGAGTTGCAACAAGCTGGATCTCTCTATAATGGTCGACAATGGTAGTTGTAGAGGGTTAAAGAAGTGAGTGCGGACCCTTTGTTGTGGGGATGATATCCCGAGTATGGGGTAAAGTTTGAGGTTTGATGAGGGAAGAGAAAGAGGAAGGTAGAAAGGATGGTAGGACTGTTTTGAGTTTTCGGGGGTACTTGCTCACCTATGAATGAAGGCGACTAATCAGAGCAAGAATTATATGTCCTGGGGCTATAAGGCGCAGTGCAGGCAAGGCAGTAATAGCATGATGGGACGGATGGAGGTTGATGAGGGAAGTGATGCAGAGACTAAGACTAGGCCAAGACCCAGAGTATGTATGTAAAGTCGCTAGCAGGTGCCAAGCGATGAATATTTGACCGATGGGATGGTGTTTGAGCCGGCTCAGATGGTCGAAGCGAAACAAGGGACGTACGGAGTACATAGGCGGGATTCGATCCCTGGCGATACTTGATGGAGCTGACGGACAAGGGTAGTGGATTTGTCTTCGGTGGATACCTTGTGAGAACTGGAGACGAAGCGAAGGAGGCTTGGGAAGATGGAGACTGAGAAGACGGGATGGAGATGAGCAAATGGATACTGAAGAAAGGCGTCGGTGCCGAAGACTGGTTAATGAACCAGGATTAGACCGTTACCGTTGGTGGAAGGGAGACGATCAAGTCAAGCGGCGTGGGCGAGGTTATATTTTCCACCACCAGGCGACCGAGGAGACGCCCGTCTTAAGCTTGTCAACCCGTTGTGTTGGGACATGGAGTACAAAGTCTATCTGAGGCTGCATAATGTCGAAATATATCTTATCTATAAGGTAGGTAGTCCTGTCGTCTGCGTTGTCGCTATAGATGGATGGTATGGAGAGGATACTCTGAGATTGTTTCGCGTAATAATGCTATATGTTATGATATTATCCGTAGGTATGTATGTATACTCATCGTAACTAATGCCAGGATGATCAACCATGGTTCCAATATATCCGTCGTGGGGGTTGGATTTGGGGTTGACCCAACGTACTTAGTCGTTTCCGTCAACACATCTATTTCCCAATCAAACCCATACATAGTGACTAGAAACCTCTTCCCCTTAGCAGATCGTCACGCGCAATCTTCCTGATGCCATGCGACATAGCAGCATGATAACTATGCCATGGAATTCTGACCTCGCTAGCGGCCGACCCTTGGCCCACGGCGACCAACACTAGGGAGAGAAAAATGCATTTGCAGTGGACGGATTATCTGGGGTTCCAGGTCCATGAACGGCGTATTGTCTTTTCTGACGATACCTTGATACTTTGCAGCAAAATTCCTCAAAGGAATAAGAAAAAGGGCGCCACAAAGAGATGTACTGTAGTTCAATGGGGGTGGGGGCCCGTCCCCAAGGGTCGAAGCTTTTGGACTTATAATTCTCCATAGCCTCTGATAGATGGGGTTTTCTGGACTAGAATTATCCTCCAGTCAGAGTTGGCAAGTCTCCGCATATTGCTCTGGTTAAGGTGTCGGTCCGCGTTTGTTTCGAGTGGCTCCCACTTCGCTCCTTGCCCTGGCTCTTGTTCTATGTTTCAAAGCCCCATGCGATACCATCAGCATGATAATGCCATCCATCGACCATGACCAAATGGACAGGTTGCATTCGGCGCAACGTTTATGTATTATCTCAGGGGCCTATGACTTAGTAGTTGTGGCCATGCCTACATATGTACATATTGTCGCTACATTATGTCCACATGGCCTCAGGACGAGCATTAACCTAATATCCAATCCCAGCATCGCCCACTTTGTTTCTTAACGCTGGCGTGATATTATCTCACTACCTAACACGGGATCTTCGTTTCGCTACAGAATATGTTTCGGTGGTAACCATTGGACGAGTACGCAGCAGATGGACGGATATTGTCTCGCCGTTCTCTCCGGTGCTACGCTGCGTTAGTCTTGAGTGGCTAACGGCTATCTGATCCCATGTCTCTAGTCTCCTTCGTCTAAGTCGCGGCAGAGCTTCACGGAACGGAACACGAACGGAAAAGTTAGAGAGGCTCGAGGGACGTTACGTATTCGTCTCATAAGCAATCTCCGCAAGACTTGATACTACGTCGTCGTCACGGGAGTTGGCAGTCTGTCATAGTTCGTTCTGCGGGCCGTATTTCCCGAATGTCGCTTGGACATGCTCCAAGTAGATAGATTCTTCCCAATCTGGTCAATGTGCCGGATACGCACAGAAGCGGTTTTCCGTCTATAGTACATATGTATCACTAGGTCGCCTCTGCAGGATGCATCCAATGCCGTCGAAAAGTCAATCTTGATCTGCCGTTGAACGGTATTTCAGCGTCGTATCGTATATGTTTCGCGGCTGTTCTGTGACAAAACATTGGTTCAATACCTGGTACCCAGATACTCAGACTTCGATACATAGGACTTTCTTCTCCAGCTATAACGATCTCAGTATCGGAACTCTAAGTTTCCGGGGGCGCGTCTGTTACAGATACATTACTTGACGTGAAATCCTTACCCCGTCGTGTTTCGTCAAATTCCTGACGTCTCCAACGGTCCAACCCCATATAATCGGCCCAGGCTGAAGCATGGTCCCTTACAAACGGCTTATCCAGCCAGTTAGTCCACGAATGAGACACGGCCAAATTCTACACATCTTGGCGAGGAATCACCACAGGCTCCAGAGCTCGCTTCTTAAGTTCTCTGCATGTCAATCTTTTACGACCAACCTTGTTAATTGGCGTCTGATACGACTCATGCGAGCTCGTGTCAGTTGGTTCCGCCCAATAATTCATATACCAGTGACAAACAATACTTGGCTCTGCTTGGCGTCCGTCAAGCTTTGTCTTTAAGTTTTGCCGAGCGAGTCTACATTTTTGTCTGATATTTTCCACCGTTTGGATATTTTGGATAATATTCTGAATCGTGGTCATGGATTCGGGCTAAACTTTGAGAATTGCATACACAAGGTAGAGTACATTGGTACATTAATTATCAGAAGCAACTCGAGCAGTATGGCATTGAATCATATCTTGGTTGAGATAAGCAGGTACTGAGTCACAAACGTCAACCTTATCTTCCATTCCCACGCTCACTTGTCATTTCTGAGACCAGAGACCGATCATGTTACCTTCGGTATCAATCACCCGAGCAAAACACCCCATCCCTCCTCCAATGGCCGTCTTTGGACTTGGCGACGGTTAATATGGATGCTCACTCAAATCGCTTCAGGCTTTCCACCTCGTGATGGAGCGGGCGCACTTACATGGCAGTCTTGCCACCAATCGCATTTGCCTTGGCCAGGGTCTCTTCGCAATCCAGAACGCATAGGGTTGGCAGGACGGGCAGAGCACCTGGTTTGTCGGGGTTGTTGTTGATGACATGATAATCCTCGTCATGTTCCAGAAATGCCCCGTGGAGGGTCTTGCCCTTGTTGAAGAAGTGCATACTCTTGACGCAGTCGCCGACGGCCTTTTGAGGCTCTGGTACAAACTCCCAGCCAAAGAGTTCTACGTAGAAGGCCTTGGCCCGAGGAACATCACGCACTGGAACCTCGAGCCAGCAAATTTGACCGAGTGCTTCCTTGGTTGATGTTAGCTTGGTATGTTGTATAGTCATGTCGATATTACCTGGACGAGATTTTCTTCACACATTGTGGGTGACCGTGTTTTGAATTGCTAATGGTGTATGGCTCTGGTATAAGTTAGATGGCCTGGTTTTCGAGGAGCATTTGCCGCAGCACTCAAATATATACCTCGGGCTCCTAGTTACCTCCACTCTTGACAATTCTCTTGTTTTATTCCCAACTATTGCGATCAATTAACGAAATTCCGTCAGAGGCGGTTGTTGCCTGATCATGGCTTGACTTGGAGCCAATGGCTACACCCTTGGCTGAGACTAACGCACATGACCTGGCGTTCAGCTCGCGCCAAGATACCACGATGCAACGCGTGCCAAGTCGGGTCGATTAGTGAACGCTCGTTGTTACGCGGGACTGGGTTCTCGGAGCTGAGCAACTGTCAAGTGGCGGAGTAAGACGGACAAATTGTTTGGAAATGTGTTGAGCTAAAGAACATGGGTATTATCAGTGTCATGAATTGAAATGATATCCTGCTATGACAAAATGCCGGTCGTAACTTCAGGAAGTATGGGTTGCATCGCTGCAGCTGGTTACTTTTTTGATAGTGCCTGGATGGCATAGAAATCCGTACAGAGAATAATTCAGTGAGTCCCTTGTCAGTTGAGGTGCTTTGATTAGCAAACATCCAGCTCACATTGTGGATTTGGGTTTGTGTGTTGACGCCTTGAACATCCATATCACACAAGGAATCAACAAAGACAGCACCAGGAATAAATTAACCAGTCAACTCGACAGATAACGCACAGATTATACATCATCATAGTTCATTAATGCAAGAGCCCACATTAGCAAGTGATTGCCCTTAAATACAACTGGTACCTACGTCAATGCATTTCATATGATTATCTGCAGGGTAGGATCTCTCACAGGAACACTCATGCTAGGCGAAGAGCAAACATGTGATAGCCTGGAGGCTTGAAGTTCTACCAACGCTTAGCCTTTTTATGTGTGAGCTCCAAATTCCAAAGGAAGGGATCATCGGGCATATGACTCCCCATCACTCATGGTTGCGCATAGAATTGAGTATCCTGTCCATTCATTAAAAATCTCTGACTGAGAACATTTGATGGAATTATGATAGAGCTCAGCTCAGCTCATCAGCTCATAGCTTCTCAGGTCCTCCACCAACGCCATGGCCAACCAATCAAACGCGCCTAAACCCATCCCTCAGCACGATGGCGCGTCATACCTTAAGTACCTACCTAGGTACCTAAGCTAAGGTACCTGTACCTTCCATCCCAGTCGCATCACCTGGTCGCCTCTACCGTTGCTGGGCCGTCTCTCTTTTTTTGACTGTCGCAAACCTCCACCTGAGTTTATCAACTTTCAATCATTTCATCTCCCAACAACCACAAATTCCATTAACCATCTATTAGGTTTCGAAGTCACCTTCACTACTATCCCCTTACACCAATTGACTTCATCTTCTTATTTGACACGCTTTCAGACTTGATCCGCAATGTCTGAAGCTACGGAGCAGACTGCGCCTGTCGTGGACGAGACAGCCACGGCCTTCGAAGAGCCCCAAGTTTCCCCAGGGAAGCCGGCTGAGGAGAAGCCAGCCGAAGAGACTGCGACCCCATCCGTCGATACTCTCGGCCCCTCTGATGCCCAGAAAGCTGCCGACCAAGCAGAGTCCACTACCATTACCCCCCTCGTCGGCACACCCAGTGTGGGCACCCCCAACACCGACTACCTCATCGCGAACGATCAAGACCCCAACTCTAAGAAGGTTACAATTGCCGACTTATCAGCAAAGGGATCTGCCCTGTATGCCCACAAGAACTACGAGGAGGCCGCTGAGGTCTTCTCACGTGCCAGTGTTCTTCAAGCCGAAGTCAACGGCGAGACGTCACCTGATAATGCCGAGATCCTTTTTCACTATGGTCGCAGCTTATTCAGAGTTGGCCAAAGCAAGAGTGATGTTTTAGGAGGCCCTGCCGCTTCCGAGAAGAAGAAGAAGAGCGCAGAGAGCAAGTCCAAGAAGCCTGCGCAGCCTGAGGCACAGAAGGTGACGCAAGAAGGACTTGGGATTGTTGCCGAGCAGGGAGAAAAGAAGACCGAGGACATCAAGGGAGATAAGAAGCCCCTGTTCCAGTTTACTGGCGATGAGAACTTTGACGAGTCAGACGAGGAAGAGGTATGAAGC
Source organism: Fusarium fujikuroi IMI 58289 (assembly GCF_900079805.1). Classification (NCBI taxonomy): domain Eukaryota; kingdom Fungi; phylum Ascomycota; class Sordariomycetes; order Hypocreales; family Nectriaceae; genus Fusarium; species Fusarium fujikuroi. Next base: position 2,104,334 of record NC_036626.1, on the reverse strand, counting down.
TCCACTGAACCATAATTTAGTAGCAGATACTGACTTATACCAGGCCGAGGGCGAGGGTGAAGAAGAGGAAGATGATGATGACCTGGCCACCGCTTTTGAGATCCTCGACCTTGCCCGAGTCTGCTTCATGAAGAAACTCGAGCTTCTCGAACAGGAGGAATCCGAAACCATCGGCAAAGGCAAGGAGGCTGCAGAGGGCGATTCGCCTACCGTCCGGCACGTGAAGGAGCGTCTTGCGGACACTCACGATGCCCTCGCTGAGATTTCTCTCGAGAATGAACGGTACGCGCAAGCCCCCACGATTTTTCAGCCTTGTCCTAACCACAACACTCATACAGATATCCCAACGCCATTGAAGACGGCAGGACCTCACTCAAATATAAGCTGGAGCTGTACCCCGAGGAGTCGGAGGTCATTGCCGAAGCCCACTTCAAGCTTTCGCTGGCGTTGGAATTTGCTTCTGTGACAACTGCTGGTGACGATGGCGCAAATTCCAAGCGAGAGGAGATGGACCAAGGTCTGCGAGATGAAGCCGTCAAGGAAATGGAGCTCGCTATCAAGAGCTCAAAGCTCAAGCTTCAGAATAAGGAGGTTGAGCTGGCCACTATGGCCTCACCCGAGGATAACGAGCTGGCACGCAAATCCATCCAGGAGATGAAGGAAGTCATTGGGGACATGGAGCAGCGAGTGAGTCTTTGTGCCTCCTGGTCCCTTTGGGACGTTTTTGATTTCTTTTACTGATTGCCTAGCTCGTCGAACTGCGCAATGACCCCATTGACGCCAAGGATATTCTGGGTGCTGATGCTGGACCCATCGGTGGCATTCTTGGTGCTGCCCTTGGCGAGTCTGCTGCAGAGACTAAGGCCCGTGTTGATGAGGCCAAGAAGACAGCAACTGATCTTAGTGGACTTGTCCGCAAGAAGAACAAAGACGAATCTGCCGGGGAACCTGAAGCTGCACGCGGGCCTGAAGCGGAGACCAACGGCAAGCGAAAGGCAGAAGAGCCTGCTGAAGATACCGAGACCAAGAAGGCCAAGGTGGAAGCTTAGGGTCGAGGTCAATTGTATTGGCTATTATTTCAGCGGGAAAAGTTAAGTCAGGATGTGGAGTTCAGGGCATTGTCATATTGCGACGGAAGGAAAGGAACGGGACGGAAAGGATGGGAATTTGAAGCAGCCAAATGTTACTCTGAGTATGTGGCAAAATGTAAAACTACAGACAGCTCTCTGATGTACGATTAATTGCGCGGGATGCTCGGCATAATGGACGGATTTAACAGGCAAGGTGTGAGCATAACTCATGAGTGAAGACGAGTACAAAACTTCATCTTTTATGCATTAACCAAGTCACTCAAACAGGAATCCAGTGTGGACATATGAAACCTATGCAACAAACATGAAAATGCGTTCTTATGAAGAATCGCTCGCAAGCCATGCAAACACCCCATCGTTACTTTTGAAACCCCGAACCAAACTGCAAAAAGGAACAATGCCCCTTGACCATCCACTACAACTTGAAATTGCCGCTCGAAGCAATCTTGGCAGTCTTTGCCTTCTTGCCATCCACGTCGGTGATTTCTCCCTTGCGATTGATGACCTTGACGCCTCCCTTTTTGAGCTCGGCGATGGTGTCGCGCTGCATCTTGGCTCTCTTGCTGACGACCTTCTCGCCGTCGACACCTCCAGCCTTGCGCACGCGTTCTTTCTCGCGACGGCGCCGGCGGGCCTTGTCCTCGCGGGACATCTCCTGGCGGGCGACAGGAAGACCGGCCTTGGTGACGACCTCGCCGTTGGCTACGTTGTCTGTGGCTCCAGCCCTGTAAATTTCTTGAGGAGCCATGCGACTGCTCTCGCCGGTGACGCCCTGGGCTGTTGTGGGCTGGGCATCCTCCATTGCGACAGTGGCAACGTCCGCAACGACAGATAGTGAGGGTGCTGTGGGCTTGGGCTTGTAGTGCCATGAGCTGAGGGCGTCCAGACGAGCGCTGACGTCCTTCCACATAGCCTCAACTTCCTTTTCTTCGCGCTGAAGCTTCTCGTCTGATTGGCTGACATAGGTGTCTGGGTTTGTATTCTTGACGTGCTCTTCCTCGTAGATCTCGGCCAAACCCTTTGTAGCCTTGGTATCATCGAGTTCAACAAGGCCACGACGGGTACCTGCGGCTGCACCTTCGGTGTCAGGACGTCGGCGAATAACCTCGTCGAACTCTTGAGCGAGAATACGACGCTTGATGAGATCCTCGATGCTTTCACTGACCTCAGGAGTGATGACAGGCACGGGCTTGCCAACATGCTCGAAATCGAGATCCTGCTCCAGTAAAGAGTTTACAGGGCGGTCAACTGCAGCAGCTTCACCAGAGAGAGTCCACTCACGCTTGGCAACGGATGCAGCCTCAAGCTTGCGGATCTCTTCGGCAAGCTTGGCTTGTCTCCGCTCGTGAGCTGAGCGTCTTGACTTGGGATCTCCAGCGGAAACATCGGAGAGAGCATCGTCCGAATCTTCCTGTTCTGACTCATCGTCAAAGAGATCTCTGCGAACATCGGCCATGGCTCTCTCAACGTCGGCATCGTTTGGCTGCTCGGGCTGGAACTTGACAGACTTTTTGGGCTTACCGCCATTCGACTTTCGACGCGGCGGCGCAAAGAAGTCCTTATAGTAAACATCATTGGCATTGAGACCGTTGTCGTCGTCATCAACAGGCTCATCCATATCCATGGCCTCATCCTCACTGTCGCCTTCTGGGGCATCGAGAGCCATGTCGCCAAATGTAGGGCCGTCCTCGTCGTCGTCATCATCTTCCTCTTCAGAGAGTGGCTCTTTGGCAGCCTTCTTAGATTTGGAACCTGTTGTAGGAGGAGCCAGAGGATCCGCGTCCCAGTTGATCTCCTCATCGTCGCTTGCTTGATCCGTGTAGGGATCTCCCTTTGCGTCCTGCTCCTCGAAATATTGTGTTTGCCGGTTGAAATCGTCGAGTGAGAAGAAACCATCGTTGAGACCGTCGGGATCCTCCTCATACTCTTCAACCGGTCCATCCACACTCTCGTCTTCCTCATCATCTTCCTGATAATCATCTCTGCCTTCTTCGATCTCCTCTTCATCATCTTCCCAGTCGTCCTCTTGGCCGTCGTCTTGAGCTTCGTCCACTGATAATTGTTCCTCCTCCTCGTCGGATCCATCCTGATCGCTCTCGTCCTCGTCCTCGGAGTCTACTTCGAAGCCATCCTCTCCAAACTCGAGCGTCTTTGAGTCTGATGCACTAGCGCCGTTGACGGCAATCTCCTTGCGCTCCTCCAACTCTGCCAGCGCCTCTTCCGAATACTTCAAGACACCACCAATAATTCTCTTGGCCTGCTGCCAAACCTGGCCGGTCTCGAACCCATCGATATAGACCTTGCGCATTTTAAGGACATCCTCGCTATTTGCAGCGCCTCTCTTGCGCTTGCGATTCTCTTTTAACCTCTCCTGTTGCTCATCGCCGACTTGTGAGGCAAAACCTTCAAGGGTGTGCTTGACATGGTTGAGAGAATCGGTTGGGATGGAAGCTGTGGGTTGAAGAAAAGCGTGTCGCTTGCCATCGGCTAGGCTTTCTAAAAGGGCCAAGACGTGGCTATTTGTGAAAGAATTGGGAGTAGCCATTGCGGGCGGCGCGGCAGTCAAGGTATGTGAGGTTGAAGTGAGCGATGGCGACGTCTGGACGGCCATGCTCTGGAGTTTTTATCGGAAGCAGAGCTAATTTGCACTGCTTTTTACCGCGATACAAAATGGTACATAGAAGCTGTCGTGTTGCGTGCGATTGCCGTGGCGTGAGATGACTTTGATAAGTCGAAGCTGAAGACGAGTCGAGATGAAGCGAAAGCGATTGCCAGCAAGAAAAAATTTGGGAGACTTGGGTGAGGCCCCGCGACGGGTGGAATCTGGACGATTTGATTGGCCAATCAGCCCATGTCGAGAATCGCGATAAGAGATAAGGCATGGATCATTTGAATCTGGTTCCATTTGCGTTTGATCGATTCTGAGGAAGAAATACCTATATAGAGGTAGGGACCTACTAGGTAGCAGGGAAACGACTTTTTAATTACTGTATTGGCAATGTAAAGAAGCTTGTTCTACTAAGATTAGTACAAGAAGATTCGTGACGAAAACGATACGTTATCCCACCTCAAATACATAGAAACGCTTATGTTACAGGGAAGATATGGACACATTGATGACTTCTGATCTCCAGGAACTTGAAGCAATGGTCATCGTTTATCTTTAGTAGGCTGAATATATAGAGTGAGATCGACTGATACTTGCTATGGATTTCTCTTGCTTCATCTAGGTTCTGTCTTGCACTTGTTAAAGTGCATCTTCTATCCGTACAAGTTCTTCAAGGAATCTTATCTTACTAAGGCAAGGATGCGATACTTGATTGAGAACTAATAACAAAAAGAACTGTTGAAAGACCAGAGCTAATTACTGAGTCATGATGTCACTCTCTTCTTGTTTTTCCTCCATAACAGAATAAAAATATTAGTAAAGAAGTACTGCCTTTGGTTCACTAGCAACTTCAGTTTTCCTAGAGCGATCACGGCTCGCTTCTTCGTCTCCTTCGTCTTGATATGAGAAGACTTCTGGGCGCTTACTCATGGCATCTCCAGTCTCTATCCAATGCTTGGAGACATGCACGAATGGGTGTCGTCAATAAAAGCTTTGGAATATTGCGGTTCCTTTTGAACGTGGTTCGCAGGTTGTCAATAAAGTCTGTAGAGCCTAGTCCATGGAACTATTTAAAACTAGAGAAATGGCGCCGCAGAATAAAATTGCCCAAGTCCATAATAAACGGCCAAGCATCAGTCCTTTTCACCACTTCAAGCTCTGTACCCCTGACGCTATGTCACAACCGTATGCTATTGATTGTAATTGTTCCCTGTTAGATCGACCGGCTGGGATCTAGTGCTTGCTTTATCTGGTTCCCGTTCGTTCTAAATGCATCTAGAATTGCGCTTCTTGGAGGTATGGTTATTTCTTGACTACCACTCTGGTTGGACAAAAAGGGACACTCGCCCGCCAAAATCATGTGCAATAGAGTAGATGCCTACTCGTTTTAAAAGACGGATGCGGATATGGTGGCTTCAAGAGTGCTTGCCATTGTATTGGCAGCATCGAGCGTCTCTGTTGCTGAGGCTGGAAAATGTAAACCACATTCTCACCCTAAGTATACATCACTTTTGTCGTGGATCTCAGGTACCTCAACGGTGATCGGTCCAAAAGCTGGAACCGCGCAAAGTCTGGACGCCTCATATTCAACAGACTATTCAGGTTCTACCGGTGCTGGCGAACTTGTCCCAACAGCGTTGAGTGGTTCTTCAGCTATAACTTGGCCGCAAACCACAACCTTGAGTGCCAGCTTTTCAGACTATACAGCCTCTGACAACCCTCCAGCTATCTCTGATTCCGAGTTCGATTCTGAGACATCGACATCGACTTCGCCAAATAGCTTTGGATCGACTTTGGCTGCTGTAACGACAAGCGACGATCCTACCACGACGAGGGCCACTACCACTACCACTGCCTCAACTGATGAATCGGAACCAAGCAACAGCTCGACTCCAGACAACACCTCTAATTCAGGCCTTCTTACTGATTCGCGTTGATACTACTGATACAGCAGCTTCAATCATCCCCACTGCATCCAACGAGTCGACTGCAACCGCCGATGCAGCCACCACTGCTCACTCAACTTCAATCGAGCCTAGAACATCAACTGACACTACCGTATCATATGCAACAACTGAGATAGTCAGCTCAGGAGACAGAAAGGTCTCAACCGATACTTCCACTATTGATATCGCCACATTCGACGGACCTACTACAACCATTGATGCCACGACTGTGACTAGCGGCGTGCCCACAAGCATTGACACCACCACAACACTGCTTACATCGCTATCGTCATCCGAAAGCACGTCGGTAACAGAAAGCCTATGGACTTCAACAACTTCATCAGAATCATGTCCCGTTGTCTCAGTTTCTATCGAGGACCCAAGCTTTGAGGGAGACAATACGGGCGAGAACAGATGGGACTATATGGGGCAGTTCGCCGGTATCGCCGTACCATTTCAACAAAAGAGCAGCACCTCTCAGGACGTACCGCGTGCTCATAGTGGTGACCAGTTTGCGTAAGTCGGATACATATCAGCGCTCCCAGACTCCTCAAAGCTAACGTCACATAAGACTTGTTAGCTCAGGACCGGGCTCTACCCTTGGATCTGATATGTGGAGGCCCATATCCCTAGACTCGACGAAGAAGTACCAAGCCTGGTTCTCATATGCTCCTGTTTCTGACCCTGACCAAGACTGAGGTTTCTCCTTCATCATCGCCACTCAGAGATATGGCCATGTCCATAACGAGAAAGTCTTTGTTCCGAAAGGCGCCCCTTTTAAATACGTCCAACGCACTTCGATCTTCCAAGGAGCAATGAACGACCACCTCTATGCCTTGATCAGACTTAACAGCCAGGCTGCCGTCCGTTATGTAGCTATTGACGACATCTATGTGGGTGAATACAAACCAACCTGTGCTGTTCCAACAGAGACTACTAGTCTCTGCGGTGGTACCCAGGGAAATTTCAACAGCAATGACCCAAATTACAGATCCATGCCAATGTTCCAGGGGAGCGTCGAGATGTGTGCCCGAGCATGTTTGGAGGATGAGAGCTGTGTGGTATTTGGCTGGGTTGTTTCCCAATGTTACCTTTCATCGATCCCCAAAGAGAGTATGGGCATTTCGGCTAATGATAGAGGAGCAAAGTTCTATGATCGATCTTGCGGGCAATGCTCTCAGCTCGAATGCTTGCCTTATTAGTTCCCGATGGATTGATTCGTGTTCATATCCAGAGGACGGGTGGACTGTCGGACAAGACAGTATAGAAGAATAGTTGACTTGCACCAGTCACTTCAGCGTAGCCTCCTCAAAGGGAAACTTTGACAAAACCTGAATCCCTGTCTCGGTGATTAGGACTGCCGTTCCAGCTTGACACCCTGTGTGCCACCCTCATTGCCAATATAACTCTCAACGCAAAGTACCATGCCCGGTTCGATAACACCATCATAGCCAGAATCTGGGAAATCTCCTCGATGATGCAAATACGGATCCTCCTCCGTGAGACCACAGCCATGCGCTGAGACAAAATACCGGTTAGCCCAATACTGCTCAGGAATATCCCATGCGAGATCTGTATAGTCGCCAAAGGTCAAGTCCGGCCTGACGATCCTCATGTTGTGATTGACCTGTGCAAGTGCAGTTCTGTATGTCTACTTTTGCTCCTCGGTAGGAGGATCCGGGCCAGCGTGAAGCGTTCGTGAGAAGTCAGAGTACTATCCATGGCAACCGACTACATCTGTGTCTAGAACCACGAGGTCGTTCTTCGAGATGGCATAACTCGCTGACTCCTGGAACCAAGTGTTTGCTCGTGGCCCAGCGGTGAGGAGTCGAGTCTCGACATAGTCTCCATTCTGCTCAATTAAGGATTTGTGCATGACTGACCAGAGTTGGTTCTCCGCAAGACCTGGTGAGACTGCATCACGGAGTCTGCCCACAGCGACCTCTGTTGCGCGAAGAGATGCGACAATGCATTTGACCTCCTCAGGCGATTTGAAAGTCCTTACTGTCTCTATGGCCTGCTGAGCATCCACAATGTCGAGGCCGAGTTCCTTGAGGGCGATAGCAACGTTTGCATTCATCCGCTCCAGACCAAGTGTGGCATTCCGTTTCCCAACAAGACTCGCAGCCAAATTGGCCATCTCTTGTCCATTGTGAGATAACCTGGAAACTAGACATCGGACATGTCTCAACCACGTTGACTCTGACGATACCCATGTGTTGATGAAATAGGCTTTCAGATTGTATAGACTGAAGCTACGGGCTCCTTTCCCAAAGTCAACTCTCACCCTCATCTCTGAGTACACATCAGAGAGTAAATATCCTTTGTGAACCCTCGAGATAACCCCAAAAGTAACACAGTTACATGATACATGTACCACACCCAAAACCACCCACCAGAACCTCTTCGCCACCAAAACCAAAATCAAACAAAGAACCAACGACGAACCAACGACGAACCAACGACGAACCAACGACGAACTCAAATACATGCCGTTGAGAAGCCAACTGGCATACTGTCCATGTATCAACTTTGTGGCATGCTCAAGTGTCTGAACGGCCGGCTAATTTCAAAGTTCCATGGAAGATGGTAACGGCCGCTGCAGGAATCAAGATGTATTTGAATATGGTTGGCATATACCTAAGACACACCCGACCCCACACTCAACGATAAAGTCATGTCAAAGACAGTTCAAGCCAAATTTGAATGCTTGACGGTGCCTGCGTAACGAATGAATCCTAGATGTATACAGCTGTTTGCGTCATCCCGGCTACACGTGTCTTCTTACGCATAGACTTGCTCTCGACTGAACTCAATGTCGAGGAAACAGTGATGACTTTCAACTAAGGTACTTATCCAGTACTGATGAGTAAAGCCATTGGGAATTTGAAATCATGAATTCGCAATATCGTGTCAAAGCAATTACCAGCCTGGCTAGCCCATGGCATGCATCCCTCAACCCATCATGTATATCATCACCATAAAACCAGGTCGTTACTCTCACCCGAGTTCCCATGCCGCTAGCGCCAACTATCATCCCATGCCGTTCCCAAACGAGACGACACCGACACCGAGCCACGATTTCTCATCATACATCCAGGCATAGCCGTGTCAGGCGGTATTCCAATCAAAAGCAGCCAAAGCCAAACCCAGGTTAAAGGATATAGAATAACAATGCTTGAAAAAGAAAGCAGAGATAGAGGGGGAAAAAAATGCAGTAATTAGAACAGAGAAGCCTGCAATCATCTCCAGGAATAGCAGGTTGACAAGCGGACCCAGAAACGCCTCATGTCGCGGAATTCCAGCCGCTCTCACCGACCAGAAGCCTAACCGGGCCTCACACTTTCATACTAAGCAAATGGCATGTCGAAAGAAAAGAGCATACAGTAAAAATGCTCGCAAAATACAAAAAAGCGAGGCAAAAGTCGTTTGCTATTCAGCTTCGTTTGTCTCGATTTGTTGGTATCGAGCAACCCTAGTTGAGATTAGGATAGTGTTGAATGTTGAAATAATGCAGCAAATAATGATTTCAGAGAAATACGGTTGATGCTCGGTTTCGAACCGAAGAGGCCGTTTCTCGAAGAACCGATCTATCATGACGATTTGGATCGAATCAACCCTAGATCTCCATACGGCCGGCGACATCATCGCTCATGGACCTGTCAGGACTGCTATCGAGCATGTCCATATCCTCGATATCCTCGTCGAAGTCTTCATCTGAATAGGCAACGAGATCTCCGTTCTCTCCACGATTCCAAAAAAGACCGTCGTCAATGAGCTCCTCGTCGTCCTCATTATATGGCACTAACTCGGCGTCTTGATCACCAAGCCAGTAGTTGGCGCGTTTCTGCGCACCAGCTGATGCGAGATCCCGTTGATTGCTGTGGTTCCTGGCCAGATTTGTGGGTCGGAGAGTTGGGCTATGAGACGAGATAACTGGCACAACGCGGACGTAAAGATATGCCACTCTTTTCAAGGTGCGGTTGAAGAAGAAGTAGTGTGAAGCCCAGATTGCACTCTCGTCTTCTTCAAAGGGGTCGCTCTCGGGGTTGTAGCTGAAAATAGTACACTCGTTGAGGTGCATCTCCTTGTCGATCAATGACCAGCATTGGGGGCCCCATATCGAGGTTGTCTCACTGCCTAGCGAGGAACCGAGAGATTTGGGCTCGAAGTTAGGTCTTACGTTTTGAAGAATTGAATCGAGGTTCACCATGACGCGACGCAGGTTTCGCTCGCGTTTGAAGTCGTTAGGTCGAAGGACATGAGAGAAATCGTAGTGAGGGTGACTCGCATTCAGCGTCGCGATGAGGTATGCAAATGTCTTGCGACTCGAGAGCTCAGACAAGGGGCCGAAAGCACTTGAGTGTGAAAACAGCTGCATGCTCGGTGAAGTAGCAAGCATGTGAGCGCGCTCAGGCGGTGATAGGCTGGCGCCGAGCTTGAGAAGGGCTTCATGTTGCGAGTTCAGATCGTTGTCGATGTTCTTGTAGAGCTTCTTGTCAGAGCCTGTTGATTTCGTTGTGTAGAGATCGCATCCGCCGGTCACGCTACAGTCGGGTGTGTTGAAGTTCAGCGCGCTCGTCACCGCTTCGAAGTCTTGTACTGGTAGATACTGTATGTGCGCGTTAGCATATGTCAGATGAGGGGTTCCTCCGCGGAGTCCTGGGGCTGCTAACCTTCATCTTGGAAGCTGAAGGGCACTTTGAGGTCGATTCTGTGGTGGGAATGTCGCGGTGTTGATGCGCTGGGCCGTAAATGCGTGATGCGACTGACTGATTGAGGGAGCAGTCAAGGGAACAGATTGCGTCAGCGTGGAGTCGCGGTGGGCCGGAGTCGGAAGGTGATAGTTGTCGCGATATGGGAAAGATGGCGGTAAGCGTACGATGGCCGATGTCATAAAACACGATGTCGAAATTGGTTGCGACAATCGATAATGCGGCGATATGGGGTATTGATGATTGAGGAGAAAGAGGGGGATAATAGTGTCAGGGTGAGAATGATTGAAAGTAGGCGGAAGGAAGTCGGGAATTAACGATCGCCGGGTCAGGAGCAGGTACAGTTCGGGAGGGGCGAGGTCAGGAACTTAAATCGCGGTGGTAATTTCTAATGCCCTGGACGGAGTAATCGGCGGCAGATTCGTTACCGTAACGTTGGGAGATACAGTGCAGCCAGCAAGGAACCTGAGAATCTAGAAGACCGGAGATAAAAAAGAGATTGGCTGGCGATGACGGGAGATAATAATAGGCACTGATCAGATCAAGGATTGGACAGGAGATTGCCGAGAGCCTGGTCGATTCAAATGATGATGAAAGGGGGGGTTTTGGATAGAGATAAGCAAGTAACAGGGTTGAGGTTGGGGTTGAGTTGGTGAATACATCTATGTGAATAAGCAATAAGCAAATAGATAAGGCAGGAACCTGGTTAGTTTATGAGACCAAGGAAACACAGGACGACTGATTGAGGGGCCGCAATCGAAAGGATGGATATGGATGGATAGGCTTTGAGTGGATGGAATTGACCGGCTTCGGGATAGAATGGTTGAAGTAGAATGGGATGGCCTGTTGGGCTGTCTGAGGTTAGCGGATGAACGGTAACTCTGTCTCTCGGTTGCGTTGCGTTCTCGTCAAACAAAGACATTTGAGTCCACTCAAATCTGGTGTGATCCTTTGCTGCAGCCAGCCACGGGATCTCAAAATCAGTCACTTTTGCTGAGAGCTGAGTTGAATTGGCTTGAGCTTGGACCGGCCCCGGCCCTGGTCCGGCCAATGTTGAAGAATTCCGGGGATCGCGCCAGTTCTCGGTACTGCCAGTTAAGCCATGGATATCAACGGGAGCCAAGAGACCCCCTGTAAGCCTCATGCTTCATTCTTTGGCTCTCATGAGACAAACCTCAGGGACTCTGTTTTGATCAATTCTTCAGTGCCAACTTACAATCCAATCGTTTCGCACATGTCCTTGATTACGATCCGTTGTTCGAAGACCCGAATGTGTAAGTTTGGCGTATCGTAATAGGGGGAATGCCCTGGCGGCAACTCCACGTGATTGATCAGCGATAGCGAATGGGGCTGAACTCCGAAACCACGCGCTTCAGTCGACCCCTAGGATGAAATGGTCCATCCCCTTTGATGGATGGGCCAGATCCATCTTCAGTCACCGTTTAACGTCAGTTGGAAATTGGAGAAACAAGAAACAAGAAACAGAAACAAGCATATGAGGTCAATCGTTTTCTCTTGATTCCAGTTGTGGGCCGAGGTGTTGCGACTGAGCAGTGCGGCTGATTTCGGCTTCGATAAGCACAGGAGGTGGCCCAACGTGCTAGGCCAGACTACTTTCAGTGGAATGCAGCCTCTGATGATGATCATTGCTGTTGTTCAAGGCTCGCTCTCCTCTCAATGTTGCGTCGACATTTGACCGATACCGGGTCGAGGACCGGAGACAATCTCTCTGCGCTGCTCGTCGTAGCTGTCGCAACATCATCGCCCACAGGCCTCATCTCTTGATACGAAAGAAGGTGGTTTTCCACCGTCAAAGATCTACAAAACAAGACCAACACGGTCCGAGACTCCCAAAACACCACCTGCGCCTATTCCCACGATGCAAACATGCGTGTCCTCTCTTCCCATCGAAGAGATGCTCAGCCGCCTGAGACTTTCCCATTACAGAATTCCTGACTCCTTGAGCGACGCCAATACTTGTTCGTCGGCCTGTTGAACCAAAGTTAATTCTCGGCCAGTAAATTTACTGCAACTCGTATGAAAACGCTTGGTAGGTATTGATCGATCGCCTCTATCCGACGCTTCGGGAGCGGTGTCGAATTGATGTTGGGTAGCAATTAAAAGGTCGTCAAGGAGGTTTACATGATCTTTGTAACCTCGTCCTCGACCTTGTTGGAGGCTTGGCGTCAGCTGTCTTGCGACGATTTGGCGGGTGAGTGGGTGGGTGTAGGTTGCCGGGCTATCACAAAACTTCATAGTTTATCAAGCTGGTCATGACTTACCTCCATATCTTCAAGGGAGTCCTGCTGGCCGATGCAGCGAAGAACATTCTTTTTGCTCGTTTCCTGCAGCTCGCCGGCGAGGAGGATTTCGTCAAGGATATAGTATGCCTTGGTGAAAGAGAAGATGATGTCAAGCTCGCAAACGTTGCCGTAGTACTTGTCCATCTGCTCGACATATCGGTGGATAATTTCGAGGGTGATCAGCTCGTTATCTTCGGAGGAGCATCCAGCGATGAAGAAGAGTGATGCATATCGGCGATAGACAATCTTTGTATCTACATACTGGTTAGCTCAAGGTTATCAAAACAAAGGGGTTAGGAAACTGACCCTTATATTCTAGAAAGTTGCACATGCGCGTTCTTCGAGCGAGCACAAGCTGAGATACATCCTTGACGATCTTGGCCTTGTCCTTGGGGGAGAGTGTTGTGAACCATTTGGCAAGACGCTGTCATGACTAGTCAGTGCTGTTGAAGCTGCGCATGTGAGCAACCAAGACACACCACTTTGCCCTGACGGGATAGGAGAATGAGATATCTGTAGTTGGCTCTCAGTCAGCAGGCGGAAAAAGTTGGTATGCCGCGGAGAAGCATACTGAATGGCCATGATGGTCTATCGAGCCTGCTTGGAGGCGTACAGATAAAAGGCAGGGTGAGGTTTCGAAAGATGACAGAGGAAGCAATTCTGGCTTCAAGGTGGACACGGAAGCAATTTTGGCGGGTTGGTGACGAGTTGGCTCAGGCCGACAAACCCAATGATGAAGTGAGTGAGGTAAGGTGGTCCAGGCTCCAGCCAATCCGCCTACTGGGCCAGGTCTGGACCCCCGGTCATTTCAGTGGGTGGCTACACTGAGCGCCAGACGCCATCTAAGGTTAGCACAGATAAGCTACCTAAGGTACCTAAAGTTAAGGCGAATTAGCTACCTTTAGGTAGTAGGTATTCTCTCTCGAGTTGCATACCAGTAGTATATTATTCGATCCTGTCTCCAATAAAGCAGTTATCAGAGTAATTGAACCAGCCAATGTCATTGTGATTGGCATCCACTACATGCTTCTGCATATTCAACGGCGACAAGGAGGCCATAGTGCCGACACACCTTACTCTACCTACTAAGTAAGGTTGGTAAATACTTGAACCCCACGTACACAGAGAATGATAAAAGAATCTCCGACCTCAATGTGAAAGACATGGTAATGGGCACTGTCATCAATTGACCATCTCACTTGTCAAGCACGCGACTATGCGCTCCTACTGATGTCAGGTCCCAAACCTTTCATGGCCATTCAGAGCCAGCCTCCCACTCAGTTCTGTCCCGTAGCAATGATTCGGTATTTGCGGCCATGACAAACATAAATACAGTAGAATCATTACACAAACCTCAAACTTCGCTTGTGATTAATAACTCTGACCTCAAATGATTAGACATTACTAAGCTATCTGCTTTACCCCACGTATTTCAGCAGTGGGCGTGCCATGGGATAGACTAGGTATTTTGGTCTGCAGGTTTAATACTGGCGTGTCCGAGTTTACGCCTTGAGGACCCCGACGGCGAAAAATTTCCCTCTTGTCTACTAAAAGTCTCTCCTCAAACCGTTCTCTTCTCGTTTGTTTGTTGGGACTATCTCTCTCGTATCTTCTCATAATTTCACCATGACGAGACTCATTCTATCTACTGCGTATGTATCCATCTCACTTCTCTGCAGTTTTCATGGATGCTTACAAAACCCCTCTCGGCAGCAATGTCATGTTGGCAGGCCCCTCCATTATCCGTAAACCCGGCAACAGCAGATCCAACCTCGAACTCGTCAATTCCCTGCGGGACAACATCGCCGAAGCTCAGCGCGATTATGCGATCGATGCGCAAGAAACAAACGGCTTCACGAACGGCGACACGGCCAAAGGCAAGCACACAGTCGTCGACCTCTGGACTGAACAAGAAGGCGATGCGCTATACGTTCCTCGCATTAATTGGAATGCCGCTGGCCTCCAAGAGGAACCCAGTCAGTATGAGATCACTGTCAAGTTTTTTGTTCTCCCGGGTATGTCAGTAGCTGCTGGGGAACAACATGTCAAAGAGGCTCTGGATTTGGTCCGGAGAGAACTCGGCATTCAAACCATCGACCTCTTAATTGTATCTTTTCCTGGCATTTCGTTCGAAGGAAACTGCGAATGGGAGGCGGACAAGACCAATGCCCAACAGGGGAACCTTGAAGAGGAGCTTGCGACTTGGAAGGTGTTCGAGGGCCTGCACAAGCAAGGCCTCGTGAAGCGTCTTGCTGTAGCCGAGTTTGGCAGCGAGAAACTTGGCGCTTTCATCAAGCGTGCGAGCGTCCGGCCCGTCATCGACCAGATCAATCTGCGAAACTGCTGCGATGTCCCACCCCCGCTGAAAAAGCTAGCCGACCAAGAAGGTGTGGAATTGCATGTTCACAACGACTGTATCGATATTCTTCCGCACGGCACTCTTCGAGAACTCCTTAGCCACGGGCCGAAAAGCGCAGGTCTTCTTGCTGATCCCGGCAACAGCGGTAAGGGTTTGACTGGAGAGATTGTCCCCGAATGGGTAGTGCGATACACGGCATTCGTACAGGATCGAGGCGTCATAGAGAATAAGGGATATTTTGCTGGAGCGGAGCTGGTGGCACCATAGTTGGACAAGTTCCTTGTCGGCCGGGAAAGAGAGGAAAGACAAAGAAAGAGAAAAAGGAAGAGATGGTGAACCATTGGGTTTCTGGCATATTGGATCTCCAAGCCACATAAGATGGAATGTAGTAGCATCATTTGTCCATTTGGTTTTTGTTTGGCAAAACAGCGAGCATCAGATACACGGAGTTTAGACACTATGGTAGGGAAATTGGCTGCAAGACGGCTTTTCTGTTTTTCTTTTTGTTTACCCAAGCATGCTTCGTTTGCGGCCTCTCATCCGCACGTCTTCTAGCTTCTTGAGAACAATCTTGGCCTGCTTGAAGGTCTGGCCATAGGCTTCGAGCACCTCTGGAAAGAGGCACTCTGCTCTTGGATGTGTGCTACCAAATGCTCTCTCCAGAACGTAGAGATCAACTGCCCGGTCTTCGTCTGAAATACTTCCACTCGCAAGACCCAGATCGATAATAACCAATTCCCCATGTAAGGAATTACCGTCTTGGGGGTTAGCTGGGGGTTGCAACATCATGTTGCTTGTGGTTAAGTCACCATGGACGATGCCGATTTTGTGCATGTTGCCAATAGCAGTACCGATTTTTCGCATGAGGTCCTTCAGCTCAACATCGCTCTCTATCCCCTCAGTTCTATTTCCGAGCCGCCCATTGATACTCTTTCGGACAGGGCCTCCGGGTATCCATTCCAGCATCAACCACCCAGCAGATTCATCCACAGCATACACAGCTGGTACACGGACCCCATCGCGGCGACACTTTGCAAGAATACGAGCTTCTGAAAGGATACGGTGCTTGGTGAGCCGCTGATCAAGAATCGGGTGACGCCAGGGCTTAGGAGGGCGATACTTGAGGGCGCAGGGAATATCGCGTAATAAGTAAGTGGTTTTGTAGAGGCGACCCTCGGCACCTTGGGTGATAAGGATTGGCGGGGTCGACGCGGGGTATTCGAGGATCTTTGGGAGGGGAAACTGGTGCGCTTGCGGCGCGGGGTCAGCCGTCACCGTCGCTGTATTCGTCGCCATGAGTAGGTAGGTTTGTAATATTGTTGAGGGTTCTTGGGAGCTGGAGGACGAGGGTGGTAACAGAGAATGCAGAAACAGGCGATATCAGTGGAGAAAGATCCGATGATTGTGATAAGCTGCAAGACTGGCGCAGGTACATGGCATCGATGAAGTCAGTGGGATGTCAGAACCTTGCCTAAGGGACAAGGGAGAGGAGAGGAGAGAAGAGAAGAGGAATGCATAATTCCATTGGCACCACTTCGCTCACGCCTTCAACGGCCCGAGAACTTTTTACTGGGTGCCAAACTGACAGCGGCTAAAGCCTTCAGTAAGTAACGAATCAAGTTTCTTCCGACTTATGACAACAACGTCAACCCAGCCAACTTCTCTTTACCCCCCTCCCCCATAAACTTGAATCGCCGGGGAATGCATTGTTCAAATATCCAATACATACTGTACTAGATGTCTTTCATAACTTTCACCTCAACAAATTAATGTCTTTCAGCTCTCTTTCTTTCTCCTCCTCAAGCCCTAAATTGATCCACCAAGGTGCTGCCCTTCCCCTAACCCTAATTCCAGACCTCGATATCCATGCTTTCATGGGCTTAGGCGCTCTGAGGATCTAAGACACTAGTGTCCTGCGAGAATTGGTCACATCCAACCGATGGTGATACTCAACCTGCAGATGAACCCACTCGGAATGCAATCCATCCGCCAATGCAATGTGAAAACCCGCTGGACGGTTCGGCAGCGCAGCATTAGTTTTTGGATACTGCCAATCTTGAGCAGGTTCGTGGTGCATCCTCTTAAACTATGACATTAACAAGCTACGATGGCCACGCATCGTTCTTTGAGTACGTTTTGTGTTAACCTCCATCAGTCAGCATCACCAGATACCGTCTTGACCGTTTCTTCCGCCCGGCACTTCCGCGTACATCATCATCATGGCACCTCACGCTTACCCATACTTATGGGCCATGCAAAGTAGTATCAGTCAGACAATTACAACGCCATCAAGTCGCGCATCCTATCCCACTGGACTGGCCATGACCATGACCATGACCAGGACCATGTGATGACCGACTGACTTGAATACCCTGCCCTGTCTCTATGGGCTATCGTTAGTTGCAGATGCGCCTGCAGGGGGGAGGGGTTCTGCTTGATCCCCAGCCATCTGCACCAAGTGGTCCAGCACGAATATGGAAGCTCGGCTTGTGTATGAGCCTAGAAATTAGGTGCCTCTGTTAGTTATAAATTAGAGCGCACATAAACGCGCAGGTTCTCCTAGATAGGTTAAGATACAGTATCTACTGTACGGCATGATTGTTGGGGTTGTTGGATTTGGCTACGCTTGCGCTTGTTCTTCCCGTCGTCATCGCTCATGTCCCTTGCCTTTCACCTGCATATTGTGTGCGCCTCTTCCCCTTCTGTCCCCTTTCTCTCCCACAAACACACAACTCCCCAAGGACCATGCGCGATAGCTTCACCCTCCGCCTCGACTCGCCATCAAGACGCTCTGCTCAACCATGGCCGAGTTCAATCTGCTCCAGTGGACTATCATCCTCATTCTGATCGCTGTCATCCTGTCCCTCATCGTCCTCGTCCAGATCATCTCCTCTTACACGGCCGCGTACCAAGCGGCGCCGCTCGAAATTGCAACATTTGTTGACACTGCCGACTTTTCTGTACAGGAGAACGAGAGCTATGATCGTGACGTTGCAAAGGTGCAGCGCCTTGATGATAAGATACGCTTGACACGGCTCCTAAGGGAGATTCAGAAGACGGGTGATGATTTGCGCGAGGATATCAATGGTGTGGTGATCGAGGAGAACACCACCAAGCTAAAGACTTCCGCCAGGCTGCTGTGGGCGTCGAAGCGATCGAGGTTAGAGGATCGGGTTCGTAGACTCGATATGCTACGTATGCGCTTCCTTGTCGTTTATATGGGCGTCGTCGCATCACAAACAAGTACCACTACTCATGAGAAGCTTTCGCCGCCGCCGCCGCCCCCTCTACCTACGGCAAGGGATCTGGAAAAATCACCGGTCCCCAAAACACCAACCCGTCCTTCTCTTCCTAGAGGCTTAATGGAGGGTGTCATCAACCGTCCTCCTTTGCGCAGTTTGACCACCCAGGCTCTCGTTAACCACCCGGAGCCCGTGCCAAAACCTAGCCGTAAGGGCTGGGCGGGAGTTGTTCAGGAACTACAAACATCGCCTAAAATGCATCAGCGTCATGCTTCAATTGAGCGCGCAATGTCAAGGTCATATTCCAAGTCGCCGTGATCTTGAAGCATCGGTTTGGTCCTAGACTTCAAGGTTTTCTTTTCGTTTTGGTTTCTGGTTACACACGGCATAACTCTTACAGGTTGTCAAGTGCGACGATACAGCACGGACATTACACGATCCTCATTACACGGCGTTCTAAGTGCGGCCAGGTGGTCGCCAACATGTTAACAAAACAGCATAGTCCAGCATGACAGCGGACACTCACCACGACCACAGGAGGCATGGTTGAATGAGCAACGATTAACGACGGGTTGGTTTGGCGAGGATGGGGCCTCGGGGCTTATTTCATGAGGAGTTTGGTTTCTTAGTTTCACTTCACTTCTGTAGATGGGATGATACCCCTTTCCCACGGCCTTAAGTCGTGGTATTTCCTTAGCACGGTTGCTTTTGTCTTATTCTAACACTCTGTTTGTTTTTTGTCTTATGAATCACTATTCATGATAAAGACCTGCTTCTTCTTTTTTAATTTGCTGCTACTCCTGGAAATTGGCAGGACACAGCTGTCTATCAATGACCCGAGATAGCTTCAGGGCCTGTACCATTTCTCTCCCCGACTGTAGCATTGTTAGTTCTAGTTAGACAGGAGATGAATTTATGACTTTAACTTACCGTCAAGTGCCACCAAGAAACGGCTTACACAGTTGTAGCATGCAACCTGTTGGTGTCAGGATGAGTTTGACGACTAGAGGGACAAGGGACAGTCTTACCGTGGCTGTGATTTCCACAATTTCTTGTTCGTTGAAATACTCCCGCAGACGATCAAAGGTCTCATCCTTGACCTGAACGTTCCTCGTCATCTCATCCGTGTACAGCAGCACAGCCCATTGCTTCTCTGATAGCTCAGCAGGCCGCTCACCAAGTTCCTCACCCTTGATAGCCTCAAGCCCAGCCTCGGATACACCGCCC